>NC_088602.1:170017654-170324359 GCF_036013475.1 Columba livia
ACAAGCCCCAATTGTCTTATGACATCACGTCTGCAAGAGAAATCCTCCATAAATAAGCCTAATGGGCAACAGCCACTCTCTCATATGGTACAAAATATGCATTATGATCTCAGGAGACCATGACAGTTCAGAAATCTTGAAGCAATGCTGGTTTCTGTGCATTTTCCAACTCTCTTTTTCCCCCTTCCTTCCCACAGGGTTGTGCATTCTGATTGGAGTCTCCATTTACACAGCTCAGTTCACAAGCGAGATGCCCGAGTTACCAAGTCCGCACCATGGCTACTGCTTCATATTGGCCTGGATCTGCTTTTGCTTCAGTTTTGTCATTGGCATACTCTACCTTGTTCTTAGGAAAAAATAAGGCTGATTCGAGTCTAGGGGAGAGGGTTGGCTACTGGGAATGGGGAAGAATTGCTCTGCTGAGAGAACTGTTGGGCTAATAGAAAAAGATGGAAACAGCCACCTCATCACCACTGCCACCACCACAGAAAAATCACTAACAAAGCTATAATCCTCAGAAACTCCTTCACCAAAGACAGGGAGAAACAGCTCCATCTGATCTAGCACTCCTGGGGCTGTTGCACTAGAAATCTGCAGGTGACCCAGACAGCTGTTCTCCTTTTTGCGAAGTTATGTCATACCTGCACAAACCTTGAAGCTCAGCAGTGATGATTGAAGGGCACCACAAAAAGAAAACAAGGGCTACATCTTTTTCCCTTCCTAGAGCCCTTCTTACTTACCTTTCGGTGTGCCTTGCGGGTTGGGCAATGAGGCTTATGACCCTTTTTTTCTCCATTGAAATAAATGGGATGGGCCTTTTGTTACATTTATATACGTATATATATGCATATATGTGAAAGTTAAAGATATTAAATTGAGAAGCAACACAACAGAAATCAGATTAAATTAATATTAAAAATACCTACAGAAACAAGGTAGCAATTTTTTTTGCTGCTCTGCTTACTATTTGACATTCCCATGGTTGAATCAGATTCAGGTAGGAAGCGCAAATATAGAGGTGTGGATGATGGAGAGAGAGAGAGAGGAGGCTTTGGGGGTAAAAATAAACAAGGGTTCCTAGTTACAGAGGATGCAGTTGCTCAATGATGCACACGTGGGGAGGAAATCATTGTGTGTTCTGTTCAGCTCCAGAACATGGTAGCAGCACTGTAACATCACAGATCTTTACTGAGACAAGTCCTTATCTGTAGGCGGGGGTTTTTTTCTTCCCACATTGTCACCCAGGACATGGTATTAATTGAGACACTCACCTTGTGACACAGCTCATCTCAAAGGCTGATGATACTGGTTAGCAGAGGAAACGTGTTCCCTAATGAGAGATTAGGAGAAATGAGACAGGGCTCGTGAGTTCTGCTCATTGCTGTACAACCTTTGGCCAGTCACTTAGCCTGGTGCTTATGCATCTGCCAAATTTTTCCATAAAACTATACCTACCTCCCAGGGTTGCTGAGAGATTTTGAGTCCACTCTGTAATACAGGTCCCCATGTGAAAGGCTGGCACAGGAAAGTAAAGGTATTGGTACTGCTGCAACCCACAAATTTCTGTCAGTTCAAAGAATCTCAGACACAAGTGGCGTTTATAATGAACAACAGGTCAAAACTTCTTGTGACTCCATCTACAACTAAAAAGCCAAAGAGTACAAAAAAACCATGCAGGTGCAGATTGTGCATGGATGCTATTTACCTCTCTCACTCTCTCTCTCTCTCTTTTTCCCTCTGTTACATTTTCTTCTTATGTAGACTTTATCAGTTCGGTGGATATATTCTAGTACTGTATGTTGCTGTTTCGTTAACAAAGGTTATTTCATATAGTCATTGTAAATATTTTGAAATGCATATTTTTAACTTTAAGGGTATAAAAATAAAATCTGGTTCCCTTTATTATAAAGAGTTTTTCTTCGGTGGTCTTTTCGTCAGTGTTTCAGATATTTGTTAACAGAAGAATTTGCTGTTCCCACTGAATCAAAGCTCACTCCTTTAAGATGATGCAGAACTACCATGTTGTCTTGCTTGTCAGTATATGAGATTTCCCATTTCGGAGGGGAGGAGGAAGCAGAAAAACTTTTGGAGTTCCTATTTCAGGTTCTCTGCAAGCTCAGGCAGATACTTGTGAGCAATGGTAACACTCAGTCCTAGAGCTTTGCTTCGCACCCAGAAGAGCTGGAAATGTACTTTCACAGTCTAGCAGAATCTCATCTCTGTGGAAGCTGCTGCCTAATATGCTGCAGGATTTATTATGGCTTAGACCAACACTCAGCACAAGTGAGAAAATTCACCAAGGTGTTTGCCTGGTCCACTTGAATTCGTCTAGCTGTTGCCTCCTTAGATTTGTCTGGCCAAACACCAAAGCAGCTCTAGAGTTTGAGCAAAGTGTCCAAAACCCAGGACATAGGTAGATCTCAGCAAACTTGGGGCACAATCCTGTGACCTGTGAGGTGAGGTACAGCCTAGAAGGAATCGGCTGGGTAGGAAATCTTTATCAGTAAATACATCTTAGGTAGAGCTAAGACACATACTAATGAAGAGCAGAGCTGGGACATGAATCTTTAGGAGCTGACATTTCACCAGAGGACTTCATACACAGCAGGGTGTGGGAAGGCTCAGAGTGTATGATGCGTAGTCACTTGCCTTGGTCTCATGGGGTCCCAGGAGTCCTGCTGTCTTCATCTTCCTGGTGCTCCTAGAAGAGCAGGGTAATCAAAGACCTGTCAGGTACTGGGGGACAAGACTTCTCTGGCTGCAAGCTAGTACTGACAGCTGAGATGTGAGCTAGTGGCTGAGGTGGGAATACTGGGGGATGCTAGCCAGGAAGCTTTGCAGGAGCATGCCCACTGCTTGACTGGTATCTGTGCCCTGTTTGTAGCATGGCAGAGATCACATGTGACAATATGATGCCTCACAGGCTAACAAAACAATCTTGACTTTGTTGGGATGCCCTGGACAAGTCACATGCAATGCTCTTGATATTTGAATAAGTCTCTGGCAACCTGTTCCTCACCAGAAACCATAGTCATTGGAAGCTCAGTAAGGATATGAAGGCCACTGGACACTGGGCAGCCTGGTTTACCTGAAAAACCACTTGGACTTTTAAAGGATTGGTGCCCTAACCTACCATTAGGAAAAATCACTGCGTCCTCTGACATCTGGTAACCTTAGTCAATGCAGTCCCTGAAGTATATCCCATCCCAAATGAGACAGTCTTTGCTCTACACCCGGTAGCTTCCACCACCACCTTCTGCGTCCTGTTACATTAGGGACTGGCAGGCAGGGAATTACATTGGGCACTGGCAGGAAAGAACACACCAAACAGAAAAGCACATACCAACAAAAATCAGTTACAAAAGAGAAGGAAGCAGAGAAGGATTGGAGAATATGGGACTATTGGTTGTGTCACATGACAGGTGTTTGCTCAAAGATCGACTTACACACAGCGTGAAGGGACGCTGACCCAGTGCCACACAGACTGTGAGCCACAAAGTCATGGAGCTCCAGCAAGAGTAATTTCAGGGATTTCAGGGGTCAGGTCTTACAAGGGCCAAGACCAAAATTGACCCCATATACTTCAGGGACAAATCACAGCAGAGTCCCTGTACTGGATGAGAAACCTTTGGAAGGGAAGCAGCAGAGAAACAAAACAATTCCCATGCCTGAGACTCCACTGGAGCTCAAAGGAAGGATTGCACCTCTCTGGCCCTTTTTCTGCAGGTCACAGCGTGAGGAGGAAGGGATTTTCCACAGGCAAGCAACTGACTTGTTCACAGCATTTGACCACAGTAAATCAGCCAGACCAGATGAATGGTCCACATGTTCATGCTGACTAAAATCATTTCAGGAGCTAGCGGAGGCCATACATAGAGGACAGCCCTGTCAGACCCGACTTTTCTGAGACCTCCTAAGGAATGAGGATAACCAGAAGTTCTCCAAACAGGAGGTGCTTAGTGTAAGGAGGCATTGCCAGCACAGACCATTTTGTTAGCACTACTTAGAAGTAACAGGTAAAAGCTATTTCCGTACTCACCACCATGTAAGGAGAGCAGAGAGCTGCAGAAAGAGCTGAAAATGAGGGACAGCTAAGGGGGAAAGAGCAAGAGACACTCTTGCTCTGATCAGAGAGTCAGGCTATGCAGTCTGGGAAGAAGCAGTCCAGTATCTGCACGCATTACCAGGTTTGAAATTATCTGTACATGTTCAGAGGAGTGTTGCAAAAGCCTCGGTAGACAGCTCAGGGCAGAGTCCTGCTCTGTGAGTGGCAGAAGCCAAAACTGGCCAAGCAAAGTAACTGACTCCTGGTCTGATCAAGGGGTGATGACAGCACTGCAAACACAAAGGCATCAGCACCATTACAGAATGCAGCTTCCTGTCAGATACCAAGGGTGGGAGAATGTCTTGATTCGTTTGTAGCAAAGACAGAGAAAAAACAAACCACCAGCAGCAAAAAACAAGCCTGCAAGGAATGGGGAGATGATGCGAGGCATTAAAGATGATACTATGAGTGGTGTAAAAGATTCTAGATTACGCCTAGCACCGGAGTATACCTCCAGTGTAGGCGTGCGGGTGCAGTTAGCCCAAAAATCATTTAACAGAGGAAAGTAAGACAAAATCAGCATGAAATATTATCCCACCCAAAACACATCCAGTCCAGGGGCAGCCCAGAAATCTATGCTGCAGTTGTACGAGTTGTCTTTAGAAGGCTTCCTAATCTTGTGATTATTTATATTTGCAGCTCTGCCTGCTCAGATAATAAGAGCAGTCAGGGTACCAGTTGATTGCTGGAGGAACCAGGGAGGAATTTTAATCCCAGGCCCTCTGTTCCTGCATTGCACAGTTGGCGAGGTACATCACTGCAGGCAGCTCAGCTCTCCTGACATTGTCAGACCTGTGGTATTGGATTAGATACACCAGTGATCTGATGCATGATGACAAATATCATGTTGCACAATTCACACAAAGTATTTGAATCTCTGGTATAAATATACACCTTGTGATCCATTACACTGCTTAGGAAACTCAATTGCCTTTCTGCTCAGCCTAATAAGGAAGGCCGTAGCTGGCAGTCCTCCTCCCTTTCCACTCCCTCTGAGGCTTCTCATGTGGACCAGGCTAGCCATGGACCAGAGAGGTCAATCAACAGCGTGAGGAGCCTTCAGCCAGCATCTTCCCAGAAGCAAGCACAGGGGCTATGCTTCTCAGTAGAGATTTATGAGAACCCAAGATTCTTCATCTGGTCTCTTAGGCTAATCCCAGGGCCAGAATCTGGGTAACAGAGCTGGATCTATCTGCAGTGAGGCTAGGGGAATAGGCAATGCTGCAGAGCTCTACCCTGTGAATAGGCTCACGCTAATAAAGGTGACCTGGAAAGTGGTAGCACAGTCAGAGGTGCTAAAAGAAAGGGTGTTGGGTGTGCCCCTGCCTTTTTCCACCTTCCAGATAAATTCAGGGTAGACAGAAGCCTGGATTGGGAGGTTCGCAGGTGGTTGTGACTTTTTTTTTTTTTTTTCTGAGTTTTGTGGTGTATCATAGATTATTTCTTCCCAGAATAGCCCATTTCATTCACATGCTCACTTTAGAGGTTTTTGGGCCTTGTTTTGATGATAAGAGGGATCTGAAAGGGCTCAGCTGTTTCAGTGAGTAAAAGCACTTCCTGGGGGTTTGGGAGGGTAGGAGGATGCGTGGTTCTGAGAGACAGGGTAATGTCAACTGAATCAATCGGTATCTGATTATCAGTATCCAGAAGCCATACATAAGAGCCACAAATAAACACACCAGGACAGCTTAGCCAAGCAAGGAAAAGGTGATGCTGTAGGCATGGCCTGTGAGAGGACGGTCAGGATACAGAGATGAGGAGCAAGGAGCTGGCAAAGAGGCTTCCACATGCTCCTCACACTTCAGCCATGGTAGGTGTCCGCCATGGTCCTGGACAATACAGGGCTCCCTGGGGGCTGCTGACAGCCCACAAGTCCTTCTGATATCTGTAAAAGCTGAGGCTGCTCAGCCTTTTGAGGACACAGTTAGCAGCTCTGAGGACTGGCTCCAAAGCTGTCACCAATTTTGTTTACAGACTGAGGCAGGTAAAAGATAGTGTCAGCACACCTCAAATATATTTTTAGGGGCTTCTGTTTATAAACAGTATTCTGAAGCAGGACTTGCTTCATGTGCATCGCATAGAGGATGGCCAGCTTTGTAGTACAGCAAGCAACTTTGTGGCAAAGAAACCATAACCCTTGCACTTTGCATCCGGCTCTGGAAAAGGCTTGCAGGCCCTGCAAGAGAGCCAGGATGTGGGGAAGGGGAGGCAGAGGTGAGAGGCAGGAATGAAGCCCTCAGGACCATCCCAGAAGCAAGGAGTATGGACACTACCTAGCCAAAGCAGTGAGCTGCCAGTGAGTCATCAGATGCTATGCAGGAATGGGGCAGCAGAAAGAAATGGGGGATCAGATGTATGGACATGAGGGAGAAAGAGATAGACAGGAAGGACAAACAACTTGGAAGACTGAAGGCTATCATGACCCTGGTGGCTCAGGGGGAGGTGTATGGAGTTTGGGACACCTGAGATCCATTGCAATCATCTACCAAGCAGACAGACCCTCATCAGGCAGTAGGCTGGATTCCCCAAGACAGTAGCAGAGGCTCATGTGCACAATCCTGCCAAAAACTGGGGCGAACCATTGTAGATTGTCCATCACAGAGGACCCACATGTGTTTTTTCAGCTGCTTGGTGGCTGAAGACCCTGGTCTCCTACATTGTCACTAGAGGTCAGTGCAAGCCCAGCAAATGCCTCTGCTGAATATATCTTATGATCCTATGATTTGAGGCATGGACATGCCCAGCCCGGGACAGTGCTGCTTTATCATAGTGTAATTCAGAAACAGAGCATGCCCCAGCCTCACTTGGCAGCCCTCATAGGGGTTCCCTGCTTACCTGTGGCATGTCACATAGAAGATGGAAGAAGAATGCCAGGTGCACCTTGTCCTACATAAGAGATAATATCCTGGGAGTATTTATCACCAATAAGAAACCTACAGGGCAAATGGAAATGGAAGAAGAAACTCTATGGGTGAATGAGCAGAAGCTTTCTAGCCATCAGGTCTGAACAGATGACCGTGGCTCAATTCCCTTAGGACACCAAAAGCTGTTTTGCAGTCAAGGAGATAGACTGGTTTGTCCCTCACTCCTGCAGTTACTGCCACCCCTTCTGCTCTGCACTGTCAAGGAAACTGGGACAGAGCAATTGCATCGAGCTGGGGCAAGCAGACTGGAAGCAGAGAATGGAGGAGATGCTGGAGTGACCTGAAGGTGGAAAAAGTACAGTTCTTTAGGACATCCACAGTTCCCACTTCAGAGGGGGGCCCTTTCCAGCTAACTCCCTTCACTCCCAGTGGATCTTAAGAAAACAGAGGCTTTTCTCAGTTTCCTAAAGAGCAAGCCCTAGGTTCCTGAAGACTGATTGCAGCAGGCCAGTAGCTAAATCTGTATTAAGGTAACCAGCTTTCGGGGGTGTGGTTTTAATAGTGATGCTGCCAGTGAAATCTGTGGAACCTGCAGAGGCTCAGCAAGGCTCATCAATTTAAGTATCTCATTTCAAGCACCCAAGCCAGAAAAACTGAACAAAGACACCCAGTAGAGACCTTGAAACTCCACAACAGGAAGACAAAGAGATCAGAGAAGTCATTGCTTTTTTTGCCATGTGCCTATCAGAAGATTTGCAATGACCTTGCTGCAATAAAGGCAAAGTTTGCATTTGCAATGCAGTAAATCCAGTGGCCCCTGCTGTATAATCGCATGCCTCTCTTACTGGAGAAAAAGGAATCATGGGGTGGAAGCGTGGTAGAGCCCAAACAATAGGAGATAAATGAAGCTGAGCATAGAAGGTGAGTTTTTCCACTCAAATTCAGAGGATTCTGCAAATCACAAAGAATTTGTTTGATCCAGTCATCAAAGCTCTGGCTGAGGTGAGAGAGGTTCAGGAAAAGGCCATGGCTGTGAGAAGTTCTGCGAGTTTCTGCTGTGCTTTGGACAAGTGCCCCCTTCTGCCCCCTCAGCCTAACCTTTCAGCTGCTGTAGAGGAGACCTCCCTTTCCTTCCAGCCATCTGCACCCTTGGCACACAGCTCCCTCAGCTCTTACCTCCCAGGTTGCCTCTGTAGGACTGAAAAATCAGGGCAGACCTCCTGGGCTCTTTCTGCAGTGCACTGAGCTTGGGACAAGGGAAAGGGAAAGGTTGTGGGCGTAGAAGGCACTTCAGCAAAGATCTGTGGGACAGGACTAATCCAGCTACCCCACAGACTTCACCCATGCCTCCTCTGGCAGCAGAGAGTTCTAAGGGCAAGGAGGGGATATCCTGCCCCCAGGTAGGAGATGAGGATCACAGAATTGTAGGATAGTTTGGGTTGGAAGGGATCTTCAAAGGTCATTTAGTCCAACCTCCTTGCAATGAGCAGAAACACGTTGCTCAGAGCCCCATCCAGCCTGGCTTTGAATGTCTCCAGGGATGGGGCATCTACCACCCCTTTGGGCAACCTGTTCCAGTGTTTTACCACCCTCATTGTAAAAAATTCCTTCCTCATCAGCTGTTTAGACCATGCTTACTGTGTGCCAGCACAGGTAAAGCTGGAGGTCAGCTCATTCCATCACCACCTCCCCAGCTGCTGTCTTGGGCAGCTGCCTGCTTCACCCATGCCTGCAGCTCATGAGCAGCAAGTGGTGAAAGAAGACATGCCTCCAAGGAGAACCCTTCCATATTATTTTCATAATGTGACTAGCAAACAAGGTCATTTGGGTCAGAATCCGTAAACCCTCAAGCAGATATTAGTCATGAAGAATCAAGCACAGTCACGTCCAGATCCAGTGTGCTTTGAAGCTGAACCAGTGCAGCACAAGGAAGGAGGCTGAGCTGAGCTTTAGTGCCAGTGGAGTGGTTACTGCACACTGGCTGTTATAAACATTCACAATCAGATGACTATGGCTTTGACACATGCTGAGCACCTATGCTGAACTTCTCCCATGCTGGGTCTCTCTTTCCCATTTTATTTTTGCACTCACAGGGAAAAAAACAGATTTTTGCACTATCTGCTTCTATGGCAAAGCTTAATGAAAAGCAGATGCTTTCTACCATGACTCTTGTTTCATCCTTCCCCTGATGACTTCTACTCTCTCCCTAACATGGAGGTGGAAGAAAAACTTGGTAAAGTAGCAAGCTGGGAGTTATGCAGGAAGCCTTTATTGCCCAAGGGAAAATCAATGCCACTTAGGCCAATACATATGCTACAGAAAGAAGGAGTATTTGTTCAGAGAAGCCATGGTCAGGAAAGTTAGCCTGTTCTTAACTTTTTGACCATTCTGGCTGTGTTGCACAGGTGTCCCAATGCCAGCAAAGCTTTTGTGTCATAATAGAATCAGATCTAGTTACAATTCAGGTGGAAAACACTGCACAGCCACACAGGTGTCACGTTAGGTGGAGCTAAGAGAACAAATACATGTCCCTATATTGTAACCTTATTTGTTTCCCCAGGATCACTAATCTTAATGTGATCCAAGAAAATTGGAGCTCTTCTTTCATCAAAACGCTCTTTCTTTGAGAAGATGGAATAAAAAGGAAGTCACAGACCCAGAGCTCTTGCTTCTCATCTCTTTCACTGTCTGGAATTGCTCTGTTTATAACAGTATCCTTCATATTCATCTCAACTTCCATAGTTTCACATACCCTGTTTTACAAAGGTTGAGAGCATGGCTGCCAAGTCACCTCCAGCAAGTCTGGGAAGACGGATTTCTAGCAGGAGAGAGAGAAATTATACTACCCTACCTTCTGGGTCTACCAAAACCTTAGGCATGACTGTTTCCAATATGGAAAACAAGGCTACTATCTACATTCCCACCTTCAAGACAGCCAGATTAACAGGCATAGTGTAGGTGCCACTTGTCATTATTTAACTGAGAGCATCCTTCTCCTGATCTCATCCCCAGCCTTTCCAGGGGCAGGCTGGCTGACATGTCATGTCAGCCCCCATCACACTGCTCCCTTGGGGTACTGCCTTCTGCTTGTATCCCAGTGCTGCCACCTTCCAGATCTTCCACAGGTACTCAAAGGACAAAGTGTCTCACTTTTAATCCTTAAAACCATCAGCAATTATCTTGCATCACGTTTGCCACTCTATCACATGTGCAGTCCTAGCTCCCACCAGTGTAGAGAGATTCCAACAGCCTTAGCCTTTTCAAAGGGTACTGCAGACAGCCATTTACACTTTAAATAGATATTAAAATGAAGCCACCTGCACGCCTTCCAGTTCCCAAACTGCAGAGCAGCGTGATGGATAATGGAAGCGTACCAACACATCAACAGTTTCCACTAGCAACTGTTGCAGAATAGCGTGATACCAACTTCAAATATGGGCAGGAAATGGCTTTTGATATCAAATATAGGTTTCAACCCCACAAGAGTCTCTAAAAATAAGCATTTTATTCTCACCTGCCCTTGATTTGATACCAAATGTATTGTGGAGAAGTACTAAACTCTAGAAACAGAAATAATAATAGAGGTACAGCTTTAATTACCTGAACCCTATATTCTCATCCTTCCTATTGGATCTGCTACCTCATTCAGTACACAGAAGTGCTCTGTGGATGAGGATATCTTCCTTATTCACTCTGTGACCGTATTTATCTGCACTACAGAAGCACACTGCACAGCATACAGAACTCTGCTTCCCTCCTGGGCTTTTCAATTTGCCTCATTACCATCACCGCTGAGCAGTTCCCAAACTCAAAAGGACCTTTGTCTTCCAGTCACCCCTACAAAACCAAACCATTATCACAGACGTTTTAAAGACAGAGGAATTGATTCATAGGCAGATCACAGCTAAAAATCTGTAATGCTGACCATTAATTTTAGCCACCACAGTGGTTGGCTGCCTCTACATACAAAAGGAAACAGTTCATGGCTGGTATTGAAAAGCTGGTATATGTAATTTGCTCAGCATCACACTCAAGAGTCCATGGTAAAGGCAGAGAGAGAAGAGTGGGATTCTACAATCCACTGTAATGTTCCCAATACAGCTACCTGTATTCAACCTTTTGCCTGCACAGAGGTAGAAGGAAGGTTGCACACATCTCCTCAAGCCACCAGTCACCTCAGGTCAGAATTCCTGATCTGGGCAACACCAGGAAATTTCCCACCAATGTGAACCCTCTGGATGGGAAAGAACACAGAGATAAATGTCAAAAGGATCAATTAATCTTAGGTGCCACTATGAAGACACCAATAGCCCATGTATAGAAATCTCCATGCACTCAAAGCACAGCTCTTATGGGTTTCAGATGTAGTCATGATTTCTGCAAAGCAAACCCTAAGGGCTCCCATCAGCCCCTTTCCTCCCCTGCAATAAGTCATGTCTGAGTAGATCGGCTTTTAAACAATTGAGCACAAGCTCTGTCTTGGCTGAGAACCAAGCGCTGCACATTTGCATCCCAACTTTACGCCTTCTTGCGCATTGAGCCCATCCAGATGGCAGGCTGTATTCGAGGCTTAATGATCTGCTTCCCTTCCCCCCAGTATGGGCACAGTAAATCACTGGCAAATCTTTCTGATGGTCTTTTAGAGGGAAAACAGATCAAATATATATAGTGTGTTTTAAAATACCAAGTCCTCAGAAAAATTGTGGTCTGCAACATTGGTACAGAGCATAGATTCAACTGAAGGACTTCAAATGCTTGCAAGTAAGGTTTCCTTGCCAGCCCACCCTTCCCAAGTCCCCATGCTGGGGACTCTCTCCTTCTCCAGCCAAAGATTTTACCAGACTTGGCTTGCTAACTCCACTGTTGGTCACTGCAGGTCCCTGTCGCCTCCAAGCAAAGGCCCTTTTAGCAGGGACATGGAGGTCAAAACTTTTGGAAAAATCTCATGAAGAAAAGCTAGTGTTTAGTCTATTTGAAGGCTGGGCTTTGCTCACCACAGAAGCTGCTGGAGCCATGACTTCCAGGTAAGAATTTTACACACCCAAGTCATGACCAGGAGATGTATGTTCACGACATGAGACACAGCTGCCTCTTCTGCCCACAGAGCAGTTTGCAGAACACAGGGATCTGCTCACAGGACCAGAGCAAAAACACTGAAAAGAGATCTTAAGATATCTTTCTGTGTGGCCACATAAGATACTTTTCTCTTATGATGAGAGGGTAAAGTCACACACACAAACTTAGTCTTGATAAATGACCACAGCAATCTGACTGCCCCTCACAACATCACACAGAAAGTTGTAGCAGATATAGGCACTGCCTCTGAATTGTCCTGACTGCACTTAGCCTTAACATGAAGATACCTCTGTGTCCAGCCTGGGGCCTCCATTTCATCCTCCGCAAATTTTACAATATCTGTAGTGACCAAGACGAAGGCTTCACGCTCTGCAGTCCTTATTGCTACTGAGCTCTGACCTCTCCCAAAAGCTGCTCCCACTGTGCCTGCTCAGTAAGGCATGGCCCTGTGCTGAAACACCATGTACTCTTGTATTTAAAGATCGGTGAATGGTTTGGGATGCCAAAGCAATTAAGTCAGGTTCACACCAAACTTAATTGTGACATTTCCTGGGTACTTGGTTTTGTTCTGCAAATTAGGCCTTTTATCATCAAAAGACTGCTTTCCAGTGTGTGCAGTATCGTTGTAAGAAGAAATTCCCTCCTGTAGAGTTCACTGGGTTTCTGTCCACTTAAGCTGGATCTGACAACTTATTTGTATGCCTTGAGCTAGCCATCTGCATAGGAGTAAGCATCAGCTATAGTTCACATGTAATAAATATACTGCACAAAATATTAATATATCCACATGTGTATTCAAACAAAATGTCAGTTCTGTTTCTCAAAGAATATGGGAGCAAGGGCCAGGGCGAGCAATATAATTTTTGTCTTTTAAGTGACAGACAATGGAAGTGATCCAGTCTTGCATCTCATAAGTACCGGCAGATTGGCCGGGATTTCGATGCTAACAAAGAGATTCGGTACATGGGCCTGGTTTCAATTAATGAGCATGTGTCCATATGGCTCTGTGTGTGTATGTGCTTATAACGAGTGTTCTTTCTCGTTAATGGGCGTTGCATAAGTACGAGTGTGCATGTGTGTGCCTGTGAAGACACGTTCAGAGCTAGTTCAAAAATGCCCAGCAGCACAGGCAAAATTTATCACTGGCACTCAGGACAAAAGGTATTGTATATTAGCTGAGACAAGACCCTGGAAATATTGTATTATGAACTGAAAACCTCTCTTCCATGGCAGGAAATCAGATCCATGCAACAGCAGCATAAGCACCAAACCCCGCACTGACTGTGCAGGATCAGCCACCTGTGCTGGGGCAGGGTGAAAACAGTCAGTGCTGGGACAAACCCCACTCAGGGAGACAGAAGGACCAAATGCCATCAAACCTGTTCCTGGCAGACACACCAGGCAGGCTCTGCTCTACCTGCAGCGCGAGGAGGCAGAGCCTGCTGGTGCTTACTGCTCAAATGGCACATACCAGTCTCCTCTTGCAGAGGCAGATCCCACCATTCTGCCGCTCTGGGCATCCTGACTCCCTAGGAAACGTCCCGCTCTGCCCATGCCTGCAGCCAGTCCATCTGTGTCCATGTCAGACCACACACCTGCCTGAGATTTGTCAGCAAACAACATGGCTGTGAGTCTTGTCCACAGTTTCTGCTTCTACTCTAGCTTTCTTTCTTTTTTTTTTTTAATTTAGTTTTCAGCTCAGTAGTTGTCAGAAGGGTAGAAGGAGGAATAGGCAAATGAGATAAAATACTTTGTGTATGATAATAAATTCAGACCCAGAAATTTTAAAACAATTTGTGCATCCTTAAGCTTAATTTCGTTCTTTATCCAACCCCTGCCCCGCTTCAGTTTCTTAAGTTATAATTGGTTCTGCAAATTATAGGCTAATTCAAAATGAAGATGTACTAACAAGGCTGATGATGACCATACAGAACCACGGACTCTGATAAGGTTTTACCTGCTCTTTTAGGGTTATCTTGCTTTTCCAGCTCTACATTTCTGTCCCACAATATGCACTTTTCATTGTTCTAACTAATGCTTAATTTAAACTGGTGCACTTTCATCTCTTTTGATATATCAGTGCCTAAACACTTGATTTAAGTATCCCTTCAAGCTCTTCTTTCATTTTACTTCCAACAGAGGCATACACAGGGCTCATGACCCAATAGTTTGGCCACATCTGTGGATCCTAAAGAACAAGACAGTGGCCTGATATCACCAGTGCAAGACTGAAAGTTAGGGGTTTAGGACAAGATACGTCACTGAATCAGGCTGAGATCAGATATAGTTCAATTGCTTGGGAATGAGTCTGGGACAAGAGAACAGCTCTGGGACTATGTGGAAGACATTCATCCTTGCCCTGACAGATCCCTGGTAACGGTGCAGCCATTGCCTATCCCAGTTTCAATCCTTACTCTGTCTGCAATAGAGTTGAACAGTTTCTCCATTAGCACCATGCATAAGGCATTTAACTCTTGCCAACACCAAACCTTCTCCATCCTGGGGAGCATACTGGATGCAACAACAATATGAGAACTGTGGCATCCACTGCTCAAAACCATGGCCTTATTGCCACTCATCCCACACCTGCTGCACACTGAACCTGTTAGGACCTTTTATAAGCAGAGACATTCTCCTTCTACTATACTGAACAGTCATTTTGGTGCCGCCTTCTAATGCAGAGATAATCCCTTGTGACAATTAGCAATGAAAGCCACAAAGTCATCCACGATGAAACCATTACTCCAGATTTCTTTACAGAAGCACTTACAGTATCTGAGTGCCTCAGAAATACTCTCTGTGCCCTGTGTTAATTTTCCTGTCCAACTCCATGCCCACTCCCTTTCCTCACAGGATCAAATATATCCTGAATTACATTTTGCCCTCACAATAATTCTGTGAGGTAGGAAAGTCTAATTTGGAGTGCTCAAACACAGTTTTAAGGGCTTTCATAAATCACAGTCTAGAGTATCCTGCATTGCAATGACAGAGCTAAGTACGAACACAAGCCCTTCAAACCCTGAGGATGGGTCTACCCTGCTACAACACAACCCTCAGCGGCACTTCTGAGGCCAAACCCCAACACCACAAACCTTGACTAGACTGAAGAGCCCACTCTGAGGATTCCCAGCTGGAAGCAGTGACAAGTAAGGGATCTCAGGAGCTTCAGATACTTCTAGGACCCCTAGGACACAGGTAGTTTAAATGACTCAATGATCAGGGTGCTGCCTGGAGACTCCCAACCCACCACGTCTCCCAGAGTCAGTATCTCCATCCTCTTATGCTTCTGTGCAACACCTGAGAGCCTTTGTGCATAATATGATTCTTCAAGCCCTCACAGTACAAATAAGTCATCTGGTCCTCTCCTCTGTGAGAGCATGGTGCCTTGAGGCAAAGCAGTCACCAAAGTCCTCAAGACAGTGTGGCAGAGGGACAGTTGCCCACTCCTCTCTGTGTGCTCCTCTTCCTCAGCAGTGTGGAAGCCATCCCAGAGAGTTGCACTTATGAGGAAGTCACTGATCAGACAGTTTAACTCTGCCAAGCCTAGATGGATAATGGTGACCAACTACCATCTCCTTCCCTCCAGGAAACCTGCAAGTGACCAAGGAGAGTGTCTTCAAGAGGAGCACTGGGGGGTTCTCAGGAGGAACATCATTGCACAGGTTATGGGAGGTCATGAGGCTGAATGGGGAGAAGGTGACCAAGAAATAGAAGAGCAGGAAAACAGTAGGTGTCCAGCCACTGACTATACAAAAGAAAATCCTTGTCTGCCATCTTCCTATGAACAGGAGCACATCGACAACCCAAGGAGACCTCCATGAACAAAAACCATATCAGAGGCCCCTGTGGTCTCTGCTCTGCTCAGGAGTCCTCAAGGCACTTCACAGGCAGTGACATGAGACATGTGGGCCAGGAGGTCAGCAGCAGGGTGGCAAGAGCATGGACAAGTGAAGTGAGAAATGAAGGGAGATGTATAATATCTGTCTGGCAGAGCAGCAAAGCCAGGGGTGGAACTCAGAACTGAAGTTGAGGGACAGCAATAGGATTGGAGTTTTTTATGGATGGGGTTAAATTCCAGTTCCAACACTCATTTATTTTAAAAGCCTTTTTTTTTTTTTTTTCCCTTTGATAATGAGATGTAGTTACAAGCCTAAATTAATATGCTAAGACAAGAGACAACAGATGGATACCAACCAGGAGGGGAACAAGAAGAGACAATGAAGCAATTCTGGTCAGTCTGACAGATCATGAGCTCAGCAGCCTCCTACCCACCCATATCCATTCATAGGCACATCAATCTTAGTCCTTCAGACTCTGTTTTCACTGCTCCCAGAGGAATTTTATTACTGTCTTTGTCTTCTTCAACATTTTTACTATTTATTTACTCCAAATTTGTTAGCGACCAAGTGTTCCATCACACGATGATGGAATTCCTGACTATGAAAGAGGATTGAAGTTTTGTAGATGAACCAGGAGAGGCTGGAAAACTAGCTCAGAATTAATGAATGGCTGTGCCCCTGTATCTGCAGCAGCCCGCAGATGGTATGCCAGGCCCGCAGTCTGACCTGCAAGCGAACAGGGAATCTACGTGGCATCTACATATCCAGAGCTGTTTTGATGCTATAAAATTGCCTGACACCATGCTGAGGCTATCGAGGGAAAAAAAGCAAGCAATTCTTCCACCCGGGTGATTCCTCCATGTCTCAGACATCACAGAGCTAAAGCCAACAGTACCTCTTCAAGTATTTTCTCCCTCAATTAAATACAGACCTAGGTACCCACAGCAAAGACTACTATCCTTTCAGAAAAAGCTCACAATACTAAATACCAGTTTTCATCCTTGTAAAATCTCTGAGGTCAATGCCAAGCGTGTGGTGGACTTAACTCTTTAAAGATCATGAAGGACTTCAGGGATAAAACATAGAAATCACTTAGCTGAGTTGAAATCATTATCTTTATGGAAAGTAATGCAAGCTGATAATTTTGATAAGGATGACAAATTCACTTCTTCCAGTATAATACATTCTAGAGAACCTGAGTGCACTTTCTGGACGGCAAACAGCAGCTACTATTAAATTTTTGCAAATGCCTTGACAAGCAATTAAAGTTATCACAGCACTTAGGTAGTTCTTCCTCTAGGAGTATGGAATAACCTGAATACCTGCTAACACCAGTAACTTGCAAAGGCAGGTGTACCAATTTTAAATGTACATAATATGATGGAAAATACGGAAGACCTGTGATGTACCTTCTCTTGAAACAGCACTCTCCTTCTGAGCTTTTGAAGTGAAACCCAGGCACTAACAAAGCCATCCATTCATTTTGCCTCTAACTTCGGTAGGACCAGGATATCAAGAAAGACATCATGGAAACTGAACCAGAAACAGAGGGGCAAAAACCCACAGGAGTAAAGAGGCTGTGGCATAAAGAGAGATGAGAATGCCTGGGTTTGTTTAATTTCAAGAGGCAATAAATAAGGGCTGCAATAGATAAAAATATCAAAGGAAGGAGAAGGCAAAATTACTGTCTTGTGGAGGAAATGGAAGGGCATAGTATGACCACAGATGCAGGTACAGTGAAATGTTTTCTACATGGCATCTAAACAACTTGTGGAACTTATTGTTGAAAGATTTCATCCAGGTTAAGAATTCAGCAAAATGTAGAGCAGGATTAATGCATCTTGTAATGGGTGGATTTTTTTTTTTTGAGCTTTGTGTTTATTGCAGGACATAAACAACATCTTCTAAGTGACAAGGAGTAAGCAGAAAGTATCCCTCCAGGAAGGTTATCCCTAAAGGGGATGTTCCCCTTTCCTCTGAAGTGCTACAGGCAAGCCAGAGGCAGCTGACCTCATCCTGATCTCATCTACAGGATAATTCCAGGAAGGTATTTTCACAGCAGAAGCAAGGAATCGTATGTTGTTTAATCTCAGCCCATTGGAAATGCTCAGCAGCACCTCAGGCTGCACTGTCAGGAGATCAATTATTATATCAATAAAAGGAATTAAGAGCATTGTCAGAAAACCATCAGAAAAGCAGCTGCCCTAAAAGATACATAGACCAAATCCTCATGCTGCTGTTGCTGAGATGGAAGAGGGTCCTCCCTCCTGTCCCTGCCCCAAATCTGTGCTCCAGCAAGACAGGAGCAAATTACAAAGAGCAATTCCCCTCATTCCCCCAGGTGCAAGCACCACTTTCCCCCCAGTTCCCAATAATGCTAGTGGGAAAGTTCCCCCTGAGCTGATTTGCATTAATCAACAGAGCCACATATATGAATACAGTAAGTGTTGACCTCAATGCCACAGAATAAAAGTAGCAGCCACAGAGTAATGGCTTAAGGTTATTGCATAGTTTATTAAACAGAGAGAGGCTCTGCCTGCCTGGTGGAAGCTGGGCTGGCAACACAACAGTGGTTCCAGCAGCCTTTGGCCTCACAACAACTGGAAGAAGAGGGCAGAGCTCAGGGGGAATGAGACCACTTTGGAGGCAGGTACCCAGCTCTTCTCATCAGCAGGGGTGTGTGAAAATGTGACCATGCCCAGCTATGGGGAAAGAGCGGGAGTGAATGGAGCTTTTTTCTTGAGTTGGATCTTGAAGTTCTAGTTAGTGGAAAAGGTACATAGACTCTGGAAACGAGACTACAATCTCTGAATATAAGGCCATTTACCTGCAGGGTGTAAATCACAGTACTTCTGCAGACTCTAATGGAAAAATTCAGTGGCATAGTAGCCCCTAACTCCAGACAGCAGAGGAACCCAAGATTGTTTCTATTTTAGGGAGAGTTCTGAACATTTTTTTTTTACAATGTTCAAAAGTAACAATGCAATCCTATGATTTCTGTGGAGCAAAATAATCTCTCTTTTCTCCTGTGTCCTTTACCATCCCAGAAATCTAAAAGATGACCAGGATGGGGACAAACAACCAGCTGTTGTCTGAGAGAATATGACAGAGAATGGCCAGTCAGGTAAGCTATTTACCTGCTGGAGGATTTTGACAGACCTCCTGTGCACCTCATAAGCCAGCATAAAACATCTCAGCTGCTGCAAATTGCTTAACCCAGTGCACTCTGCCTCTGATAGGAGTTTGCAGTGCTACACCAGCCTTGTTCTTCCCTCTCCTCCACTGTCTCCCTCACACGTTCTTGTACACACTGAGGAGGACAAGTTGCCACCTCTGAGTGAAAGGTGACATCTCTTCAGGAGGGTTGTTCAGCGAGATGGCAATTTAATCCAGGCTTTCAAAGCTCTCATGCTGTCCAGTGGCTTGACTTGGCTTCCTACTGCTCTATAGCATTTTGAGGTTCTTTGTTCTGTAGGTATTTGATTTTTATTCTCTCTGAGATCGGAAAAGAAAGAATCTTTTTTTAGCATGTATCAGAGGCTGGCTTAGGAGACTAAAGAAAGGCAAGGTCATCAGTGCAAACCAAGCCATATAATTGTGAAAATGATAATAAGCCTGTGATGAGAAGGGAACTAAGACTCTCTTGCTCGATACAAATTATCAGACCATGGAAGGGCCATCAAGTCCATCACCTCCGGACTATGTCACGGGCAGGATCTTAATGTCATCTACTATATCACCCAGATCTCTTTGCCAAAGGTAGATCAGGCCCAGATCTGCTTGACTTGCAATATCATACCATCTTCAAATTGATTACTCAATTTTCTCAGCAGCATGGAAGTGCAGGTAATGGCTATTGTTATTATTCAATGCAAGTGGGAATTGTGGCTGATAGATTACTTAGAATACAATCAGGGCAGTGATTTGAGAACAGCCTTGCTCCCGGGCCTCCTCCTGACCCCTACGGCTTCCACCCAGCTCAGCAACAAGATAAAGGCTCAATCCATGTCATGCGAAAATGTATACAAACTGCCTGCCCACCCCCCAGCTTCTTCTTCAGATGCCTGGCACTGCCAGAGCAATATTTCATAAAGTGATAGCAATAATTCTTTAACCCACTTAAGTGCAAATAGGCAGTGTTTTAGCAATCAGATTATGGTGGTGACTACCCTGCAGGTGATCAAAATCTGCTACCACTCTCAGCATGATGGCAGAAGCAGCAGCATCAGGTTGGCCTCAGCTCTGCAGCAGGTCTCCCCTCCGGCTGCTCCTTGGCTGGCCTTGGACATATCACATCATTCATAATCTGACCTGCAACCCCCGAGCAATGAGCTTACTGCCAGCACCACAAAGGAACTGCACAGCTACCTGTACCCAAAGGTCAAAAGGCATAGGTTTATCTGAGAAATAGGTTTTCAAGTTGCCCAAGCCGTGCATGCACATAAACACACATACAATACCTTAACTGCAGGTTGAATACAAAGAAGATCATGTGTGTCCTGTCAAGCAGTATTTACTCTTTTCCTGCTCCAAGCCAGTCTTTTTCTTTCCTTGCAAACTGACCCTTGCCTATTCCTCCCAAGGGGCAGCTGCCTTCTTCCTCAGCTGCAAAAAAAGGAAACACCTCATGGTTCCCTGAAGGATTTGCACTGCTAGCAGCCTTCAGCTGGCCAGCCTAGCACACAGGTCACAGCCATGCTCATTCAAAACAAGGAAATTTCTTCCAGAGGTCCTGTATTGGTCTGTGCTGGTATGTCCCAGGAGCACACAGGTGAGGCACGCTCCATGATAAACATCTCCAGGGGCGTGTTCACATCTTAATTGACTCTTTCCTGTGATTTCTTAAAGGAAGGCAGCTCTTGTTCTCTAGTTAGATCTGCAGACATGACCTCCATCATATCCTGTAGACTGTGGAAGTGTCGAAGCCTGGTAACAGCACGAAGAGTAAGGTTTTGTTTTCAGATGCAGAAAGAGGGCGGCTTCATAGTGTGATGTTACAGGGATCAGCACAGTTGAAGTGCAAGACATAACTCCAACTGGGGAGAACTACCTTCTAATCACAATGGCTCTTGGAGGCATGTCTCCAGGAAGGAAGTCCCTCCGGTCTAACCAAGCATGGCCAGTCTTACATTTTTAAGAGTCTGGGGTAACCAGCTAGCCAGTGGTGTTTCTTCAGCTAAAGGCTGAAGGAAGTGTGACATTTAGAAAATGCAGCAGCATTCTGTGTTGACTTGTCACATATCCTTCCTCTGCCCTTCTTCCACTGCTTTCCTTTTTCTCCCCCCCAGAGTCAGACACAGCCAGAGGTCTAAAAGCAAATGTTATGGCAAAGTCAAGTTTCAGTACATGCTAATTTGAAATTACTTCCAACTCCAAAACACTCCCTGAATTTTCTTTAACTGCACAGCAACAGCTTCCATTGCCTGCAGAGTAAATATGGCACTTCACAGGCCAAGCCAATTTTCTAAGTAAACATTACTGGGCAACAGAACAATACCATTTTTAATAGACAGAACTGGTGAAAATGTGTGGGAAAATAATGGAAAAAATGTTACACCAACATTTGCAAACTTTCCACTTAAAAGACACATACACACAAAATAAGTCTTACAAATGGCCATATACATTTGGATAAAACTCAAAAAACGGAAATTTAAAATCTTCAGTGGCCACCAGAGGGCTCTGGGTATGCGTGAGAAATGATCGGCTGAAGTCAACTCCTTAATTCATTCCGAAATGCCTGTGTATGCAAAATACCAGGTAAGTCTCCCCATTCATTGCATTTTCTTCTATGGAATTAAAAAAAAAAAAAAAAAGGAAAAATTTGTATCAATAGATTTTTCTTGAGAAAATGCCAATGAACAGGCCCCCACTAATACGACTGCTGTTTCTATGTCTTCACACACCGGACTACCAGCCACCTTCCATCTTCACCGACTGAATTTATCAGAAAACAACAGACACTTTGGAAAGCATGAAGAGAAGAAATTTAGTTAAAAAAATAAAAAATAAAAAAGGAAGAGAGGATGTTTTCTTGGGACAGAATCATTTATGCAATATTCAGAGCACCTACCTTAACAGTTCTCAAGGGTGTTGCACATAGATGCACCCATTTACTGGCTGGCTACAGGGAGAATGTGATCCTTCTAAAACTGGGTAAAGACATAAAGATCTTTCTCCAGCACAGCATCTTTTAGACCCCATGCTGGATGCCAACAGCAATAACCCAGCTGCATAGCATGCTCTGTTCCACTGGAAACAGTGGAATTAGGCTGGTTTCAACAGGACCAACAGAAATAGCTGCCTTCCAGTCCCAGGAGACACTTGCACTTTCCTGCAGCGAGTAATGCTGTTTGGTATGGTTGGGAGTAGCTCTTACTTGACTTTCGCTTCTTTCCAAGGATACAAATTTCCCCCCTGACAAGCCCAAGGGATGTGTAGCTAAATCAACTAATCTGGAGAAATGGACAGTCATGCATTCAGGACTACAGGCTGCTTGGGAACCATGAGAGGATCAATGAGATGCTCCTAAGGGATTATGTCTCTTACCTCTCAGTGATTTTTGTAGTGATTCTGACACTCGCTTAGAGGGGTGGCATTTAATCTTTAAACTGCTGACAGAACTGAGGTCTCAAGGTGAAATTCAGCTATATGCTGAGCAGCAAATATTCTTACTGGTGTATATCCAACCAGTTGCTACAACTGAGGATGATGAAGACACAACAAAACCGCTGTAGGAATAGCCAGAAACCAGAAGTGTCTGCAACTGTTTGGTAAACAGTTAATACTGTGCTTACTCTCAGTTTTTGTAGTCACAGACATGTCCCTGTATCAGCTGGTGACAAAACATGGAGAAGACACAGAGAAAGGGGGGGTAATTTATGTTATCTATTGTTCCTTGGGGTCAGCCTGCAGTGCATAAAGTGAGACAACAGCAAAGACAATAATTCCTATCATCTGGACTGAGCATCTGGACTGTTGGAAGCAAAAAAACAAGAGGAACTAGAAAAGATGTTTTTTTGCTTACGCAAAACTGTGCTTTTTCAAACTCAGCTTGTTTTATAAGATGAGAATAGATCATACCTACAAAAATTATCCAGAAATCTAAAAATGCAGATAAAGGCATTTATTTAAAACCAAGGTTTCTAAGAGAGCTAGACCTCTCCTCATCAGCCTTCTTTAACTAACTTACCTGGGGGCATCTATAGCTCACATGAGAAGCCAACCTTAGGCATGTATCTTCTAAATCTGATTTGGTATCTAAATTACAGATTCTAACACTTAGGTGTCCAGCAATCCAGAGAAGGTGACATTACTTCCATTCCATCACCACCATTCATATGGATTGTCCCCACCCTGTTTCAGTTACTACAAACCATAGTAAACTCAGCTGGAAAGCTTGCCAGAACCCAGCACTGGGCAAGCTCAAGGTACGTATACTGCTACAAGTCTATAACCTGTGGGGCTACATGAAACAGCCAACACAGAGGAGTCTTCCAGTTTGATCTGCTTCAAAGAGAGTGTCTACCTTTACTTCAAATAAAGGATCCAAGAGTCCAGAAGGCAATAAACCCAGGAGGCATCTTGCATAGATATCCAGCAGATTTCTATTCTTAGCATGATTCTAGCATAAAATGTTCCCCAGTTTGTCTTGCTGATGAAGATAGTTCTTAAAACTGGACATGATGAAAGATGCCATCACAGAAAAAGTGCGATCTAGGATGCCCAAGGGGGGCACAATCAGTGTGTGTGAACACAGCATGTGTCACAGTGTATAAGCAAACAGCAGCATTATGCTCATGAGCAATATCTCTCCTAGAAGGCAAGCAATACCTCCCAAAGAAGCCAAGCTTCAGTTATGCGTACTCAAGGGTTATGGAGGGTACTGATGATTGCCTTTACCAGTGAAGACATTTTTAAAATATCCAAATGACACAAATATCTAATTCCCATTTTCAAGTTTGAACTAGACCTGAGGGTAATATTCATCATACTAATTTTAGCTATCTAACAATGTGGCACATACGCACGTGGGCAAAAATAATCATTTGGGTCCCCTCTATAGCACGGGTGCCAAACTCATTTTCACCAGGGGCCACATCAGCCTCGCAGTTGCCTTTGAAGGGCCAAATGTAATTTTAGACTGTATAAATGTAACTTCTCCTACACTTACACAGTCCTAAAATTACATTTGGCCCTTTGAAGGCAACCATGAGGCTGATGTGGCCCCTGGTGAAAATGAGTTTGACACCCCTGCTCTATAGCAAAAGGGGAGAAACAGAAACATTCAGAGGGCAACTCAGTGGGTCTAATCACAAAAGAAGCAAGAAGTGGGCAGTACTATCCTCTCAGTTCTCTATGAGGTGGAGGTGCATCTTTTCTTGCTCAAGTTACAGCACGACCTCACTGGAACACATTGTTTGTTCATGTTTCTCTCCCTGACTGTGAAAGAACCCTACACAACAAGGTGGGGTAAACGTTTCACTTTTCTGTGAGTGAAGCTGAACAAGATGAACCCATCCTCTCTTTCTATCAGTGTGTTAAAATATTTTGCTATAAAAGAAACTGAAGCAGCTATTCTAAAAAGGGGATTTCAGGAGATGCTAAGAAAAATCCTCCCTTTAGTGAGTTTGAAAATGAAATAAGAATAATAGATATTTCAACTGTTCTGGCATGAAAAGCTGTTAAAAGCATGGCACTTCTAAAGAACTCTGAGATTACAAGACTGAGTTTCCAGAAGTGATCCTTCAGTTTCATTTTGAAAATTCCCTGTAGAGGAAAAATTAGAAATACTGCTTTTCATTGCCATCCCCAAGAAAAAGGACAAGAAGCCATTGACTTTGGCAAAGCCAGAACTTCCAAGACTCAGCAAACTGAAAACCTACTGTCACAGCACAGAGGCATCTCCTTAGGAGGAACTAGTCTGCATGTCCACTGTTGAACCCGGCAGTTCATTTACATACGAGACATGGCAGAAACCTTGCAACAAGCAAGAAGACCTGATACCAGCTAATCTACCCCAAGGTGATGAGAACAGTGGTCAGCAGGCTAAATTTAACCAGGTAGCACTGGACATGTCACAAAAGCAATGCTAGCTGAACAGGAGCAGATACAGGATGATTGTATGTCCCAGTAGAATTAGCCTGCAGCTCCTGTGTACTCCTCTCCCATAACATTCTTAAGAAAATCCCACTTTGCCTTCATTTTGTAGAAAAGAAAATGCTTTTTGCTGGGAAAGGCAAATCTATAATTTTGGTAACTAGAGGCAGGAGCAGCTTAAAGAATGACCGACTGAAAAAGTAAGTGTGAAATTCCTCTCAGCAACAGGCAAGGTTTATCCCAGAGGAAAGTGAAGCAACTGCTCCCTCTGGATGCTCTCCCTCCAGCCAAGGTTGTATAGCAACCAGTGAAAGAAAACCAGTTGCTCTGCATCAGATATTGCTCAGGGACATTGCTGGGGAGTCAGAGGGCAGAGGCCAGGTGAAGGTGACAGTAGCACAACGGTCCTGTATTGACTCTGAAATAACCTAATCTGAGACATGGGCTAGTCTGGCCTCTTGGCTCCTGTCCGTGCCTCCAGACACAAAGACATATAAAGAGGCATATATAGGCAGTGCTTCAGCTGATGTTGAAGTCTACTTCATGCTGTCACCACCTCCTGTGTAGTAAGGTTTGGCTCTCTCCCAGAAGGATGCACCCAGATACGTGAGAGTGCTAAAATGCTAGTGATAAAACTTTCCAACATCTCATGTTATTGTAATGGAAAAAGAAAGTGGTATTTGCTCCCATAGTCCTGGATTTTCTTGTGAATATCATCAGTTTTTAATGAGAAGTGGATGCTCACATGATCATTCACTCTTACTCTCCTTGTGCATCTTCCTCAACACAGCTGTGTGGATCCACTGTGTCACACAGCTTCTGCCAAAACCCACATTCCCTCCTGTTCCTGAACAGGCACAAAGCCGAACAAATGTGCCAGAAACATCATAAGCAAGACCCTCTCCCTTACCCCCTTTTCCAAGGAGCATCTTCCCAGAAGTGCTAAAGGTTGGTGTTTCCTGAAAATATCTCTTTTCCTAGTAAGGTAGAGCACCTCTCATGCATTGCTGCCATGCATATCCCACCATATAACACAGAGCAGCTGAGTGTCCTTCAGAAAGGCCACAAAGGACAGAATCTTCTGCCTGTACCAAAGAGCCAACATTTCTCCTCCACTTTCTTCCTAGAGGAAAACTCCATACATTACTGTAAAATTAGGGCTGACATTGCACTGAAGGGTCAGATGGATAGTATGCATGGCCAAATATAAGCACTGCTTCGCTCTTCTAACACAGAATGAGTGAATTGTAAAGCCACAACAGGGTAGCCACAGTGACTAAGAGCAGTGCCTCACAGCAGAGACCTCATATGCTGGTCTTACTGAAGCATGTTGCTGACCAGGATGTTGTCTTCCAGCCCCTGCCAGCAGAGGTAATGAAAGGAAGGAAACCTTGAAAGACTGGCATGTCTCCCCTCTGTCCCTGTCCCCTCCTCCCTGAAATCCAACCTGGAGCATCCTGGGGGAAGCCCCATCTGCTTCTCATTCCAGACCATGTCATGTCATAATCAGTCCTAATTATGCCTCATTTAGCTTGATATGTACCAGATTGGGAAAGATGCCCTAGCGAGAGAGAGCATCTTGGATGGCTGCAGCGGCCAGGAGAGGCAAGAGAAAGTGTGAAGCAGAAATTAATAAAAGGGAGACGCGAGCCGTGCCCCCAGCCAAGGGGAGCCAAGGGGCCTGACAGCTGCGGGGTCCCCCAGATACAGCCCCAAAGAGGGGGCGCAGCGGGAGCCGGAGGGGCGGTAGCGCCCCGCGGCCAAGCCCCGGCCGCGCTCCGCCCGGGGGGTTTGCACCCGCCGCACCCGCCGCACCCGCCGCCGTCCGCACGGTGGCGCCCGCCGCGGCCCGGTGGCGGCACCGCCCGGCCCCGCTCCGGAGCCGGGGAGGCTGTGGGGGCAGCGCCCCTCGCACAGCGTTTGTCCCGGTGTGAGGCAGCCGGGGAGGGGGGCTGTGTGTGCTCGCCCCCATTCCTCACTACCCCAGGTGTCTTCTGGTTGACCCTTGGGCTGCTGGTGGGTCCTGCTGGAGGGGGGAGCTGCCCCTGCCCCTCCTGCTCCTAGGCTGCTTGCTGCCTAGCTGCTCTCCTGGACTAGAGTCCTGGAAGGGTCCTGCTCCCCTGTGCCCACCCTAGGGTCCCACCGAATCCTGAGGAGCTGGTGTGTCTGCCAGCACAGCCTCTTCCCAGTTGGGTCCGGGATACTGCTCCTGCACCATTGGGGTCACCTACAACAGGTGGCTACAAAATTAACACTGCAAAAATAATGTTGCCCAGACACTGGTTATCAGCACAACAGGTTCCTCCTTCCTGATTGAAAGCTTATATAAGTGATTTTTAATAGGTGTGCTTGCTGTAGTGCAGGAAAGCTTCAGTCGCTATTTTTCCACACAACGACATCACCTGCAAATGCCCAGATACGTGCAGCACTCATAGCTGATGCACCAGAACACACACTGAGTGCAAGGCAGCTGGTCCTCCACGATGGGTGCTGGGAGCTGCAGTCTCTACCATAGTCCCTGGCCACCATCTCTCTTCCTCTTTGTACATCAGTCATGGGTCAAGGCTGAAATGCCACCTGCTAAAATGCAGGGACTGGCAACAAGTAACTCACAGGAAGATGCAAAAATGTCAGGGATATCAATCAACAGAGGTTGGTTTGAAAGGAGCACTCACTGCTCAGCACCTCTTTGGGACTCGTGTTGCAGAAGCTGCTGAGGAATCTTGCTTCAGCGTGAGTCAAAGGCAACAACATCACTGTGACCTGGGCAAAAAGACGTTTTCACAAAACATTATGGGGCAGGGAGAAATTAGCCAACATGGGAACAAAATATGAAAAGGCATCTTCACATATACTGCTCACCTTTCTGAGAAAAACCTTATTTTTTGCTTGGGTCTGAGCTCCTGCAACTAAAATGGCTGTTGGGAGAGCCAGCACTCCACCATAGTCAGCTGCAAGCTGCATCTCTAAGTTGATGCAGGCATTGCATCTGCAAAGCCACCAGCCCTCCCCTCTGCCTCTTTTTTCTCCTTGGGATCCACCTTCTGAAAAGCCCACCAGGGAGACAGGCTTGTGTTCATTCGGCCTGTCCTTCTCCCACCTCACCCTCTTCTGCTGTAGGGGAATGAGGTCAAATTCCAGAGGGAGAGAGGAAGGCACAGCCACTTGCAATACAATCAAACTGCTGCTGTGGGAAGAAGTCGGGCAGTGAAAAAAGGATGATTTACTGACACAAGCTAAGCCAATATAAACACTTATGATACAGGTGTCTGTGCTCTAAGGGATTGCCTGCCTTAATTCAATTGTTTTGTAAACTGATTTAGCTAAATCTATATTAAACTGGTGTTTAAACAGTGTTTAAAAAGTCATTAATAAAACATATCACCATAAAACAAATACACATTACCAAGGCTTCCTTTTTTGCTGACAGGATGTATGCTTCCCCCCACACCCCATTTCTTTTCCCTTCTTTTCTTTAGAGGTTGTACATTCTTCTGTGTCGTGACTGCCTCTTTCTTTCTGCACTGTATAAAAATAGGGTTGTCTCCATTCAAAAGTGTGCAAGTCCACCTCTAGCATGTCTCGCTGTTGTGTAAAGTTGTGGAGACATTTATTCATTTTTATATAACTTCCAATAAGATTCAACCTGAAACAATATTTTTAAGCAGATTTTCAGCAAAATAGTTTATTCTGGATCCAGCCTGACCCCTTTCATTCTTTCCAAATATATCTCTCCTACAGTTTGGAGTTACTTATTGACTATGAAAAGATGTTCCTACTTTTCTTGTTTTCAGCAAGGTCACTTTATTTAAAACAGTATTTGTATTATTCAGTATTTTTAAGTCCCGTTCCAAAATCACCAAATCAAATCTTTAGCTGTGCCCAGAATTAACTGTTTCAAAATTCCAAGACCTTTTCACAAACTTGGCCCAAATGCCCAATTAGTTTGGTCTCCTTCACCCCAACCCTTTCATTTTTTAAACAAATGCATGATAGGGTTTAAACAAAACAAAACAAAACAAAACAAAACAAAAACAAAACCACAAAAACGAGGTTACTGAATCCCTAGCAGAAGTCAGCAACAATAGGATTAGAATAGGTCAGATCTTCCCTAGACATGTTTATTTTTTTTCATCCAGAGGAGGAATTTTGACAAGTGCTTCCTGCATCCAGCTGTTTGCACATCTGCAGGATGCGCTGGAGCTATCATTCCCTTGGGAAGGCAGGTGAGGGGTGTCTGGAGAAGCCACACAAAACAGCAGAAATTGTCACTAACAAGAATGAAGAGGGAAACATTAAAAAAAAAAACAGGCATTGAGGGGACCGTGACAGACTTCGCTATCAGGTGGGCAGCTCTGAAGGAGTTAGGGAGGTGGTTAGAGAAGGAAGGTGGGCTGGGGCTGGTCTGCAGGGAGGGATTGGAAGCAACCTCTGGACAGGTGGGGAAGCAGGAAGCATTTAAGCTCTGAGACAGCAGCGCAACAGCTACGGGCTCTGTGATGAAAGGGAAGAGCAGTGCTGAGTTGGGATGGCGTGGCTGGTTTGGTGGACTGAGGCACATCCACTGCTCCTACAGCAATCAAACAGTACGCACAGGCAGCCTGCCTCTTCCCAAGAAAGCAGACTGGGCCCCAACGCCACACAGCTCTGCTGACTGATACCCTCAAAACCCAACAGTCCCAGAGTGCAGCCTCACAGCACATCAGTACAGCAAAGGGTTGCAGGGAGCCACGCCAAGCCCCCGCAGCCTCACGGTGTTGCCATTTGAAGAGCACAGACCCTCCCCTGGGGAAACCAGTGTGCACACAAAATCTCCTGGGAGAGGCTGTCACCCACACGCTCCCAGCTGTCCCAAATTCCTGCTCTTTATCAGTCCCAGAGCCCCTTTACATCACAAGATGAGGCTGCAGACTTGCTGGGGTGCCAGCAGAGGGGTTGACTCCTAAAAGCCATGCTGGGAAGACTGCTCTGCTGCGAAGGGTGCATTCAGAGTAAGCCTTGTGTACATTTAGCAGGCAACATAGTCTACAACCACCCAGCCTGGCAACAACGCTGGAGGCCTGAAGGGTAGACAGTCCAAGCCAGGATTTGTGATTGTTTACCTTGACATCCATTTGGATACACTCCAAGTGTAGACAAGGTATTTAGATGTCCAGATTATTTGCCCTCGTGGCACCAATGCACAAACACAACTACTAGGAAGATTAGAGAGATCCTAGCTGCTTAAACTGCTCCCCTTTTCCTGCCAACACTGATCACTCTCTGGTAACCCTGATGATAGACATTAAAGCCCCAGTGCCACTAACAGTGACTGGCACCAGTGTGGTGATTACATATCCCATGGGACCACCCTCCCAGTTCGGTGCAGTTTAGCTCTGTTTGTCTCATCACAGCAGTGGTCTCATCTCTTCTGGTGGGGCTCCACCTCGGCCCCCAGCAGCAGTTCCCAACAGCTCTTGTGCAAGGCACTAGACAAAACTGTAGCAGAAAGATGTCTCTTGCCTTTTTATTTGGCTGCTTAACCACACCAAGATGGTCCAGATCATGAGAAGAAACAGCAGACAACAGAAGGAATTACAGGAAATGTAGATCTCAGTTGTCCTAGCATGATTGCAAGTTGTTATGCTAGTTTTATTCATACTTTGAAATGTCACCTCTTTGGACTGTGGCCAAAAATATTAAGTTCTAGTCCACACTAGAAAAATAGAGGCTTTGACCAAAAGTGTCTTTAATAAGCTTTAGCTAAACCATTTGTTATCAGTAATTGCTGCAAAATAAGAGACATTCTGTTCAGCTCTGCATCTTTGGAGGGGAACACAATAAGTAATTATGAGTTTACAGCACAATTACATAATGGTTCAGTCTGAAGCACTTTCCTTGGTGGTAGACAATTCTGTCGTTAGGCTGCAAACTCAGGGCGGGGTTTTGCACTTTTGCCTCCCTGTGTCATTTGAACCTGGGGAGCAAAGCCTTCCACGACTTCAAGTGCTTAGTGTTGTAGTTCTGCTCCTCAGAAAGAGGACACCTCCCACAGCCAAATGCACACCTTTGGCTTGTGAACAACATTTTCCACAGACTCTGTGGGAATTTCGCCAACGCTGAATCCATCAAAACCTTTTTCTAGCTCAAGTTACAGGTCTCCTAACCAAATAATGACTTAGCTCAGCCTGGCTCTGAAAGCACAGATAAGAGCACAGCAGAGACTAATCTCCCTGGGAGGCAGTCACACGTGTATGCTACGCTATTGCAGTCTTAAGCCTTCCTGCAGCGCATACATTGGGCTTTGGTAATGTTCCCCTCTGAGCCTTCTCATGGAGTGGGACAATTGCTGTAGATGACAGGGAGTTAGTGATGATGGTTGATGAATGGTTTAGGGCATGTGTTGCCATACTACCAAAGAGGAACAATTTGAATCATAGGAATATCCTCCTTTTATTTTTTTCTCTTTCTGCAATGGGCCCAACACCCTTTAAGACTGGTTGTTGTTTACCTGCTCTCTTGTCATCCCATCTCAATACCTCAGCTATGAGATCCAGCTCCTGTTCTTATTTTTGGCAGGTAAACACAGTAAACCTGTGCATTGTCTAGTGCTTTTTGATGTCCTTTCTTATTCTTTTTGATGGGTCGGAGGATGCCTTCAATGCTGTCCAAACCCCTGCTGTATACAAATAAATTGCCTTTTTTTAATTTTCCAGAGAACACTGTTTGCCCTCTAGGGCTGACAGTTATTCCCATACACTCAGAAGCAACAAAACCCAAACATACTGCATCCTTTGTAGTCAGCTTAGCATGTAAGAGCAGAGGTACCCAAAGCTGTGTTTGTGGAGGGCCACTTAAAGAGTGGAGGGCAGCAGTGAATAGGGCATGTGCTTATAATAATGTTTTTCTGAGTGCAGCCCATGAATTCTGAGGGAATGTACAATGATGACCACCAACATTAGACCCTTCTCTAGATATTTCACAAAGGTTTTCAGGAGCTGGGAGTCACTTGTGGACTGTGACGGAGGAGCTATAGTGGGACATACATTGTTTAGAGCAGGATTGTCAAACTCATTTTCACGGGGGGCTGCATCGGCCTCGGATTGCCTTCAAAGGGCCGAATGTAATGTTAGGATATCCCTTTGAAGGCAATTGCGAGGCTGATGCGGCCCCCCGTGAAAATGAGTTTGACATCCCTGCTTTAGAGGGAAATGCAGGGCTTGTTAGAGGGGTGGACTATGTGAGGAAACAGGCAGCTGCATACCATAGTGAGGAGCATCTCTAAAGCTCAGCGAGTGCTTAACTCCTTCTAGATCTCTTCTTTCATGCTGTGTACTATTAAACAGCCAAGACTCTAATAAGCAGGTGCACCCAGCTCTGTGCAATGAAGCAAGCAGGCTGGGGCTGTAGGTTTCACAGCAGAAACTGTAAAGAATTGAAACTGCAGAGATGGAAATCATTGCTGTGAAAGCACATTTCATCACTTTCTTCCCATGAGTGGAAATCCTTACACCTCCTGCCTCCTCACCCCAAATACCCCAAAAGACATTCAGCTGCATTGTGTAACAGGGAAAAAACTTTATCTACAAGACAGGCCCACGGCGGTAGAGCTTGTCCCTCAGCCTTGGGGAGAGCTTTAGGACACAGGCAAAGGAACTTTGTATCACACAAAGCAAATTGCTGTTTCTGAGTTAGATTGCCATAGAAAGCCTAAGCCATCAAATGACAGAGACAAGGAATAAGAGGGAAGGATGGCAAAGAGAGAGTCAGTTGAGATGGAAGAACCATTTTGTGGGTTGCTTTTTGTTTGAGTTTTGAAGAATGAGAGCACTGTACTTCCAGCATATGATGTACAGCAAATGCTGAAAGGCCAAGCAGAGGAAGAAGGGGAAAAGGCCCTGAAAACCTTACATGCATTATAGAAATATGAGAAGGAAAAGGTTTTATTTCCATGGCAACGGGTCCTATGATGCTTCTGCTGGATCAATCTACCAGAGAAAGAGGACTTTCTCTGTTAGGAATGCCAGCAAAGTGAAAGACAATTACAGAGACCCCTTCCTTCAACTTCATTTGCAAATATTCTACTTGATGTATGTGAGTGCTCAGACATTACATAGTGCCCAGAAATGAGTGTCTGCATAGAGGACAGGGAGTGAGCTCCTGGGCACGTGTAGGTGAATGTCACCAATGTCTGTGAAGGTTTGGGTTCATTGTGGTTATTTGTCCTTCCACCATGCTTTTTCAGTGTATGAATACAGCCCAGGGTGTCAACAGAAACTTAAGAGTTAAAATTCTTATTGACTACAGATTTTGGATAAAGAAGTTGCATTTCTCTTCCAAAATAAGAGGACTTTGTTCTCATCTGTCACCTCCCATTGCCTGCATACATATATCACAGAATCAGAGAATCACAGAATCGACTGGGTTGGAAAAGACCTCAGAGATCATCGAGTCCAACCCTTGGTCCAACTCTAGTCTGTTTACTAGATCATGGCACTAAGTGCCATGTCCAATCTCAGTTTAAAAACCTCCAGGGACGGCGAGTCCACTACCTCCCCGGGCAGGCCATTCCAATGCCTGACCACTCTCTCTGTAAAGAATTTCTTTCTAATATCCAGCCTAAATTTCCCCTGGCAGAGTTTAAGCCCATGCCCCCTTGTCCTATTGCTAACTGCCTGGGAGAAGAGACCAGTCCCCACCCGGCTATAACTTCCCTTCAGGTAGTTATAGAGAGTGATGAGGTCACCTCTAAGCCTCCTCTTCTCTAGACTAAACAACCCCAGCTCCCTCAGCCTCTCCTCATAGGTCTTATGTTCAAGTCCCTTCACCAGTCGTGTTGCTCTTCTCTGGACCCGCTCCAGCACTTCAATGTCTTTCCTGAACTGAGGGGCCCAGAACTGAACACAATACTCCACGTGTGGCCTCACCAATGCAGAGTACAGGGGAAGGATCACTTCCCTTGTCCTGCTGACCACGCTATTTTTGATACAGGACAGGATACCGTTGGCCTTCTTGTCCACCTGGGCACACTGATGGCTCATGTTGAGCTTCCTGTCAATTAGTACCCCCAGGTCCCTTTCTGTCTGACTGCTCTCCAGCCACTCTGCACCCAGCCTGTAGCGCTGCAGGGGGTTGTTGTGACCAAAGTGCAGCACCCGGCACTTGGCCTTATTGAACTTCATCCCATTGGAATCAGCCCATTTTTCCAGTCTATCCAGATCCCTCTGCAGAGCCCTCCTGCCTTCCAGCAGGTCGACACACCCTCCCAACTTGGTGTCATCAGCAAATTTGCTGATGATGGTCTCAATCCCCTCATCTAAATCATCAATAAAGATGTTAAACAGGACTGGACCCAACACTGACCCCTGGGGAACACCACTAGTGACTGGCCGCCAGCTAGATGCAGCCCCATTCACCAGCACTCTCTGGGCCCGGCCCTCCAGCCAGTTCTTAATCCAGCGTAGAGTACACTTGTCCAGGCCATGGGCTACCACCTTTTGCAGGAGTATATTATGGGAGACAGTGTCAAAGGCCTTGCTGAAGTCCAGATAGACCACATCCACAGCTTTCCCCTCATCCACCAGGTGAGTCACCTGATCGTAAAAGGAAATCAGGTTGGTCAGACAGGACCTGCCCCTCCTAAACCCATGCTGGCTGGGTCTGATCCCTTGTCCATCCTGAAGGTGCTGTGTGATTCTATTCAGGATGATCTGTTCCATAACCCTGCCAGGCACCGAGGTCAGGCTGACAGGCCTGTAGTTGCCAGGGTCAGCTCTGCAGCCCTTTTTGTGGACTGGGGTAACATTGGCCAATATGTCAAGGCTGAGGTGCTCTGTGGCAGCTATTTTGCCACAACAGCATGGCATGAAAAAATTCAAGAGAAAAAGGAAATATGAAACAGGAGACAGAATTTGAGAGATGCAAAAAATACTGATATAAGAAGAACTGGAACAGGACTCCAAGAACAGCTTTCATCCTCTTGTAAAGAGCATCATTAGATCACCACTTACTAAAAATGGCCAGCTTTAATACTAACTGAAACTTTCTGTCTATGACATGGTGATGCTCAGAAGCTCAAAGAGACACTGTTATACATGTTGTAAAACAAACAAACAAACAAACAACAAACCTGTGCTCCAAGGAACCTAAAATCTAAGTGGGTAAGAGAAAGATTTAGATATCTGTATATTGAAGATGGGAGTCAGGGTTAAGGTGTACCTTGTACCTTGTCTAAAGTTGTACTGGAAGTAATGGAACTGACTGAACCTACAGGTCCTGACCTCCATCCAAATGTCTAATGATACAAATATCTCCAGAGTAGTATCCCCGGGTGTTCAGTCGAACAACTCAGCAGATGCAGCTCAGCTGCTGAGATCCAGCATAATCACACAGATAGAATAAATACAGGCAGCACAACAGCTCCATGGCTATGGGAATGTGCCAGACACTCCTCTGCCCACTATGGTTTCAGCAAAGACATTTTCTTCCTGAACTATAAACAGCACTAACTAAACAAAGAAAATAACCCAACACCCTTCAGCCATCATAGCATATTACATAGGGAAGCAGGAGAGCATTCACCAACTAGAAGGAAGATATCTCTACACTGATCAGCTGCAGTATAGTCACTTAGGGCAGAAATAAACTCCCTCTCTGGTATTTTAAGGGCCAGACCTTGAAAGGACACGCTGCGAAAAATTTCTGTTGAACAGGTCTAGATGGGGTCCTTCCTCTTCTTTCTGCCTCTGCCTGACTAACTTTTGAGAAAGGAAATGTGGGGACGAAGTAAGTGGAGACTGAAGCGTGCCAATAGCCAGAGAAAACAAGTATGTGTGCTCTCAGGTACCAGTTACAGGATTAGCAGCAGGTGAACAAGTTACAGAACTGTGCTCCAGATAAGCAAACTTAACACCTCTGGATCCTGAAGAGAAAAATGTACATAGGTGTTATGGCCTGCACAGCAGTACCCTTCCCTTTCTCTGGGGAAGGATCTGGCAGTAAATGCCAATCCCAACCTGAAACTGGCAAAGCAGTTACAGAAAGCAGGCCAGGCAGAGACCAATGGCCATAGACAACATCCTCTTATTGCTCTCTGACGTTTTGCATTACAAAACTTTCCCTCCTTAGTGCTACAGGTTGTCCTCCAGCCCTTCTTTTGTCCCACTTAGTCAAGTGCCACTCAACTCACCCCTGCCACCACCACCAGCACAGCAGTGACAAACCATAACAGCAAAACTCATACAGCATCTTGTCTATCCTGTTTTTATGTTCTGCCCCAGCTGTCTATAATGGATTTCTCATTTAAAGTCTCAGGACACACAAAATCTACATGTCTACGTCTGTGTGCACAAGGCTCTGGCTTCCATTAGCCTCATATCACTAGTCATTGAGGGTAACATCATGTTACCCATCATGTTACTAAAGAGGTAGATTCCTTTCTCTGATCATGCATCAAAACAGCATGGCAGCCTTTTGAAAAGATGGGTCGTGGATTTTGAGCTGACCATGTCTTTTTTATTTATTTTCCTTGCAATATTCTCCATGCAGAGTCAGAGAAAATCTGCAAGGTATTTCTACAGGCCTCCTCTACAACTATGCAAAAGCTGTCAGAAGCTGATCCTGGAGAAGTATTTTCAATAGCCCTTGGAGGCAAGGCAGTGACACAGGGACACTCACAGCAAGACACAGAGCACAGGACGCAAGGCAAATAGACTTAGCAAATGAAACAGGACTGAATATTCCATAAACAACACAAGGATCCTGTAAATTATCTGCCTCACAGCTCGCCTCAAACCTCCACATTTAAGTATAGGTACCACATCCCCCTGGGCCCAGCTCAGGGAGTTCACATGTTGGAGTTCTACATGTGAGACTCTGGAGGGGGACAAGGAGTAGCTGAAAAAGACCTGAGGAAAGTGAGAGCACGGCTTCCCTGTGAACACTTCCAGGACGTGGAGCTTCTCCTGGCCCGATACGGAGGCCATCCCAACTTGCTGGCTTCAAGTCAACGTAGCACTACAATTCTCACCTGCCCAGTACTAAATTTTCACCTTCCATTACCCCATTTCCCTGCAAAAGTTAGAGAAACATAGCATCCATCTAAATATTTGGTGGCTTCAGGTAGTCCAGAGGCTGTTCTGAATATAGAACTGGTTCTCTAGGTCCATCTCTTGCGAGAGATGTCCGCTCCACTGGAGACTCTGTCAGGAGTGGGAGTCAGTATACAGCCTTGTACACAGCCTGTCCTAAGGAAAAAAAGCTTTTCATCAGCTCCTCTCTGCTGGAAGAGCTGCACCCAGCCCATAATCATCTCTCCCAGTACAAGCCAATAAGTGGGCAGAGAGCTCAGTGCCTTCTCCCCCCTGCGAGGACACCCCACCCACAGCTGTGCACATAGATAAAGTGCCAACAAATTATGGAGGCAAGGCAGAAAATCATTCCTACAGTGCCATTTGCAAGATAATTTATAGCATCTGTTTCTGAATTCAAACGGGAGCAATGCTGCAGCCTTTCTAACCTGCTGCTCTTGCTGCACATTCGTCACCATCTTCTGGCTGTTCAGGGAGCCTCTGTGAAAGGGAAATGCATTAATGGACCCCAGGCCAGCTATTAGCAGATGCTCGTCCAGATTGTAATAGAGGTGGTAGTTTGTTTGGTTGCCCACAGGACAGCAGAGTGGTCAAGGACTGAAACAGGGTAACAGAGATGGTATTCCTGCCCTCACCCAGCAGTGCTGGAAGGATCAGCAGTCAGCTGTGAGAGGCAAAACGGCACAATACTTTATCCAGTCTCACATTAGCAATTATAGGAGAAGTGGCACTAATGTGCTAAGGAAAAGTGACCCAAATATGGTTTGTCTTTGTCACATTCGCAAGCTGGGAAATCCACTCTGTATACTTGCTATGCATTGCCAGAGTGCACCAGGCTACCCTGACTTCTTAGTCACAAAATCTTTGTCCAACCTAGGTGGTGTGGGCTGGGGTTAGACTCTCCCCCTTGCTTATACCTGGTGGACTGAAGCACTGATTAACATCTCTCCTTTGCAGCATATGCTGGGGTCTCTTGCTCTTTTTCCTGTATTCCTTCTTCAACTTCATCACAGCTGTCAGCCACCCGTGAAACCCGAGTTTTTCACCTGCACCTGGAACCCAACTCCCACTCACAGAAGGCGGGGAACAAGATGCTAATTCCCATCAAAGCAGGATAATAACTCCAAGGGTATCTTCCTGGTCACACCTGGTGCCAGCTCAGAAGACGGACAAGTTGACGGTCAACCCAGCCTGCCACAGTAAATGCATGTTCAGAGTCTCTCTGCTCTAACTTGGATATCTCTAAGACTAGAGTGAATTGTCCTATGGAGGTCCACGTGTCTGTGTCTTGGCCACCGGCATTACAGAAGACGTGTCCCTCTCTCCTCAGTACATGATTGGATTAACCTTGCTGATCCTTTGGCCACAAGGTCTATGTGAGACCTGCTATGTGGGCTGAGTCATGTTGTGGTAAGTCGTGGTTTGCACAATGATGCCGGCTGTGCCTGGGCCACTTGGGCAGAGCTGCCTGGTGCTGGATCTCCCATGGTTAGTGCCTCCTGCTAGGGAGGGGGCAGAAGGACAGCAGCAAGTGCTGACACGCTGCAGGGCACTCCTTGTGGTGCGCCTGCTGCCACTGACCTTCCAAGAGCCCATCTGCTCCTCTTCCTCCTCCCTCTCAGCTTATGCAAAGCAGCTCATTAGCCCCATTAACAACTAAGCATCATCTCTGATTGTTCATCAGTGATTCCATTGTCACCCTCCATCACTCCTGTTGATCCTCATTAATGCTGCTAGGAAGCAGGAGTGCTCCTTGGATATTTATAGGAAGAGCGGGGTGTTCTTTACACTTTATTGCTGTCTAATATCCCTTCTCTGCTCACCACCACTTCCCTCACCCCATCTCTCCACAAAGAGCCTCCTCTCAATGTGGGGATTGTCCAGGAGGTATACAGAGACAGGAGACTAGAATGATGGTTTGCAGTCAGAGAAATGAGAAAGGCAAGCTGGAGGTATGCAGAAGCTCAGCTCTTGGTCAGGAGTGTACAGGTATGTGTAGGGCTGAGTACCAGTGAGGGGGGCTGAGTGTGTGCCCCTATGCATACACACATCGATTGGGATACCTGTAGCAGCCTGCAAACAGATCATCATGTGCGCACATCCGTCTTGGAGGTTTATGTGCCCCAGCTACAAGCATGGCAGCTTGTGTAGGTGGTATCTGTGTCAGGGGCTGGGTATGAATGTGTCTCCACGCAGGACACTGCCCTGGTTGCTTACAAGAATATTCTTTCATGCAGTGCTTAATTATGGAGACAACTAGACAGAGACTAATCATTCATTCTAATACAGAGGAGAATAATTGTTATGATCGCAATAGATACACAGCTTCTCTGGGAGGAGAAGAGGTAGTGTGGGGAAGAGGAGGAGGCTGAAGAAAAACCACAGGACAAGAAGAGGAGAAGGAAGGAGGAACAAAATCTTAAATCAGTTACCTAGTACAGACACCTTTATTACTTCATAAATGGAATATGCTTAGTGTCAGCAATCTTTGCCTTACAGTATCATGAGGATATCTCTCCCTAGTCAAAGCCACAGGCCCTGATTGTGCCAGCAGTCAAACTGGGTGACATTTTAATATCACTTTTCATCTCAAGATTGCAACTTCCTTCCAAAGGGTCCCAAGGAGTTTTTATAACCTTTCCAGCTACATGATTCATGTCTTGTGGCACCGAAATGTAGTCTCTTCCTGGGAAGGATGAGCCAGCTCCACCACTGTGCGGGAGTTTTGGACAGAAAGCAGTGACAGCTTCTGTATTGCTCTGAAACCATGGGTTACGCATGTGCATGTGTGCGAGGAGGATTTCAAAGCAGCAGAATGCAATTGCAGAGTGTGGAAGCTGGCCAGGAGCTGTAGCCAATTTATCAGCTGATATGTAGGTTAGCACTGGGGAGTTGTAAGAAATTACACTGATGATTCAGAGCGTGGCAATTCTTCCCCTGCCTCCCTGGTGGATCATGCCCCTACAGGCAGTCGGACCTCTGTGTGACTGGTGAGAGGGGCTGCAAGCCAAGGTCCTGACATGAGTAGCTGTTCCAGATCAATCACCAAAACCAGGATACTGATCCAAGTGTCTTGAACAAAATCTAGGTTTGGGAAATGGTGTCACACACTTCTAAATACCCCTTTTGGGTTTCAACTAACTCCCACTACTTTCACCTTCAGAATGGTGCCTTGCTGGAACAGAGACGGCTGTGTTCCCACCCTGCTTCTCCCATGCCTTCCCTGGATATCTGCTCCTTGCCCACAGCTGACATGAAGACCCTGGGTGAAATGGATCTGCTGGAGGTGACATACCTACCAGGCTGTGTTATATCTAGACCTGTCCTGCACTGTGGCTGGTGAAATGCTGCCCTGTGCTGCCCTGAGTCAAGAGTCTTTCTTGCTCCCCACTGGGGATGGTGCTGTTTGAGAAACATGAGAATCATAGAATAGCTTGTGTTGGAAAGAACCTTCATAGGTCATTTAGTCCAACCTCCCTGCAATGAGCAGGGACGTCTTCAACTAGATCAGGTTGCTTAGAGCCCCATCCAGCTCGGCCCTGAAAGTTTCCAGGGATGGGACATCTACCACCTCTCTGGGCAACCTGTGCCAGTGTTTCACCATCCTCATTGTAAAAAATTTCTTCCTCATGTCTAGCCTGAACCTCCCCTCCTTTAGTTTAGAACCATTATCCCTTGTTCTATCATAAAAGGCTCTGCTAAAAAGTCTTTCCCTGTCTTTCTTAAAGGCCCTTTTGAAGTACTGAAAGACCACAATAAGGTGTCCCCAGAGCCTTCTCTTCTCCAGGCTGAACAACCCCTGTTCTCTCAGCCTGTCCTCGTAGGAGAGGTGTTCCAGCCCTCTGATAATTTTTGTGGCCTCCTCTGGACCCTCCCCAACAGGTCCATGTCTTTCCTGTACTGAGGGCTCCAGAGCTGGATGCAGAGCTCCAGGTGGGGCCTCAATGGTTGGCCTTCACCCCGTAGGAAGTGCTGCTCAGCTTTATCCTGTAGACCTCACAAATAATCAGCATTCTTGACAGAAAATGAGCAAGGGCCCTGTGAGACCTGAGCAGAGCCATCTATCCTGCTGCAGGGCTGCTGCAGCAACAATCCAAAGCTGCTGGGGAACACCTGCCCTCCTACACAAATAGAGATCTCTCTCTCTGGCTCCCTAAGCAGCAGGAGCAGAGCTTTCTCTGCCCTCTGCAGCTGCAGGCCATCATGCATACAGTATTATGTTTGTATATCTCCTCTCCCTTCCTCATTGCTGCATCTGTCAACTTTCAGCTAATTTAATTGACTGCTCTGGTTATGAAGAATCATGGTGTCTAGGCACCAGGAGTAATACTTAGCATGATATTGCCATTTTCACATCCCAGAGCTGTGCAAACATTAACTAACGCTCACTCTAATTAGCTGCGACACACTGGAAAGTAGGTAAGCTTGATATTAGCCCCATTTTTTAGCTGATGACACTAAGACTCAGAAGGTCCAAGTTACTTGTCTCTGCTGTGGAGCCGAGTTCAGTGAAAGGGCCAGGATGAAAATGGGCAAATAGGTTTTCTAAGCTGTTTCACTATCTTGAGGGATATACTGGCCTCCCACACAGCATGTATTTGCTCTAGCCATCCCTCAGGAGCTGGGGACAGGATGCCTCAGTCCCGCTATGCCACAGCTACCCCCCAAAGTGCCTGTGCTGTGTTCAAACAGCTGAGAACCCCTCCGCTGGCTAGCGGTACTCTTACCTGCTGCTGTCTCCCCCAGAACGTCCAACTGGCACACGTGATGCTGTCAGGATGTAAGGATGTTTCCCGAAGCCACAGTCTTGCAATAGTAGGGCACAGGCTTCCCCCTTTCTCCCATTTTCTTATCTGAAAGATATTGAATGACATGGCAAAGGTCTGCACTGACTATGCCAGAAGCCATATTATGAGTGGAAAATGATGCTTTGAAGTCCTGTCATCATCCAGTTAGCAATTGCTGGAGAACATAGGCAGTTTCCAAATGCTATAATTCTTTCTTGAGACAGAGAGTGGCCTTTGAGCAGGGACATTTCAGTTTTAGATATTGTAAGATACTGCTATGTTATTCTGTCCCCAAAAAACTGCCTGTGCTTTCTCTGCTTTCTTTGCTTTCTCTGCTTTCTCTCTTGGTTGTTCTTCTCCGCTAAAATCCAAAGCTTCCTAGAACTTCAGCATTTCACACTCAGGAAAAGAGGCAGGGAAGTCCTTCTTTCTTCATTCTTGCTCCTTTGCCTCATAGCAGACATTTCAGCAAGGTCACAGGAAATGCTGGCTCATGGACACTCTGTAAGATTGGTTTAAGAGGGGTTCTCCACTAGATAGCTGCTAACTCAGGCAGTCAGTCTGCCTCAAAATTCCCCCAAGCCACTTCTATTAGCAGCAGACCTCATCTTCACTCCTCTCTGGTCATCACACTCTCCTATCTGCTCTACTGCAGTAGCTTCCCACCCAGAGGTGGCTGCATTTCCCTCAAGGATGCATCTACTGGGTCTTCCTTCACTGTATTGTTTGGAAGGGAACCTAAGGTTTGACCTGGGCTGTCCCTATATTTGCAGAACAAATAGTCAGGGTCTCTCGCATACAGTCTGTGAAAGTTTCTCTGTTTAGTGTTGTGTTTACAAGGACAGAAAAGGTTGGGGAAATATCAGAGCTAAAACCATTGGTGAAAATAGTTTTGTCCAATACCAGGAATGGATGGGAAGAGGGGTCAAAGATAGCGCTGCTCAAAGCTGATGATTTCCGAGTGGAACAGGATGCCACTGTACACTCTTCTTCCTTTGTACCATTTTGTCACCATATAAAACTCGAGTGCACTCAGATCCAGGGAACAGTGCACAGTTCTTGTCCTTGCTCCCCATGAAGGCAGAGTGGAGCCAGAGAAGGCACAGAGAAGAGCAAATGAAATTGCCAGGGACATGAAGCAGACACCTTGGAAGGAGAGATCAAAACAGCTGGGGTCTTTGCTTTGGAGAGGAGGATGTTAGGAAGCTTTACAGACTCACCAAGGCAGTGGATAAGGTGAAAGCAGAACTGCTGCTTACCAAATGGCATGGTGCTGGTGGGGTACAGAGGGAAGGAACTGCTGAAAGCAGAACAGGTTCCCACACACTTCCAAAATACCATCTCCTACTGGCACCACAGGGCACCGAGAGCTGGGCTATGGGGAACATTGCCCTGACTCGATGGGTCATTACGTTTATATGTGTGAGTGTGCTTTCACAGAAGCCCAGCCTGTACGGAGATGTATCACACGAATGAAAACCTATGGCTGTCCAGTTCCAGCAAGCACCAGCCATCCCCCACCTCCAACCCAGTCTCATCTCAGTGTACACATCAGGACAGGCAGGATCCAGGCACCCTCTAAGCACTGACTCCTTTCTACAACCGCAAAACTGCTCCAGTGTTATCTAAGGCTGTAGACTCACACAGCAGGACTTGTGCTTGAAGTCAGCAGGGCTGTGGCGGAGCAGAAATAAAGAAGCCACTTTGCATTCAGGTCAAGAGCATGTGCCCCCACTCTGAGAGAAAATGAAGTGGTGAAAAAAAAGTGCACAAGGACTTCAGATACTCATGTTACCTCAGCATCCTGAAGTGCTTAGAGACAGAGGGAAGTATAAAATTGCAGTTACTTCCAGTCTCCCTGGGAAGATGAGCATTGGGTCCAACCAGTAGCCAAGAGCCATCTGACAACTGGGATGGAGTTTTTGCTTCTCCTTGTTGCACTAGTCCAACCCTCATTTCCTCACTAGATGTATTTAATAAGCGGTGCTCCATCTGACAGCTGTCTTGCAGCTCACACATGAGTTAGAAATAGAGTTTACAGAGAAATGAGAACAAGGAAGAGCATATATAGCCTGTAGAGTTTCTCTCCCCTCATTCACAGCCTGCCTTTTTAGTATTCCTGACACACCTTTGCTTCAGGACTACGGCCATGCATCAGGACTCGTTCATTCAACATAGTACGTATAATCTTGGTGACAGAAGACATCATATGTGTGAACAGGTGGTAAAGAAAGAAGCAGATGAGAGAAAATGATCTCTCCTTCAGTTACATTCTGTATGGAGAGGAATGCAATGTCAAATTGAGGAGCTTTAAGAATTAACCACAGGCTTTGGAGCACACAGCTACAGTCACAGGGCTGTGTGTGAATATTCCATATTCCTCATGCAGAACATCATCTTTTAGGGTTTATCACGCTTTGACTCCTTTGCTGGGAACTGGAGTGCTCTGCTGTTGCACAAATCTCAGCTAATACAGAAGAGTTCAATGAGACACCTCATCAGGTGAGATGATTTTATTTTAAACCACTAATTTTATTCACATTCATTCTTTCCTGCCTACATGTTCTTAGGCACCAATAGGTATGTGCCTATGTGCTCCAACTGGCACTCCTTGCAAAGATGGGAGGACAAGGGACACGAGCTAATGAGTCATCACATCACTAGACTTCCTCTTAGGCAGGCAACTACAGGCTGGTTCTGGATCTGTCTTTTGTTCACTTTAAAGGTTCAGAGTGGTTATAATAATTTGTGTCCTCACCCTGTTCCACCCTTCAGAAGTATTAGGAAACATTGCTCATTTACTCATTCCCTTTGGTCTCCTTACCTGGATGTCTTCAATTACTCCAGACTTGTCCTTTATCTTTACCTATTAACGGCTTCAGTCTGTCTTTTGCTTTATTCAAAGTCTAGGTCTTTTGAGAAACTGCAAGGTGTATTGTGATCTTGATAATCTTCTATCTCAAGTGTGATTGACAGGTGTCATTCCTGTTCTTCTGCCACATCCTCTGGTACCGTTCATGCCCAGCCATTCCACTCTCAATGTTTCTGTTCAATCTCTACCGTATCTCTGGTTAAGGCATAGTCCCAGCCCACACACCTTCCATCACTGTGCCTGGAAGATCCTATCATAAAGGACAGACATTTTAAATGCACAGCATATTTAGCTGAAGAAAAGCTACTTCACTCACTGGTGATTCTTTTGTCTGTAAGAAGCATGTTCTGACTGAACAATAACCTTATTCAGAGAGTTTATCAACAGGACTTCAGTTACCAAAAGACATGTGGATGTGTAGAAAACTTGCCCCTTGGCTGACCAGTGTCAAATCAGGACTATGGTCCACAGTAATTAGGAAAGTGGGGGTGAAATCCACATTTGGGCAAGTAAAAAAAAAAATCTGACAGGTTGATTTTTTTTTCTAATTATGTTTGTTTGAAGATGGTTACCTGTTTGGAAAGCTGGGCTTAGCCCAGGCAGAGGGAGACAGCTCACTAGTGAGGTTGGGAATGGTTTCTGGTGAGTTCAGTTTCCCAGCACCACATCATTCCTGCCATTTGCCAGTCAGGTCCTCTAGACTCAAGCAGAACCCAAATCCCCAGAGTGGTAGACCACTAGGCATCCAGTAGCTTCTCCTTACAGGCAAATTCAGGATGCTGCTGTGAGGGACTGAATGAGGTGCAGATTTACTGATGTATTTGGGTGCCTGGGAGACTTTGAAGATCCTAGCATGACTCCTGTCAGGCACCTACATACTGTTGTAAATCTTTTCCCAACGTCTGCAGGACTTACCGTGCACACAGAAGAAGTCAAAAGCAAGACTACGATCACAACAGCTTCTTTCTAGCCCTAGACCCTACCCTCCAGGGTGTCCCTTGGCACAGCCATGGCAGCACAGAGGTGAGACCACTCACTTCAGGAAAGATGGTTTTATTTCTTCACCCCTTGTGGCAGGTGCCTAAAATATCGGGAGACTTGGGCCAAATTTACTTGTGTTGAATTTGGGTCCTAAAGCCTTAAGTACAGTCTCACGTCGATGTCTGCACCACCTCAGCCAGAGCTGCCATGTGCCACATGCAGCACTTCTTCTTGCATGTGGAGCTCACCATGCTCAGCCCCCAGCAGTTCTGAACAACTCGAAATACAGAAGCAGGTCTGGACTGAAACCAGAGGCAGATGTGTGTAACAGATTTCAAATGAATTGTACTATCAGACAGGGGGTGTTGTGGTTTACCATTAGCACAAGAGATTGCTTGTAGGGGAGAAAAAAAAAGGTAGTGTTTGCAGCTGTGCTTCAAAATTACATGTAATGTGAGTTTTGTGGTATGTTTTTATTTTCCTTCAATACCTGAGAGCTGCAGTCAGAGTTAAGGTTACAGAGTGTGTAAAACAGTGAGGTCGGGTCAGTTAGACCATTGACCCTGCCTTGAGCAAGGTCTAAATGACCTCCTGAGTTTCCTCCAAATTGAATCTATGATTTTGCCCCAAAACACCATAACTGGTTTTAGTTTTGGAAGAACGCTGTCACACTGTGTTATGAATTTATCTCGTGTATGGGAAAGTGATTTCTTTCTTTTTCTTTGTAGTAGTAGTCCCTAAGAAACCTTTAAAAGATCTTACTTAAAATACCTGTTGACCTGGAAGACATGTGAGAGTACACACATGAATAGAAGATCTTGGATTTACAAGCAAAACTAAATTAAAAACAGCAGTATCCAGGAATATAGATAGGTTTTGAAGATTTTAAAAGAGTTGAGAATGAGTTAACTCTCTTGTGATCACTAGAATAACAGGAGGTGGCTGAAATGGCTCAAATAAAATGCAATCATTTTGGAGGCAGTGACCCTTCACCCTTCCACCAGACATTCTCTCTGTTCACCATCACTGAGAGAAAATCTCTGGATTTTCTTCAGCTAAGGAGATGGAGTAACATTAGTAAACAGAGGATATGCATGGAAAGGCTGAGGTAATTACATTTAAGGCTCAGCTCTCCTGGGAACTATGACAATGCAAGACTAATCTTATCCTGACCATCCTAATCTCTGCCAGTGTATGAGGAGTTCTTGGCAGGTGTCCTGCCCTGTAGAGGAACAAATCAGACTAGTCATGGCATTGAGAGTGCTGCCTGGTCATCAAAGGCAGCCCCACAAGAGGTGCTCCATTTAAGGGCTACAGTAGATTTCCAATGAGCTGTTACAAGTATAAGACACATACTATGCCACCATTTTAATGTCTCATTGGAAAAAGTTAGACAGAGCATAAGTACTATCATTGTTGTGGATCTCTGCATTAAAAGGGAATTTGTTAAATGAAATTCTCAGGTGATACTAGGAAGCAGCATCCCAGCTCCCTCAGAGAAGGGCTAAAAAAGGGTTCAAACATCTAGTGAGAAATTGTTAAGTTCAGCAAACATCTTGAGTATGTGGGCAGGACACATCAAAGGTATCTAAAGCTCTACCACCACTCTGTCATCTGCATCCTGTCTTGAGCCATGACTGTCTTCGGTGATGTAGAGAAAGGTGGAAAAGAAACAAAATTCAGAAGACGGGAGGAAGTAAAGCCTTTCTAAGTCCTGACAATTGCAGAAATATTGAACTATAAGCCTGACACAAGATAAATACAATGAAATCAAACAGAGATTGAGTTTCCTTCCAAACCCATTTGATAAGCCAATGCAATGGATAATTAAGTGCTCACATTTCAAAGTTATTTCCTCTCTTCATAAATCCACCTATTCAGTTACTTATAAGCTTATCAGGCTTCTAACATAATGTACTGCTGAGTGGGGTTCAAACACTTCTGTGGTGAAGGTAGTGTTAGGAATTGGAGATAAATTAAGCTCTGGACTTGGTCTGGATACCTTGCCAAAGATACAAACAGCTAGACATGCTTTCAACAGTTAAAAATCAGCATATTGCATGCAGATGCACCTGCTTTCAATCACCTCCATCTTGGTTACATAACACATGTTGTCCAGTAGCAGAGAGATGTTATTTTTGTGACATTCACACAAATTCATCCCTAAAAGCACAGTGCAAGTGGTGTCTTCAGCCCTCCTGCAGTGACCAGTCAGATGGCAGCAGCACTACACAGGCTGGCAGGGTGTTGTTCATTGTAAAACAAAGAGATCTTGGACACTAGAAAGGGAACAAACTCTTCCTGTGGACACTGTGGACTCTTCAATATCCACACAGAACAGAGCAGCTCTGTTTTTACACTTCACTCAAAGGGTACAATATGTAACCTGAAGATGAAAGCTGAGCACACCTGAGATCCGAGGAAGAATTCTGTTTTTCAAAAGTATACGTAGCTTCCTATGCTAACTGTTCTACCACTCTGCCTGAAGTTGTAATTCAAATATGTCAAATATGGGTATCAAAACAGATTAAGAATTGGGGTAGGGGAAGATAACCCCATGTCTGTCTCCAGCTGGTTTCTCCATCTTTGGACAGCACCCAGCACTGCATGACTCTAATCTGGATTGTTAGACTTTGCTCCCCAGGCCTTTGACCATTACCACTCTGGTAAAGCTCCCAAACAACATACAATAGCCAAGTGATATTGCAAAGAAAAGATCAGATAAGCAGAGTGTAACAACCTCACCTGGAATTTGGCAGAGAAACTAGAATTAACCTCTGTAAGTGCTGGAAAAACCATGGGGGTCTCCACATCTTTTCCAGAACTGCAGTGGCCCAAGCATGAGTGATCCACTACATACCCATCCTAGGATGGCTACCCACATTATTTTTCTTGAAAACTCCACATCCCTACCTTGATCAGGACATATCTTCCCCAGTTACATAAACAAAAATAAGTCACAAAGGTACAGCTCAGTGCCAGCGATGCTGGAAATTTCAAAATATTTAGGGGAACAGATATATATATGGAGAAATGCTGAGAAAGAGGATTTAAGAAAAATATTTGCAGAGCCTAAATGATTGGTTTTGGAGGCTGGAGTGGGAAGAATGAGAAAGTATTCCCATTTGGAGATTTGTTGTCATCTCAAGGTAAAAGTGTAGTGGATGCCAAGGCTGGAATAGATCAAGGCTTATTGCAGCTCCCATGTGCTTAATGACCAGTTGTGGAGAAAAATTAATGGCACAACAAAGGGATTCTTCACTGCCTGTGGATTTCATGAGTCCCAGACCTCTCTGAAAAATGAAAAGAAAAAAAATAAAAAACAAAGCCAAAAGAAATTGGTCATCAAAGATGAACATGGAGAGAATTTTGACTCACATGAAGTATCAGATTTGCACAGAAGTCTGTTGCACTCTTTGGGAGTACAGCTGGGCAAGGAGAGAAAACTCCATTCTGGAGAGGATTTCAATATTTGTAATTATGTTGAGGGGTGTGTATGTGTGTTTGTGTCCCCAGTTTGCAACAAACCCTTAATTTTCATAGGAGGATATATCTTCCTAGGTTTGGGCAGGCCAACTGGTGGGCTGTCAATAGACCAAGGAAGTGTCTCCATGCAAGTGAAAGGTGATTTTTCTCTCAGGTGGGCTGAGAAGGAGATGGGGTCATTGCCCAGAGCTGCTGGGAACCAGACTGCAAGCCCACCTGGCAGGTGGCCTCGACCAGGGTGCCCATCGAGATCAAAATGACAGTGTGGTCCTCTGAATTGGAAGCTCTTGAAAGGGGAAAAAACAGTTTGTTTTAATTCTGCCAGCTGTCCACAAATTGGAGGCTCTCACCAACAGCTATCCATACCCTGCTAAACTCTACCTCTAAGCAGGCAGCAGGACTTCTTTGTAGTGAGTAGCAAGGAGCTACTGAGTGCAGAAACCTCATAACCTTGCCCATTGAAACTCACTGAGGAGCTGGGCTATGAGGAGTCCAGGCCACGCCCAGGGAGAGACAAATGTTCTCTCTGACACGGAAAGTTGGTTCAGTCTCATTTGAAATGGCTCAAGCAACTGAACCTCCCTGTTTGTCCATTTACATGACCCATTTTCTAATGGTGGCCAAGGGATTCAGACAGCACTATAAACTGCAGTAAAATTTAAAGGCCTCTCTACCCTCAGCTTCTCCATGGCCATGAGCACTCTATAAAATCCTAGATAGATTAAATTAGATAGACAGTATGAGGAACAAGTTAATTGGTGGTGTCATCCAGACTAGTACATCTCATTGCTTAATTAACCAGTAAGTCACCACAAGCCACAGAGCTGTCCCATGTAATATTTGTAATACATGGGGAAAAGTTGCCTTGAGGGGCTACCATGGAGCACATGCAAGTAGTAACACAAGCCCTCTCCCTCTTGATGTTGCATTTGCCTCCTACTGCCCTGTGTAGTGGGCAAGACCAGGAGCCTAATGTCTTTCCTGCTGCACAGGCTGAGCTCTACCTGTGAAAGGAGGAAGCCTAGAGACAACACTGAGGTTGGAAGCACAGCCCCGTCACAGCAATAGGGAGCCTCTCTCCTGCCACCAGCAGCACATCTCCCACCATGCCAGCTGGCTGGAGCACGATGCTTCAGTTAGGTCACTGAAAATCTTTGCCTCTCTCTCCTAATAGCATCCCCCTGTTTGGCAAGGCAGACAGAGCCCCCCTTCCTGCTTTTTCAGGGGCTTTTAACACCTAATTAATTAGTACTCAAGGCAGAGTTTTATGTAAATTTTATTTAAATCCTAATCAGTGCTCTCATTTCCGTGCAGAGTTATTTTTACCATAGCATCAGCACTCAGGTGGGCAAGGAACAAAACTACCCGGGGGAGCAGAGCTTGACGTGCCCAGCCTGACAAAGAGACTGGAAGCACTGGGAGGGTGGGAGAAGCTGCCAGGCGGCACAGAGATCTCCCCAGCCTGCAAGCCAGTACTGAGGGAAAGGGGTAGGAGCAGTTACAATTGCAGGGCACTGTTAAGCTCTGGCAAGAGTAAAAGTGAGCCTTGGCTGCAAAGCAGACCATAAAGTGCTATCTCCTGAGGACTAAGCACCCCTCCAGTGGGGAATAGCCTAACACACAGGTGTGTTGATGATACAACCAATAAAGGGATGATGACAGCAAGCCTTAAAACCAGTCTGGATCCAGGGGCAATGTTTTTAGCCATCCACAAAAGCAGAGGGTGCCACAGCAGGAACCTCCTTTGTGGAGTCTTCCCATTTAAGATCAACTTCCTACTCTTTGAAGCTGTCTTGACAGACACCCTGGGGATCTTCCACCTCTTCCCATTCAGGTCCAAGGCCTGTGACATTCCCACTTGCCCCATTTCTGTCTTTTGAAACATGGGAGGGTCTGTGGAAACTTCTGCAGCACTCACATCCTACGAGAGGGAGAGAGAAAAGCACATCTTTCCTAGAACTCAGTGTCCAATGCGGTCAACTAGATCCTCAGGCACCTCATCACAGTAACCCATACACAACAACCCATGGATTCCCTTGACAGCAGCACACCTGGCATCAACCAATGCTGTCTCCTTCTGCATCACTGCTAGGACTGCCAGGTATGGGACTGAACCTGCTAGAGTTCATCCCTCTGCCACCAGGCTTGGTGGAGAGCCAAAGCCAGGCATGGAAGTGTTGCCGTCTCTCTCCAGTCTATGGAGAAAGCAGATTCTTCAGCATGTTCCTCTAGATCATTAAACTGAGACAAGGTGCTCAGGATCACAAAGAGGAACCAGCCACTAACCCTGGCACACAACCACTCAGAACAGGTGGGATGACCTAGCGAGGAAGTCCCAACTTGCTGGAAACTGGGAAAGTGAGCTCAGCCAGGTGATCCAGAAGCAGCAGATGAGTTAAAGCAGTAGGATCCCCTGTTCAGCAGCACAGGACTGCTGTTTCACAATTTCCCTAGAGTGCTTCCTCCTCATGCTGCTTACATTCCCCTTTTCCCTGAGGCAGCCAAGGTTCACTGAGACCAGAAAACAGTAAAAATCTAGTCTACAGTGCAGTCTTGTAGAGAGTAGATTTTCAGCCACCATATCTGACTCTCCACGAGGGAGACAGCTTTGGGGTAACTTTTAAACTCCTCCTGTTCAGATTTTCTAGCAGCATCGAGGAGGCTGAGTCAATGCAAGTGGCTGTACCTCATGCTGGATGGATTCATGCTGTTGGTCCTCTCTGCCAGTCCTTTAACAGCTCTCACTGTGCTACTCAACTCTTCAAAAATCTATAAATTTACTAAAAACATGGCCATCTTTGGTTTCAACTTCATGAATCCTTCTACTAGTTTCATCCTGGATAAATATAGTATATTCCTGAGGGGTGAAGGGAGGAAAAGGTTTCCACTGGAGGCATAGTTAGCACCTGCTACCCGGAGAAACAACAAGGCTTCTGCTACTGATAGCAAAAGTCGCAAAGGCAGTATATACTCTTACTGGGAGAAACAAAATCCATGCCCACTAGCAATTTTTAAACATCCATGAGCTGGTGAAAGTGACTCATTGCCATTACCACTGGAGTCATTAAAGAAGGTGCAATAACAGCAAGAACTTCATACTAATGTCATCAACCTGCAATATCTGAGAATTGGCAAATCCAAAACAAGTCTTTTCCAGGCTCCCTTACTGTCATGGTCCATGCACAGAGAGTGTCCATGTAACAGCTTTGGGGACACCGGAGGAATTCCAAGGTGGTATAATTCAATGCCTAATACTGCTTCACAACCAATTAGATTTATTAACTTTCCCTGCCACCCAGAGTCTTGTGTGATGGCAGACAGATGCTCCCCAGGTGTTTGCAGACTGGCTTAGCTAATACTTTTGATAACCTGAACAGCAGATGCTTTAACAGATTTTGACATGATGCCATTAGCTTTGCAGCTGATGGCAGGGAGGGATGAGGGGGAAGATATGGAGGAACAAATAAAGAAATTAAAAATAGAGAGAAAGGAAAAAGATAGGCTAATTTATAGGTTTCCTTCTCCCTCCAGAACATGCAGTCCAGGCACTGGCAGATGGCTCCCCCCATCTGCACCATTCCTTGGGCAAGGGGGCAGATTTCACAACTGGCTCCTCCATCCTGCCAAAATCCCCTCCTTCCCCCTCCACCTTTACCCCTTCCTTTGAAGTATGATTGCATAGACTTCCGTCTGGGAAGGACGTCTGTGCTTCGCAAATGCACGCACACTTTGAGACCACAGAGAGGAGGCTGTTTAAGGTACAGAAATGCGGAAAGTGCATTGCAAAAGGCAGAGATTGGGTAATACAGAAACACTCCCTTTTCTGTTCCTTCCGATGAGTCAACATGATGAGTCTGTTGTGTAAAACATATGCTGCTTGTACATCTGCATAAAAAGAGGCAGTGAGATCTAGGAGTGTTCATTAAGGGGCTGAATTCAAACCTCATTTTTAATCTCAAGCTTACTCCCTACCCATGATTAGGCCTCCAGTCAGTCATTGAAGCTCTATCTGTGTGCCTTTCCTCACCCTTAGGAGAGGATTAAACCTTCTACCCAAGGAGTTGTAAAGAACTGATTCTACATCCATAAAGCCTCATGTTTTACATCTGTGAAGAGAAAAACAAACAGTTTAGGTCCGAGCAAGATCTGAAACAGATGCGACAAGCATTCCAAAATAAGACACAGAAAAAAACAGGTCAAAAGATCCCTTCACCTTTCTCACTGGGAGTTAACTCCACAGGCAGGGCAAAGCAAGGGAGATAGAAGAGAGAGAAACGCCACCACCTCTGCCAACAGTCACTGTTTTTGTGCTAGAGATGCCTTCAGGAAGCTGGTGACAGCTGCCCTTTCCCAAAGAAGCTCAACAAATGCAGCAGCATGGCTTCAATTTGCAGCCTTTTTATAGCCTCTGGTAACATGTTTTACGAATGAAACTCATGAGATCTGTGGACTCATTACTGACTCTTGAACACACATCCCTTCAGATAAACTATGACCACTTCTGCATGGATATTGTGTAGAAAACTGCAGCATCTCTACCTATGCATCATTTGGCCAGATGTTCATCACACCAGTTAATGTTTCCCTAAACCCACACACCAACAGATTTCAAATCCATCCTTTTAGGCTAACAAGCATTTTGACAGAAAACAGCAGATATTCACTGAAGGGGCCAGAAAGATTGTCACCCTGTTGTGGTTCAGCAAATACAGCTGCTTCAGACTCCCTAGACACACATTCTCACCCCCCTCCAAGTCAACAAGGCAGAAACCATTCCCTCCAAAACACCCTCTTCTTCCACCTGAAGACAGCGCTGTAACCAAAACCAGTATCAGAAATATTGGTTAAGGCTTTGCAAAGGTTTTCTCTGTGCCTTTCATGAGAATGTCACCCGCTTCATTTCCCCCCTGCCTGGGAAGCTGAGTTCCCTCATTTATCAAGGGATCATTATTCCCAGCTTGCACAGCTTTGCCCAGGCTTTCAGGAAAACAGGATGGCAATTTAAGGTACATCTGATTTATGCATTATCGAAGAGGAAGTCACTTAGTCAGAAAAATTATGTAAGCCTGCATGTGTCTGAACGCTCCATCTCCATTATACAGGAGTGGCAGGCAGTGTCCTTCCCAGTGAGATTTCCAACCGCTCTGGGATTAGCACACAGTTTGCCTGTGTAAGAAGTTATCAACGCACTGAGGCGAAAGCAAAGACCTCATGGCTCCAGCCCCCTCTGCCATGCATCAGGCAACTCGTTTTGTCTGTTTTAAGTTATTCCAGCAGTAATCCTAAAATCAGGGCGACAATTACTTAAGGCAGAGTTCTTTCAGATGCAGGGGAAACTTGCATAGCAAGAGCCTGTGTTCCTATAGGCCATGAATCCCAAGCCTTCCCTTCTGTAGCATTAATTATGAATATATGAAATCACCAATATTAGATGGAAGAGATAATTTAGGGAAACAGAAGATCATTCAGAAAGGCTTGCCTGATTTCTGATTTATTAGCATCTAGCTTCACAATTTCAGTCAAACAAGAATGTCAGGGGATGAGGAGCAGAAGGACCATGACCTTGTTTACTACCCTGCGTTCAGCCAGCTTTGAGGCTTGATGTTCACAGTAAGAACTGTGCTCCCCAAGAAATGTGCACAGAAAATAGTGAAAGCCTAGCAAGTTTTGCTTTGTTCACAGAAGAGGGCTGATCCAAGGAAGGGGAAGCTTTGTACAAGCCTTTGGAGACATGGTGCATCACAGTGACTGTGAATTAGAGCTTTTGGCTCTAGCCCTGTCCTAATATATTGCACTGGGTTGGTTTGCCTGGCACAGCACAGACACTTTGTTGCCTCTGGGCTCCATATACCCTGCTATTTCCCTTTTATGCTACCTCTGGCAGAAACAGCAGAAGAGAGAGGGAGAACAAATTATTTTTTCCTGTATTGGAGAGGATCTGGAGGCAAAATGGGTGGCAAACATTTGTTTCTCCCCAGATGACGAGTCAAAACTCTCTTCCTCAGCCAGAAGTACAATCCCTGTTCTCATCCCCAGGATGGCATGGGATGTCCCATGCTACCACATGTTGCCCTCCAGGATGTGCCACTCTAAGATAACCAAGGCATTCTTACAGGATCAGCAGCTTGGCCACAGGACAACCAAGCCCTCCTAGACTGGAAGCTTGAGAATAACCCAACTCAGGCACTGCAGGTGGGGTAGCTTGGTGATCGTCCCAAGAAGCAGCCCAACAAAGTCAATTACTAGCACAACAGATTGTCAAAAAGCTGGAACAAAAGCTTTGGAGAGCAAAGGAGAAACAGTGGCCACTTGTCCACACCACATCAGTAAGGCAAGTGGTCACCATTCTGTGGGGGAAGCCTGGTTTTAACCAGCCATTAAAAGCACAAACAGCAGACCATCCAGATGCATGTTTAGCATACAGTGCTGAGTGAATGACAATTTTTTTCATGGCATAGGTAGATTTAGGTCTTAACCCATCTTGTTGGGGTGACTTGATGGGTCTGGTGTCAGACAAGACCAGAGCCACTTGCATTAACCCTGTTTAAAATTTACCTGAAATATAGCTCTCAGTTCACACAGAACTTGTGGTACAGTGGCAAAAGGTTTCCTGAGTGGCTCTGTAAGAGCCTGCATCACTGTTGCTCCTATACAGAATATGTGTCAGAGAGGGTACCAAGCCAGAGGTACAGAAGCATTCATCTGCTGGCAGTGTTTCCCTTGCATGGTGCTTGGAGGGACACAGAAGAGTCTCTGCTATCCTACTCCTCCCCCAGGTAGAATGTCTTACACTAAACACCATCAGCAATTCACCCACACAGAAAGCTGTAACCGTGTTCAAGCGTCCATTTATCTTACCCTCCTACTGTGCAGGAGAAAAAACACATCTCTCTCCAGCCTTTTCTGATTACAGACATATCTGCACTGCAACATACAGGTGCAACTGCCACCCATACAGAAACATCCTTACTAATTTTAACCCAGGCTACATGGGTGACCCCAACAGTAAGCCCTCCTCCAACAGCAGCCAAAGGCTACCAGCCCACCATGGCTGGGATCTGTGACAAGTATGACATGAGCAGACAGAAAATTATCTTACTCATTGGATGAGTGATACAGACTGCTATCACATCCTAGCTGAGGTTCTTTCCCTTAGCAAACTGCACACCCTTTGTCTAGAGGTGTTGCATTCTGTTGCATGCCTACCTGGACTTTCCCTTATGACATGATTAGCATTAACACATCGCTTTTTATTTAGCATCTTACTGGTAGGCCCTGCTTGCTAACTGTACTAATTTGCAAGGACTTCTTTGAGAGTTTGACCAGGAAAACCTGATTTCCTCTTGCCAGGCTGTTGTAGATAGACCTCATTCAGATGTATCTGATTCAGCATTAGCCACAGCTGCAGCTGCCCTGAGTCAGGAAGCAAATGACCAGAAGTTTAAGAGACTCAACTATAGCTACAATCAGGAGTTGCACAAATAGACATAATCCTGTCAACCAGCTGGACTCAAGTGGCCTTTGGACTCTACAGCCTCCAATTTAGGGCTTGGTCTCACTATCATTAGCTCTAAGAACCTACTAATTACAGAGGGCTTTTTACCAGTTAGTTCTTCTTTGATAGGCTTTTTCCATAGCTAAAATATCTTTTTCCAACAAAATCCATACCCATGTCAGGAATTTACAGACCTTCCAAATTCACAGCTTGTAGAATTTGGAGTCAACTGGGAAAACAAGAAATGTGTGACAGGAAGATTCCATAAATCTTAAAATAGCCAATATTTATAATTATGAAAATTGTAGGTTTCACAGTGATTACACACATGACTTTGAAAAGTGATCAGGAGTCACTCAAAGAAAATGAAATCTACCCATTAGGATGTAGTCAAACCATACTTATTTTAGAGCTTTTGCAGCCAGGGGATGTTAATCTTGGAAACTGCAGGAATAACAGACACAGAGTTAAGCGTGACCTCATCAAAACCATACTGCTCTTTCAGGCTCCAGTGCAATGGGAGGCTAACTGCATTTTTTGAATTAAACATATACTGAACCAGCAGGTGAAGATTCAGCAAAGCACCCCCTTTACCTGGCATCCAGCAGTCTCTGCCTATCTGCTATGATTCTTATCTTTGATTTGGCAAGGGGAAGAAGGCACATGTCTGTCCCCAGCTCTTGAAGGTCCAGGTTTTCAAAGGGATCCACAGGGTTTTGTGATAAGTATTACCCAGAGCTTCATCAATTGTATGTACAAAACTGACAAGCCTCAGATTGCAAAGCTCACGAAAAGCCAGGGCCTGAAGACTACCAGCATATATATATTTTTTTTTTAAAGTTGAGCTATTTGGGCTGCAGCAGGAACTTATTAGTTGGTCTTTTAATAGGTGATATTTCTGGGAGCATTTGCTCCAATTTGAAGGGTAATTTGTATCAGCTGTTCTGGTTCCTGTTTCGTGACTCTTTCGCCTTTCCCTGCAGCAGGCACCTGAGCTGACAGCTTTTATACTCACTCTGAGGAAGGAGAAGAATGAAAAGGGTCATCTTTTATGCAAGATGAGAAAAATCTTTAACATAACAGGATCCTGAAAATGTATTTACTTAGACCTTTACTGAGGTAAAGAGCCAGACCTTAACTCACCTTCTACAGAAAGGGCTACCAAAGTCCATCTCCCTTTTCATCCTAGGACTGAGAGAACATTTTAAACTTTCAACAGTTTAATTGTCAGTGCCCTAAAATTATACTCACTTGGGTGGCCTGCAGCATTCTTCATACCATTTACCTGATAGCTTGGATTTAACAATACAGATAGTTTAAGTCCTGCTGCTCCTAGTGCTTGCAATAAACACACAAACTGAAATTTGAATACCCCTAGGCATTCATTAACTCAAGGAGAAGATCTTGCAGATTTGGTTATGCCAAGTAAGCATGATTCCAGAAAATTAAAAGAGTCCATATAGATTCAGAATATGATCAAAAGAGTTGCTCGCTGCATCTCCTTCTTCGTGCTGAGCCACCACCCACAACCCAGACAAAGCTTACTTCCCTTCAGGGTCTGACTGGAGCCCACACAGCCTTGATGGCCAGAGTGGCCCATCTCACCTTCCCCTGAGCATCCACTGGCCAGTCATTTCTGAAGAGACTTCTCACAGCAAGGATCATACTGGAATCTATGGGTAAACTCCATCCGTGGGCATCACAGACACATTTGTAAATGAAAGAGTTGCTGGACACTTTTAAATCAGGGAGCATAATGTTCTCAAAAGACACTGCTGTCAGCTTGGTGCAACTCTTTCCCAAGTAAGTCTCATGGGTCTGATGATAACCCTCTCTGCTCAGGAGACCAGCATTTAAAGCAGCCAAGAACTTCCTGTAGATGTCAGAGTGACCTTATAGCAGCAGTGGGGCAGTACCTGGGTGGGGAACTGGCTCCCTGGGTGGTTTGGTCCCTTGCTCATCTGCTTGCCCCTGCCTCAGCTGTGAGGGAAACAGCACTGCCTTGTCAGGCTCCTTTCAGAAGGAAAACGGCAGTGGTGGTCCACGGCAACAGAGATGCATGCAAGACAAGAGTTAGGCTCCTGCTTACTCTGTCAAGCAGCCAGCCTTCCCCGGGACTGTTTTTATCCCAAATTTAAACCTATTTCAAGTCTGGATTGAAGTCAGTACTGGGAGAGATTGTGCTAGTGACATGCCCATTTTTGCAGTAAGGCTGTGGATTCAGGATTTGTACTCAGATTTGTAGTATAGGCACAGCAGGTTTTTGGCATTCAAGAAACATCTGGGTTTCCTGCATATAAGATCTGCTGGATGAATCGCTGCAGTTGGCAGAGATGATCCATGCATCAGCTGCATATTACACGAGTATTTGCACTTAAGAAAATCCTGAAACTCAGCTTAACATTTTCCCTTTTCAGGTCTTCAAACTGGGTAAGCTTGGATTTTGTTAACAGCACAGACAGGGCATGGCATATCCACCTGCTAACTACTCATACACTCCCCTAGTTTCTCACATGCAAGTTTTGTCACGAGGCCTGGGCACTCACACACAGCAGTACCAGCCTCACCCAGACAAATCTGTCTACCTGTGTGTCTGAAACCACAGGTACCCCTGTAGGCACCCAAAGGCTGCACCTGAACAAACTTTTTTGGGTACACATCAGGGAGACTAAGAAATCACCACACTCCAGACGTGCCAGCGAAGCAGCATCATACTGCATCCAGCTTCAGAGCCCTCAGTACAGGAAAGACATGGACCTGTTGGGGAGGGTCCAAAGGAAGCTACATAAATAATCAGAGTGATGAAACACCTCTCCTGTGAGGACAAGCTGAGAGAGTTGGAGTTGTTCAGCCTGGAGAAGAGAAGGCTCCAGGAAGACCATATTGTGGCCTTTCAGTTTTTAAAAGAGGCCTATAAGAAAGATGGGGACAGACTTTTTAGCAGGTTCTGTCAAGACAGGCCAAGAGGTGATGGTTTTAAACTAAAGGAGGGGACATTCAGGCTGGACGTGAGGACGACATTTTTTACAATGCAGATGGTGAAATACTGGCACAGGTTGCCCAGAGAGGTGATAGATGCAGGGCTCTGAGCAACCTGATCTGGTTGAAGATGCTCATTGCAGGGGGGTTGGACTGGATGAGCTTTGATGGTGCCTTCCAACCCGAACTATTCTATGATTGGTATTCCCTAGCATAACTCTGATAAAATAAACCAGCATAGCCAAATAATTCCCATAACCCAAGATCTATTTCCCCAGCCCAGGAGCATGTTAGGCAGTGAGCATGCACACAGTTACAGCACCAGATCAGAGGCCTTGGGAAGAACAACACGAAGCCAGCAGCAGCAATTTCTCCAGCCACTGCCTGCCTAGCAGCAGCTTTCTTGCCTTCCCAAGCCCTGAGCAGTGGCTAGCACAGCCCAGTGCCCAGAGCAGCCTTCTGGTGCCCAGTACAGCTCCAGAGGCAGCGGTTACCCCCAGAGCAGGGCGTGGGGCTGTAGAAGACTACCACAATGAACAAACACCAGAGCAACCTGGTTTCAGAAAGACATTAACTGAAAATTAACCTACTGCTTCCCTTTATAACTGCCACCTCTCCAAGTTTGTTAATAACACCACCCACCTTATTTCTACAAAGAAACTCCCAAGAAGAACCACATAAAGGGAGAAACAATGAGGATTTTTCTTCTCAACTGTGAATCAGTTTTATCTGTCATGGCCTGAAAAGGGATGGAAGAGTTCTAGATGATCACGTGGTTTAAATGCCTTTCACCAAGAGGACAAGTGTCTTTTGTAGTTGTTGCTGTGATGATAAAGAATCCCAGAAAGGGTTTTTGTATACTCTGTGGGTTGTACAGTTGGTATTGAAAAGTTAACAACATTAAGTGTGATGGATTATTTGTGTATGAAATATTCTTAGTCATAGTCAGAAGAAGAGCTGAGCAAACATTCGCCATGAAAAAATACATGTGTTTTTTTTCCTTTTTTCCTTCCTCCATCTCTATGAATTTTGCCTGTTTGGCAGCCAGGAATAGTTTTACCAGAATTTAGACATGAAGTGGCAGGCTATGTGTGTGTGTGTGTGGAGAAAGGAAGCTGGAGGAAGAGCTGCATGCAGAACTGAAAAGCTCCTTAGCTCTGCTGCTGACTGTCACTTTGCTCAGCTTAACTGATGCACCACCCAGCTAGAGCCCTGAATTTGGGTCCATCCCAGATACCTGGGTCCAACTGTTCGGTCTGCCACAGACCTCCTGTAAGAACATGCATGAGACAAGCACATCCACTAATCATGCTGAGCAGTTCAGAGAAGGTCAACAAAGCTGGTGAAGGGTCTGGAGCACCAGTCTGATGAGTCGTGGCTGAGGGAACTGGGGCTGTTTAGCCTGGAGAAAAGGAGGCTGAGGGGAGACCTTATAACTTTCTACAACTGCCTGAAAAGAGGTTGTAGCATGGAGGGTGTTGCTCTCTTCTCCCAGGTAGCAAACAGTAAGATAAGAAGAAATGGCCTCAAGTTGTGCCAGGGGAGGTTTAGATTGAATATTAGGAAAAATTTCTTCATGGAAAGGGTTGTCAGGCATTGGAACAGGCTGCCCAGGGAAGTGGTTGAGTCACCATCATGGAGATGTTCAAAAGACATGTATATGTGGTGCTCAGGGACATTGTTTAGTGCCAGTGTTAGGTTAATGGTTGGACCTAATGATCTTGAGGGTCTCTTCCAGAGAAAATTATTCTATGAGTTCAATGATTGTTCAAGGAAAGTGTTGCCAAGGGAGGCTGCAGCACATCGACTCAGTCAGAAAACTGAGAAAACTTTCCTGACTTGTGCTGGTTGTGGATTTAGGAGGGGGCAGTTGAGCTTTGCCCACTCAGACCTGGCTGCAGGGCATACATGTGTACCCAGGGATGTTTGCAGGTTGTGTTGCTTCTCCATGGAGGTCAGAACTGTGTCTGCCATTGTCTGTTGCTGTCAGCTGGGAATTGCTAAAGCAGAGCTATAGCCTAGAGGCCTGTATGTAAGACTTGCCAAATCAGATGCCTACAGCTGACTATAAGTTATGTAGGCAACATGCCAGAGATGATACTTTCAAACCTGCTTCTTGCATGCATGGACATAAACATTTCAATATGCGTACATAGACCTGTGGAAGAAAATGCAAATGGGAAAGTACTTGCCAGATTACGTGTTCTGCAAATTACTGTGTGTATATTACGGCCACACCAAGAACTGGACAGACTTACCTAATGGCAGATACTGCTGCATGTCTTATTAGGTCATTTATCAATCAAGTGAAGTGTGGCAAGATGTATTTCATGAATGTATTTTCCTGAGAAAAATCCATATTTTCTTCAAAGGTCTGTTTTCATTTCTCACTGTTGTTAGCTATGATCCAGACTACCTAATTTTGCCCTGTCAGTGGCTGTTCAGCTCTCCCACCTCCAGCTAATTTGTTTTTTTCACAGTTCACTATGTTTAAGGGTCTCTTTGTTCTTGTTTAAGGTGATCTCCTCATTCTTATGCAAATGGAACAGCTTGCGGCAGAATGGTATCTTTCTTCAATTAATTTAGAAATTACATTTGTCACCACAAATCAATATTTTCCTACTTGTGGCCAACTTCAAGACATATGGACTAAAGGCCTTTCATCTGTTTGGCATCTCTGGTGCATGCAGAGCCAGTATGGTGTTCTGAGCCACACAGCCCTGTGCCTGGGAGAGAGTTGCTACCCAGAACAGCATCATCTACTGTCATCCTAATGCAGCCTCACATAACACACTTGTATCTTCCCCATAGTCCATTGTAGGCCAAAACACATGTATCTGCTTTTTCGCTGCAGCCAGCAGCCCCTCCTCTGTTGGCTGGAGACACTGACTGTCTACCTAGTGTAAGGACTGAAGCAGGCTGGAATGCCACCAAGTATCTTAAACTTGGGATGCTTCTCCCAGAACTGCACAAAGTGAATAATTCAGAAGCCTTGTTCAGACAAGTAATTGCTTCTGGGCTGGCAGAATCTGGACATAAAGATAAAGGGAGATCTGCTGAGCTCATGAATCTGGCCACAGATTTTCTCTGTCATCCTGAAATTAGACAAGAGATTCCTCTCTGGACACAGCACAGTAGAGGAAACTCACTCATTTTCCCTGCTCATATAGGGAGAGTCTAACTGTGGGCATCTTGAGCAAGAAATAATGTCCTCCTCTGGTTCTGCTTCACTAAATCTTGTTTAATGTTCCAACCTAGTTAGTTCATTCAGTGAGGCTTAAAAAAATAGAATAAAACAAAGCCTAGACTTGTCCAGAACTCCTGAAGCCAAAAGAGAGAAAATGTGATGGAAGTCCAAATGCATTAATAAATGAAGAAGATTCTGATCTAAAACCAAGAGCAAATAAATATGTATTTGGATGGAAAAGAATACCAGTGGGAAGTCACATAGATGAACTGTGGACTGAGCCCTTCCCTCCCACATACCACCTGAGTGGGCAACAGCAACCTTCACTCCCTGGAGCCACCCAGCCCCTGCCCCATTCTTCAGCACCTTGCAAGGGCACTGGGTTTGTGGGTGAGGGGTCCCACACGGGGCAGCAGAGCCTCTCAGACACTGACTGGGCTCTGGCAGAAACATGCGCATTCATAGTCCGCAGGCAGAAGGGGGCTGTTAGGAATGCACATCAGTTTCTGGGCAGAAATCAAAGCTACATGAGGTCACTGGCAGCCCTATTTTTGCTGTTGTGGTTGTGACCCCACAATGTCCTTTTTTACTTCCTTAAATGCCAGGACGTGCAAACAGCAGTGATTGGAGGAGTGCATCCTGGCCTGGGCACTTCCATCTAACCCCATCTGAGACAATGTGTCTCTTCATTGGAGACAGGCCCAAAGCAACCCAAGATTACTAAAGGTTTTAGTGTGCTCTTTCACCCCAGGGATGTTACTGCTAGGAGCTGTGCATTTTCTATTGCAAGATCTGAAAGCATTTTTTTTTTTTTTAAACACATCTCATTAAGTTTCCATCACCCACTCCTCTATGTAGAGACAAAAAACATTATTGTCCCCATTTTAGAGCTGGGGAAACTCAGGCATGAAGGGCTAAGCTTAAAGCAGCCTTTCTAAATGGATGCAAGGAGGCTTTGGCAGAGTCCTGGAAAGAATCTGGCTCTCCCAGGTTGCAGGGTTTATGATTTTAGTCTAAGACCATTTTTTTCTCTCCTGTTCAGAGCCCTGACAGTCCTGTGAGGAATATTATGTAAATATAGGTCTTAGCTGTTGATATAAATCACTATAAATCAGTAGCTGACATGAAATGCATAAAACTGCTGCTTCTTTCCTAACGGATGAGCATTTCATACACCTGACAGTGCTGAGAATCGTATCTTTTTGCAAGCCTGCTTGTAACCAGCATAACCAGAGGCAGTGCTGCCCTGCCCCTACATCCAGCTGTGCAGGCTGTGCTCAGCCCTGCTGCAGGGAAATACCCTTTCAAAAGCTGCTTCTTCCCCTTCACCCATCTTGGATGCACTGCAGAAAAAAAGGATTTTCTGCATTGCATCCACCCATCCACTCATCTGTAAGCTGATGCAGGATGAAACCCCTTGTTCCTGCCTCCCAAACCTTGCCACTCCTCTCCTCACTATCCCACTTTCATCAGTCCAATATCCTGCAGCAAAGGCTTCATCACCTGCCGAGCCAGGCTGACCATGAGATGATAGATCCTCGGGCCCTGTCTGCATGGGCAGGGAGGGAGGCATACTAAGGTTAGCCACTTCAGCAGCCAAAAGCAGAGATGGTCCAGGGGCTGATGTTGCTGTGTTTCCAGCAGTGTACTGGAGCCAGAAACAGCTAAACACAATAGGAAAGTGTCCCTTGACTCAAAGGCACTCTGGACCAGAGCCCACCATCAGATACATTAGTGACCAGCAACTTCAGTGATGAAAAACAAAATGGTTGCCAATGCTCAATATCAAACCTTCTAATGTTACCAATACCAGAGTGGCTGGGTGGGTGACAGTAATAGATAAGGCTACAGAGTTTTTTGCTGTCCATCCATGTATGTGAGCAGCTCCCCTCTGCTCATGGATGAAGGATACACCTTTCAACAGGTGCTGCCCGTAATATTTTTTTGCTGGTCTTTCCACTTCTCAAAGAACATGTTTGTGCCACCAACCCAAGCTGCTTTCCAAAATGTTTCTGGTGCTGACAGCACACCTTACCCTTTAACCTTTTTCCAGCCCCAAAGCATTTCCTCCAGTATCTCTGGGCAGTATCAAGATGGGATGGTATGATGAACTGACCTTAAAAAGGCAAGGTTACAAAAGCAGCCAAATGGAGGTCAGTATTACACATCCTAGGCATGGATCCCCCGGTCTTTTTTTGTTGCTGTCCAAATTACTGGGGTGCCATGGAACAGCATGATTTTGTCAAAGAAGCCATGTTAAACTGCATAGGGTATAAATGGCACTGACCTTCGAGGGGCATGGAATTGGACTCAGCATCACAGTACGTAAAGGGTCTGTCACCAAGTTGTGGTCTCGCAAGGAGGGGCTTTCAACATCCCGCTCCAGTCCTCTGTGTCTTCACCATCCTCCTGTGGCCCAGGGAGCATGCAGCATTTCCCACCATAGCACCCAGGATCTGGCCAGGGCTTGCAGGTGCTGCCACACTCCTTACCCCCGCAGTGCTCCAGCATGGACTAGCGCTTGTTGGGGAACTCATGGCAGAGGCTGGGCATCCTCATGGAGCAATGAACCATCTATAATATATTGCACAGCCATCCCTAGCACTCAAAAAGGTGTCTCCAACGAGCCGTGCTGATATTTCAGCCCAGAGACCCTGGCAGCATGGACTGAAAGGGTGAGTAGCTGGTGTGAAACCTTCCTGAACTTGTGCCGAAATCAGAGCTTGCTTTTCAACAAGGGATGGGGGGGGTGGGCAGAGCAGAGGGGAGACGTCATACAGAGCCTGAGAGAAAATACAGCTCAGGTCCCAGACAGCTGGGTTGCCATGGCTGAATAAGCTAAATCTGGACTACAGAGTGTGGTGAGAATAAATGCATCAGTACCCAGTGGAATAGGAAAGCTGCCCAGGTAGATCTCCACTCCTTTTTCAGGCTGGACTACATAGCTTTGCTCCATTGATTTGCAGGACAGAAATCTTTGAGTTTTCTAGGTGATTATCTGGCTAACAGATGACAGGGAAGAGGGGAGCAGTAGCTCTCAGCCCCCGGTAACTTATCTAAGGAATGAATGAAAGTGACAAAAACCTGCCAGCACACTGCCTACACATGAAGAAATTCTGTTTCCAGTCCCCCGGGGAAGACTTCTCCTAAAAATCCCTTTCTTGGGTGAGGGGGAAATCACTCCAAGTGTGTTTCTGTATGTGACTTTTCCACCTGACTTAAACAATGGCACTATGACAGTCACCACATCTGTGTCAAAGGACTGTGACAGCCCTGCAGCTCAGGGCTATGACAGATATACCCAGGGTGACCCCAGTGCAGCATGGTATCTGCAGTACCAACCACCCAGCATGCTGTGGGCACCAAGAGACGTCACAGCTTTAATGGGCAACCACAGAAATAGGGACCATGATGTCAGAAGTGCAGTGAGCCGCAGGAAGAGGCCACGCATCAGATCTCACCATCCCACTCACGTGCTTGTCTGCCTCTGTTCCCAGAGATGGGCAGAGGAGCCCACCAGGGAGTGGAAAATGCAACAGGAGGAGGATGGTGTGTATTTCTTTTTCAGACACACTCCCCATTGCAGCATTTAGTGTTTTTCATTAACAAGAATTAAGAGAAAAAAAATGTGCCCAGGAAGTGAGGGGAAGAAGTGAAGGGAAAGGGAAAAAAGACAAGACAGAAACTGAAGGTGGTGACAGGCACCCAGAGGCAAGGTTACTGCTTATTCGGTGTTGTCCATGTTAACATGCACTTCAGGGGTATAATTTCAAAAACAGTTGCCTCCCTGTACTTTGTCCCCATCCTGCATGATCCCCTAATCTGTTCTGGCTTAAGTTCTGATACACTTGTGCAGCATCCAGGGCATCTTTCTAGGGTGGACACAGCAGGCTGAGCTTTTCCAACCCAAGGAGAACTTCTCTTCAGCACCACAGCCCTCCCTCCCGTGTGTTCTGGGTAGGGCTTTTGCATGTGGCTAAAAGCCATGTGAGCACTCAGAGTGCAAAAATTAAACTGATTTGGAGAAATTAGTTCAAGTGGTGCCTATGCATCTGGGATCTCGAAGGTGAAGGGTAGCAAGAGCATAGGCTAAGGTCCAAATTCTCAGTGAGACACACAGAGATCATGACATTCATAAATTCAGTCTTAGGTCACAGAAAATAAAATACAAGAACATGAATGTGCAAGTGTACATATTTGGTTATAGAGTTCCTTAATAATAGTTACCAGTAAAACAGGATTTCTACTATGCACAGAGAATCAGATCTTCAGTCAGTCTGTTGTTAATTTACTCAATTTCAACAAATTATTCAACTTTTCACCAAATTATTCAATTACATCAAATAGGGCCTCTATACTCAGGAATTGCTTTGACAAAGGGCTCCTCAAGAACCTGAAGGACTATGCAGTTATAATTCGAAGAAACTTGCAGCAAGAATGACTGAGTAAAGATAGGAGTGTTAGGAAAAGAGAAAAAGTGAGAATATGTGTGAGGGAGAGAGAGAGCTTCATTTTCTGAGTGAAGAGAATTATACCTGTACTTAATTTCTGTGGCAAGTAGAGCCAAGATCCCTGGTGCTGAGTTGAGACTAGATTGCTTTCCTTACAGTCTTCTTTTATTCTCCTCTCTGTCTCTTTTACTATATGCAGGCCCTGTAATTTTATGTAAAACTTACATTGTTTCTGATGGAGTCTTTTTAGATTTACACACATTAAAAAGGTTAAAAGCTCTGTTTGAAGCAGTACTGACAGACAATAAAAGACCTCTGTTACTGCTGGGCTGAGTCTAATGAAGTGGTAGATGACTTCTTCTGGGCACACAAGGAAGGTGTCAGAGAGCCATTTCCTTGAAATCCCATCTCGAGCAGGATCACCAAGAGCTGGCAGCTCTTCCTGTCTCTCTCTTGGTATCACAGTATCACAGTATCACAGTATGTTTGGGATTGGAAGGGACCTCAAAAGATCATCTAGTCCAATCCCCCTGCTGGAGCAGGAACGCCTAGGTGAGGTCGCACAGGAACATGTCCAGGCGGGTCTTGAATGTCTCCAGAGAAGGAGACTCCACAACCTCCCTGGGCAGCCTGTTCCAGTGCTCTGTCACCCTCACTGAGAAGAAGATTTTTCTCAAATTTAAGTGAAACCTCTTGTGTTCCAGCTTGATCCCATTACCCCTTGTCCTATTATTGTTTGCCACCTAGAAGAGCCTGGCTCCGTCCTCGTGGCACTCACCCTTTATATATTTATAAACATTAATAAGTTCACCCCTCAGACTCCTCTTCTCCAAACTAAAGAGACCCAGCTCCCTCAGCCTTTCTTCATAAGGGAGGTGCTCCACTCCCTTAATCAAGGTGACTGCATTATCATGCCTGGAAGGAGAACTCTGTGAAGATGAGTTCTCATCTCCTGCCCATCACAGGTATTGCCATCCCTGGGCTGGCACAAGAAAGCATGGAATTGATGCATAAGCATTTGAGATTGTCTACAGATCAAGATCTACTTGATCTCTCGAGATTGTCTACAGATCTACTCTTCTTTATTGCCATCAGCCGCTGCCTGTCTCACTCCTCAGTGTGATTGGGCAAACCCTACTGTTAGACCCTTGCATCTTCAGATCTGACCTTCTGCTTCAACCAACTTGGCTGTGAACCAGTGGATTTCCTGGGCATGAGCTGGGAGCTCTGTGATGAATGTGGCTCTGGGCTCCTTCGCTGTTTGGCTGAACTCTGGCTCCATGCAAAGTGTATCTGGAGGCTGAAGAACCAAGAGGCTGTAGAACAGAAGGAAGCATGGAAAAAGAAAAAAAAAAAAAAAAAAAAAAAAAGGAAAGAAAAAGAAAAAGAAGGCAAGAAATGTTCAGCTGAAAACATTGATTTCAATTATAAAATTATTTTGCATGTTACTACCCCTTCTATGGTCATTTTCACTGTGTTTCTTTGAAATGAGTTCACTCGTGTGCTTGCAGAAGGAGCAATGTTTAAATGAGTCCTACAGGAGATATGAAAAGAGAGATTTCAGGCTCTCTGTAGCCAGGATTTGCATGAGAAACTTGATTCCAGAAATTACACATATCCAACAAGAGAACAAAGACTTATTATATGACCTACCTGTCCAGTCTAATCAGATCAAATGGTGAATGAAATTAATTACAACAATTAGAATTTGAAATGAATGTGCCAGTGTTTCTCAAGAAATAGAACTTGGTAATGTTTCAATTATTTAAACATTTCAAAATTATGCTTTCAGTTCTCATATTTCACTTGGATTTAATTTTCCAGTCTTCTATTACCTTTTATAGGTTTTAAATGTGCTATGATGATGTCAGCACATGTAATCTTCACATCATAAAATAATGTGAAAAAGATGTGAAGAAGAATCTCTAATCAAAAGTAGTATTTTCAAATGCAATTTCAGCATTTTCTGAAATTAAATATTTTTAATATTGATTTCTTCTTCCTCACATCATCTCAAAAGGAGTTTCATGAAAATTAATCCAACTTTTATCCAGGGAACAGCAAAACAACGAAGGAACAAAATTCACAACCTTCAAGATGAAGTTTTCAATGAAACATTTCTGCCTAGTCTCGCTCACTGCAAAGTCTTTCTGGATGAGTGACAGGTCACGAATTATCTATAGAAATCACCTGCCAAATCATTTCAAATTAAGTGTGCAAGGAAACCGTGATGTGCTCTTGAATAATTCAGAGTCACCTTTGCTATCCACTCTCTGTGACTGCCCAGCTGTAACAAGGGAGCTGCAAGCCAGCGCTGAGCCTTGCTGCACTGGCAAAGGGAGGTGAACCCTTGGGAAGGAGAGGAAGGGACTGACAGAGGTCACAGAATCACAGAATCATAGAACAGTTTGGGTTGGAAGGGACCTTCAAAGGTCATCTAGTCCAACCCCCTGCAATGAGCAGGGACATCTTCAACTAGATCAGGTTGCTCAAAGCCCCGTCCAGCTTGGCCTTGAATGTCTCCAGGGATGGGGCATCTACCACCTCTCTGGGCAACCTGTGCCAGTGTTTCACCACCCTCATTGTAAAAAATTTCTTCCTCGTGTCTAGCCTGGATATCCTCTCTTTTAGTTTAAAACCATTACCCCTTCTCCTATCACCATGGATGTGCCACACAGATGTTGAGATGGGAAGATAATGGCACTGGACTTGGGCCAGCACATTTGGCCTGTGGCTGAAAGTCCAGGGCGTTGGGTACATTACCTGCCTCCTTCCTCATGTGGCCTATCCAGGCTTCTCACCAGCCAGCCAGTGCAAAGAGTTTCCAAGAAAGTAATTCAGTCCATTGCAGTCAATTAATCAGAGCAAGATGCACACCCCGTTTGCTGTCACAAGCCATTGCAAAGAGTTTCCATAATCTTGCCTCTGAACTCCACTGTTATTGCCATTTACAATGGGTTTATTAGAGGCTTAATTGAATTGGTCCTGCTAGCAGTGTTCATTGCTAACACGCCGCCCATTAGCAGCTGTTAATGAGGGAATCCAGAGGATTACTGCACCAATTATCAGGTTTGGTTTGGACCGGAGGGGCAGGCCACAGCAGGCTCCTGTGAATTCAGCTGAGAAGTGTGACACAGAGAGCACACAAGGAGCCAATGTGCTGGCCGGCTCACAACATAGCAAAGAGAAGCACAGTGTCACATCATCAAGTGCTGAGGGTTATCCTCATCCTGCAGTAGGTGTGATGCAGAGGAAAGGACCAACAGTCCCACAGTGCCACTGGAGGAGGAATCGCCTGCTTTGGGAAAAACAAGAAAAGCAAGTGTGCAAAGCCATGGGAAAGGAAGCAAAATGACCATACTCTTCCAAAAAGTAGATGAATTATTTGTTTGCTAGAAATGGCTGGCGGGGTCTGTGTTCAACAACACAGTTACACAAGAGAGTCAGAAAAGTTGGTGTGCCATCCTGAACAGGAAAGTGTCTTGCGTGTAAAATGACATGGTGTGCACTGCAGTGTGCAGATCCTTCAGGCAGGGCAACACATCCAAATTCCCTTTCTGGAGAAAGGGAGATCTCCTCTCCTAGGAGAGAGGGGTCTGTCCTTGGGGGAGAGGGAGAGAGAGAAGGATAGTCTCCCGCGCAAGGAGGAGAATGCTATGTGCAGCCAAGGCCTCTCGGCTAGAAGGAGGCATTAGACACAACCTGCTTTGCTGAGCAGGAGCATGGTCTCCAAGCCCCTAAGAAAGAGCAGGAGACCTGGCCCTGCCTGGCTGAGAGCAAATGCTGGGGTTGCAGCACAGAGCAACCCCACTGTGCCTGCCAGGACCATTGCTGCCTGTCTGATCCCTCTCCTGTGCTGCCAAACAAAAACACAGAGAGAGGGATATTTTTTTCCTTTTGGATTTTTTCCACTCTCTCATCTCCCTTTCCCACAGCTCATTCTTCTTCCACATTTCAGATAAAAGAGCATTCATGAGCAGCGTTAATTACATTCTATGGAGGTGAATACAGTGCTGCCGGGTTGCGGCAGCCGCGTTCTCTCTGCTCCTGTGCCTGAGGCAGCGCCTTTGCTGCTCCCCAGTGCTGATGTGCAGTCTGAGGATACCCTGCACAGGGTCCTGCTGCAGAGCTGGAGAAGGCTGCAGGGTGCCTGTGCACCAGCCACTGATATGCCATGACGTGGGAGCCATAGATACTGCAGAAAGCAGGACCAGCAGCTTAATGGGTGATAGCTGTGAGGGAAAAGGGAGAAGGGACTAGTGAGGGATAAAGAAAGGAGATGGTCATGGAGTGGGAAGAAGATTACACTAGAGGTATAAAGGAGTGGAGAACCCTACAAAAATGACGGTCCTTTTTGCTTTAGACATTTTAAAATGCTGTGACAATTAAAGTTAAAAAAATGTCAATAGGACAAATCAAGCTTTCCTTCCCTAACTCCCCCAACCCATTCTCATTTATATCCCCAGCTTGCAGTTGTAGCAGAAGGCCTCTTTTGAAAGGTTGCCTGAATGGGAGACATTAATGCAGAAACACATCTTCTCCATGCTCCTGAGCTAGAGGAATAGAATAATTGGGACTGCTGGGTGCCTGTTTCTGGTTGAGAGACAAAGAGGTGAAGAGGCTGACCAACCAACCACCACCAAAAGGGACCACCTTCAAGAAGTTGTGACAGGGTACAGAAGACCTGAGTAAAAGGACAGGGGAATGAATTCCAGGTGATCTCTTACTTGTTCTCTCAGCCTTGAGGCAGAGTCACAACCCAAAGGAAGGAAATTGTGTTTCTGCTTTTAGGGGTGCCAAAGCCAAGCAGGCCCTGGGGGGCAGAAGCGGGGCAAAAAAGAGGGTTCACTGAAAAGAAGAGGTTGCTGGCAATGGGAAGAACAAGAAATTATCAAATTTGAATCAAAATGACATGGGGAAAAAAGCCTCTTGCTGAGGTGGAGTGGGCTGGTCATTAGCTCTTCTGAGTGGTGGAGGGGGAGGGAGGCTGCTGGAGGAACTGGTGGGACGATTACTTGGGGACTTGAGGATTACTTGAGGAGCTGACAAGAGCAGCTATTTCCATTTCAGATGGGAAGGCGAGAGGAGATCAAACACATTTCACAGTAATGATCCAGAGCCTTTCCCTGCACACTAAGCCACACAAACGCTCAGTGTAATTGAAGCAACACAAAGCTAAGATGGAGAAGCTGAAATCTGCTCAAGGGAATTGGGGAGAGCAACACCCACAAAGCAAACATAAAATCCCAACCTGCATCAAACAAACAGCTCTGTGCTATCCACAGTCTGAGAAAAAGCCATTTCCCAGCATTGGGCTCCCCTCCCTCCAGTTTGCCTGCCACAGGCTGTCCACATACACCAAGAGTTGCTCTGCAAAACACCACCACCCCACCCTTCCTGCAGCTCCCCAGAAACCATGGACACCTATTCCCAATCCCATGGGTGAAAGAGCCAGTGAAAAAAATGAAAAATTGGTAGCAAATAAGCATTTGTATTAAACTTTGGTTTTAGATGCATATGGAGTAAGAACATCAGTACAGCACAAAATGGACTTGGGATCGTTTTGCTTGTTCATCCATTTTCTAAAAAGACCAAGGTGACGCGTGTTTAAAACTAGTGAGGAATATTGATCAAGTACTCACTGTTTTTCATTCCCCAATCTCCTGCCGAGACTGCATTTAGGTATTAAATGGTGGTTTGGTATGGTCCCATTCTTCCTACCTGGAAACCAGCCTGATATCCATCAGCCTACTTCAAAGGGAGACCCTTGTCGCCACTACCCCAGGGTTTAAGAAACTGGCTGTTCCAAAGTAATAGTAAAATGAATACCTCCCATAGAGCAAATCTGAGTCCTTCCCAATTCCAGTCTTCTGGACTAGGAACCTTCAGACAGGGAGGAAGAAAGTATGAGAGTCAGGTTTATTTAACATAAAGTGTAGTTTGTTTATTTATTCAGCCAATCCAAATTTAGTTAAAAATGCCTGACCCATGCTAGAAATACTTGCCTTAGAAACAAAGACATCTGCAATGGTATCAGTCACCACAAAGACTCTTAGCCCATCATCCCTCTCCACATTGTCACCTTAACCAAGCTATGGCAAAAAAAAAGAATGGTTTTTCACACAGTCAGCAGAGGCAGAAGCCCCTTCACAGGAAGGATAAGACCACTCTGCAGAGTGTTGAGTCTTTTCTTCAGTCAGAGGCAGAAGCCTGCATGCCTCCTGCTACCTATTACTTGTGCACAGCAGTAGGAAGAAGAGAAAAAGCAGTTTCTAAGGTAACCATGAACCCAGAACTTGGGGCTGTGCAGGAGGCATCCAGCTGCTGGGAACAGCAGTGAGGCAGAGGGCAGCGCACAGGTGAGTGCTGTCCCCCCCAAGAAGCCCCACACAGCACCAGGGAGACACAACGCTGTGCTAAGCCGACTGAAGGAAAGGTCCCACGTGGGCCATGCTCCAGCAACCCCATCCTGCAGGGACAGGGATGTGGGTCAGTGAGATGGATGGGCTCCCTGCAGGGGTGATGCCATGCAATTCGCTCCCTACATGCAGGTTCAACAAAACCTTCTTGGAGTGTGCCAGTGTGGAGGCTCGCTTCAAATCCCTCAGTCTTTTCTCCCTCCTCCACCCAGGTTCAAAAGGCTGCTCATGGCCCCAGCTGCCTGTCTCCTTCCCCACAGTCCTACACTGCAGATACGGCTCCCAAGAGATATTTTTAACTCTTGCAGCCTGTCCTTCTACAGGCCTAAGCTACCATGGTGGTCAGAGACAAGGAGCAGTTTGCATAGACAAAGCAGTTCCATCCCAGGGCTGAGGTAGGACAAAGCCTTGTTTTAACATGGCTAAGAGATCTCCAGGTCAAACAAGGGATGTACTCTCCTATTGGGTGATGTGGCCAGTCCCCAGTACAACTACTGAGAGGTAGTCATATGAGGAGTTTCAAACCCTCCAGGGCTGAAATGATAGAGCTGAGGTACTTAGAGATGGGGATGCACTGATCTGAGATGAGGCTCATGAGTGGCATGAATGAAGGTACAGGACTGCATAGGGTGCTCTGGTGGCCAGGGCATTCTACACCTATATTTTATGTGCGTTAGGGACAAGCCACTGAGCAACAACAGACCAAAGGAATCTTGATCCCCAGCTATGACCAAGCACAAGGCAGACACACTTTGGTCTCATCACCAAGGAAGGTCACCCAAACCACAGCCTGCCCAGGCTGGAAGGGGTTTTGGACTGTGCTCCAGGGCTGAGGCTTCTGCCTCTTGCTGTCGAGAGAGTTTAGTCTGAGCCCAGTTGAGGAAAAGCTTGGTGCTGGAACACAGTGCTGGAGCAAGCACAGAGCCGGGTCTGCAAGGGCTGGCCTGAGCAGAGAGGAGCCTGTGCAGAGAGCCCAGACCAGGGATGGAGAGGGAGGCACATGTATGCACATGTGTGTGCTGTGGGGCTGCACGTGGGGGATGTGCCAATGATGAAGGAACCTCTGTAAATAAACACGTGGGTGAGTAAGTGCTCCTAGGACACAGGAGCAAGTGCCACAGCCCCAGTAGCTCTCAAACTAAAGCAACCACAGTAGGTAGCCCTCCTCATGCACAGGCAACACTGGATGCCACAAAAACCCCTTTTGTGATGCAGAGCCCTGGGCATGCACACTCCTGGCTGGGAGAGTCTCCTTTAGCATCTGCAGCAGATAGGGTGTGTGCCTATGTGATGCAGGTGTGAACCCTGTGTGTGCGTGGTACAGGTTCACAACACGCATAGATATTTTATGTCAGTGAGTGAAAGCCCAGACACTTATTTCTGAGCCCGTCATGTAAAACGTGGGCAGCAGAGCCCCTGCCCATGCAGTACATGGGTGCATCTCAGCCAGCTGGCAGCCCCACCTTGTGCCACAGCCAGCACCAACGCAGCCTAGCCTGATATTGAAACCATTACTCTTCACCAGTCCCTCGCCCTCTGTTGCCTCTTCATTCCCAAGAAGCTTGGAGCTAAAATTATACACCCGAATAATTATTCTGTGGCTTGAAAACAATCTCCCTCCCTCCCCACCCTTTTCTTTGACATGTGTGTTTAATATCAAATTATTTATAACCCAGCCTTGCGGTCAAGCTTTTAATGAAAGAGCTGCCAGAGACTTTTAAAAGCATCGTATTCACTCGACTGGCCACATTATGCTGAGTAAGGGCTGTAGGGGCTTCAGCGGACGAAATCTTGCTGCTGAATATTCCCCCAGTCCATGTGCACACGTGTTTTACTCGCTCACGCTGCCTCTTGTTCTCTCTATGTCATTTGTTCTGTCTCTCCTTCTCCTTTCCCCATCTAGATCTGCAGTCTCCGCCTGGCTATCATGAAATTACTGCCAGCACTGATGTCAACAAATAAAAGAACGATTAAACAGGGATTCTTCAGTTCCACGTGGATTTTTCCTTCTCTAGGATTATGCAGAAACAAAGAGAGGTCAAATAAATGAAGGAACAGATCCTGTAACCCTCCCTCCTCCCTTCTTCAGCTTTATCCACTTTTCACTGCACCAACCTTTTTCTTCTCTAAGTATAAACGCACATATACATATTTCTCTCCCCCTTCAGCATGAAATATTGATGAATTCTGCTCCCCTAAATGAAGGTTTGTTGGAGGAGAAGCCTGCAGTTCATCTTCAGAGCAGGAGGAATGCAAATGTGTTGAAATCCTGAAAGGGATGGGACAGCAAAACGCAAGAGCTGCTGCAGCAGCTGCCAGATCATGTTTGATTCTGCGCACAGCCACAGACAGTAGCAGGGCAGGAAAGCTGCCCTAAGCAGCGCTGGCCCTTCTAGTTCCCCAAGCAAGAGTCAAAAACGTGCTGCCCAAATAGGAAGCTTATTTGCACAGCAGATATGCCTTGAATTATACAGGAGGGCCAAGCTACTCTTAGCACAGATGTAAATCTGTGGCTGCTGAAGCTAAAAGGGAGTTATTCCAAATTTACACTCCCATCAGGGGGGTTTATACATGTAGTTTTCCACAGTGCCTTCTGCCACCCCAGGCATCACTGCACATGTCCAGGTTTCATGGGCTCTGGCAGGAATAAAGCATGCATAACAACTTGGTAATCAATCCTCTCTGGATCTGATGTAAGAGACCTGTCCCCAAAGGATCTGAGCATTTGGAAGAAAGAAACCAACAACAACCCATAACATTCAGGGAGCTGCACTTTTCTTTGCATCCTCTGAGGAACGCCTGTTTTTCTGGGTATGTAATTGGGCGCTGAACACTGAGTGAGGCACATCAAAGAGGTGAGGATTGTGCGCAGACCTTCAAGTGAAGCGCTGTGGCTGTTTCTAATCATTTGGCATTCAGGTGGGAAAAGATGGAGCTAGAAGTCCTCTAGAGTCCCAGCATACAGAGGTCCCAGACACAGCCTTTGCCCAAAAGAGCCACTGACCCCCTTCTATGTGCTATCTCAACCCCTGCATCTCAGGCAGCAAACTATTTTTTTCCATCAAGGACAGAGTGGTCAGGCTCAGGCAAGATGACAGTGAGGAAAGACACAAGTGAGAAGGGGTCAGGTGCTAATAGGCTTTTCCCAGTCTTCCAAGTCACCAAAAGCATCCTTATTTTCCCCAGATATGAAGGCTTCTTCAGATCCAGAAAGAACCATAACAAGAATTTCCCAAGCTCTAATGTTATCATCCTCTTGAAATTAGTGCTGCACTGGCACTTCTAAACCTAACTGTGATCTGCACTGTCTCCATTTTTAAGTGGTTAAAGACCTCAGAAAATCCCCCTACAAGACCCTCAGCCAGAAGCCAAACCCAGTGACGCCAAATGTGAGGAAGAGCAGCTAACCTGATGCGTGCCCAAGTGCTTCAAGCAACCCTACCAAACCCACTGTTGCACTGCCTGTCTCAAGAGCCACAGCATCTCTGCTGGCCTTGCAGCCACTCACTGGAGCCACCTGTACCAGGGGATTTATGAGGTCTCCCATGAGCACTACTCAGCATGACATGCTCCCTGGCCACAGCCAGCCCTAGAAAAGAACCATAAATCCCATTTCACAGATGAAAGGAGTGAAGCACAGAGAAGTGGACAGTTTCACAGTTCAATCCCCCAACCAGATGCCTGCTACCTTGGATCCCCCGCCCTTCCCAAATTCCTTTGAGCAGCCTAGACCCCTTACCATGTGCTGCTCCCAAAATATGGCTTTTGTTGACAGAGGGTACCCATTACTCCCCCTCCTTTTCCTCTGTGTACTGCCAGCTGAAAGCTGTTTTTTTCCCCAGTTCAGAAGGAAGCTTCGCACATCCCACTGTGTGGCTTATCTTCTGCAATTAGCACTTCCCTCCATATCTGATAGGAGAGAAAGGCTCAGCTGCCCCTGATTAATTGCCAAGTATTTGCTTACTTTTTCACTTCTGTGGCCTGGAATTAATTAGTTTATCCCTCTTACTCCTTTCATGGGCCAGAGAGTTCTCCTTTTTTTGTGCAATTATATATAATAGCAACGCTTGAAATCCCCTGGGGAATAGTTGTGAGAGGCTCTCAATGGGGAGGAAAGGAGCCTGAAAAGAGGGAGATTACTAAAGGTCATATGCCCTACAGCTTCCCTGTGGTCTTAAAATATATACTATCCTCTGACTCCGGCAGAAATCCCTTCCCCTCGCCACCTGCCTTGCTGCCTTCTCCAGACTTTTCAAGGAGTTAATGTCTGAACAGCAGGAAAAGCTTGCAGACCTAAATCCTAAGTGTGAGCAAGAGATGCAAAGCAAGGGCCGCCCTTCACTGGACACCTTCAGGTGTTGCAGAAAACACAGCTCTCACAGCCCAGCAAACATAGTCTAGCAATACTTACCTGAACCCTAGAAGCTACACAAGCTACACAGCAATAGGAACATTTGTTCTAATTTGAAGGAGATGCCACACTCATTCCCTGGCTGAGGAGGATTGCTCTTGTGGTCCCCTCAAAAGCCAAATGATAGCACCCTGCTGACTTGATGGGGAGGAGGAAAGAAGAGGGCTTCTGACAGCAGAGCAAGCACAGTCCCTCGCTTGCAAATGTGGGTGGCTCTGGAACCAGCACTCACATCCCAGATCTGCTTTCCTGGATAGCAGTGTAAATCAGGAGTAAATGAATACAAAAGCACTGTTACTAAAAGCAATTCTTGATCCTTTGACCGAAATTAGAAGGCTTTTCCGCTATTCTTTATTAAGTCTTTCCAAGTCAGGCCTTGTCTAGAATCTATAGCCCCCAGGGAACAGTATGTGGGGCAGCCCTCCACCTTGCATGGGGGGAAATGAAAGCATCTGGGAAGGGGTGAGGCAGGACTTTGTCTAATTCCCTGAACTGTTGGCAGCAGATCCATTTAAGCCCTTGTTTACTGAAGTTTATAGGTCCATGATTGTCATCTTCCTTCTTATCTCTCATTCACATCCCTCATTAGGCAATTTGATCTTTGCAGTCTAAAGCCCTTGGGCCACCTCACTTACTTCATTTCTCTTTAAGGTAGGATGTAATATGCCAGGTGGCTGTGTTTGGCCCAGCTCGGCCCAAGTTTCCAGGTGCTTTTCAGGTGTCAGGGTTCCTGTGCGTGAAAATTTCAGTGGTATGTAACTCATAGGTGTGGCAATGTGATTCAGCCAGGATGCTGCTTCCAGCTCTCAGGCTGTCACTGCAACAGTGGCCTCACCTGGGATAGGGAAGGGGGATTCCAGGACACTCACACAGCCAAAAATTTGACAAGTGCTTGTTTTCCTACTACAATACCTGCAGAGCTAAAGCAGGTCAGCTTTGAGTCAGAGAACAGACAGCAAGTAAACTCTTTATGGGTGTTTGCAGGGAGATGAAATAAGACAGTGTGCCTAAGAGGTCCTGGCACCCCGCTCTTTGGATTGACATTTCTCTCCCCCTGCTCCCCTGTCTCTTATTCCTACTTGGCTCTACCTTCACTTGGCTGTCTTAATTATTAGCAGTGCCCAGTTGTCTCCCTTGCAGTCATTTTGGGTAGTCTAATAAATAAAGGTGACAAACGTGTGGAAGGTGAATTTCTTGGGCTGCAAATCAAGAAGCGGCTGAGAACTGCAGCCGGGGTGACGCAGCCTCTCCCGCAGCTCTCCTCCCCTTCCTTTCTCTCCTTTTCCCTCTCCTGACTTGCAGCTTGGCTTGTTCTGCATCACAGACCCCTCTGAACTTGCCCTGCAGGCAGAGTGTGAATGTCAAACAGCCATGCCTGGGAGTCTGTGATGTGTGAGTGTGTGTTGGCAAGGGGGAAATGGGTCAGGGGCTGGCCATGCACATAACGTGGAGATAGGAAATGTATGCATGGTAGGTATATTACACACACACTTACACCCCTATTATTTGAATCACTGTCTGCACCATTCAGTATACTGCATGCTCCAGAGAGCATAATCTGCTGAGCAAAAGGCTTTAACATACAAGAAGGAGGGAGCTTTCTTTAAAGCAACTGTATGTATCCATCCAGACTGTGTGCTGCAGCCAGTGAGTCATTTCAGGGGACATGGCTGCATCTCTCTCCATGGGAAGGCATCTAGTTTAGCACTGGTGTGCCTTCCCTTGGCTCAGCATGGTGTTGGGGGAACAGCCGTTTCTCTGCTCACAGAATCGAAAGGACATAAAACACCCACAAGCTGTTTCTCGTATCTGTTTTTCTGGGACAGGACAAGGCGAAGGTAGTTTCTTGCCTCACACTAGTATTTCCTGGTCCTGGCACTGTGGGGCACAGCTGGATAAGATGTCTGTATACAGGGTGAGCAAGCTGTGCCAGTGATCTGCTAAGGGGTCAAACACAGCCTCCATTTCACATCTACCTGCATGTTTGAGTTCCCAGCGGCAGGCACAGAGGAGATGCTTTTGCCTCCCTGCATGAATTCCCATTTATCCCTGAAGTTCTGATGTCCTGGTTCTGCTTCTCCAACACCTGCATCCCCCAGCCATATTCTGCTGGTGTAAAATGGCCAATCTGCCTTTACTTGGACAGTGCTGCAGTCATTTATGCCTCCTGAACCTCGCCTTCATAACTAGGGACTTAACTGACCTCATATGAAGAGCTCTGCATGACCTTAAATGACAAAACTGTGAAACTGAGAAGTCTTTCCACCCTGGTACCTACAATGTGATTCATGCACGTGCACCAAGCACCGAACTTTGTTTAACCATGCAATAATCTGAAGCTTTACTAAGGTGACTAGAAAGCAAACCAATAAACATCTCTCTTAAATTACTCCGTCAAGCTTGTCGTTTTCTAGCACTTTGCTTCACAGCTCTGAGTAACAGCAGACAGAGAAGATATATAACATACTGGCTTTGAATGAGATGAAAAGCCAAGTGCCTGCTCGTAACATCTCATTCAGGTTTGCAGAAGCAGAGCCCAGAGGCACATGCATTTCTACATGCCCAGCTCTGCACCAGCACTTGCAATTGCTGAGCTGCCTGTAAAAATCAGGCATTTTCCATGGGCAAACTGGTATTTATTCAGCCTAATTTGAATGCAAATCTGCCATCATTACATGCATGAAGTAAGCATGCAGCTCCTCACAAGCAGACACCCCACCCTAAGTGGTGATGGAGTGCACTCCTCAAATTCCTGACAGTTGTGTCCTGGGATTTCACTGTCAGGCACCGCCCAAAAAGAAGCTCAGCATCTCATCAGATTCCAGTTTGTTGTTATACACAGGCTACCTCAAATTCTCCATAATGTTTTTCATGCAAAGCATTATTTTTGTTTTCTTCTGTACATGTCTTTGCTGCGTTTCCAGATATTATTAAGCATCTGTCACACTCCACCCCAGAGGTAGCTGCATTTCAGCTGTGGCTGAATGATCACTGTGTTCGTAGTCTGCAAAACAGCTAGTGATTCTTCAAGATGACAGGCGGTAGGAATGTCAGTCATTTTCATTAACATAAATAAGATATGTTTCGTTTTAGTCACTCTAAAATCATCGAGTCATTTATTGATGTCTCAGTAATTTATGAGCTCTATATCTTGGCTGGAAACCTACCAATGTGACTGTTTGCAGTAAGAAATGGGCATAGTACAGAGACAGATCTCTGTTTAGCTGAAATTCAACTGTTTCTTCCCTAGATCAAAGCATTAAACAGACTAGGGTGATGAGGCTTGGGAGCCTTTCACCTGCAGTTCATACAGTTATAGTGCCCAGTGAGAAATGGGCCAGTCATTTCTCATGTTCTTGTTGGTGCTTTGGCTTGTCATGGGCATCAAAAAACTGGATCTAATTCCCCTTTTTACTAGCAACCCAAGCCCAGAAGTCAAAGGACCCATTAGAACACAGAATGAACTGTCTTCCTGCTCCTATAAATGGTCAGCCAGGAGGAGAGGTGCACATGTTAAGTTTGCTCTGCTGCAGCCGGAGCTTTTATCTGGAGGGGTGACAAAAGGGAGGTGTGAGACTCCCAGGGTGTCCGTCAAGCACTCTCATCAGACTAATTTCAGACAAAAAAATTTTCAGGAAAGAGAACTGAGTGGGTTTAGCTGAGCTCTGGAGAGACATCCAAATTTTACGCTGATGAGAAAAACCAAATGGGGATGCCAGCTTCTCACAGTCCACAGAGGAGCCCTGAATCCTCAATGCCACCTCAGCAACCCCAGTGGTGAAATGAAAGGTTTGTCCAAAAAATATGTCCAGACTTTGCATCTTCTGCAAGATGTCTGCACTGGCCTCCCTCTGCCATGTGTTTCAGATCCTCTCTGCTCTCACAAATGCCCAGCAAGGGTGACCATGAAGCCAACGGGGAGAAGAAGGGTGGAGGAGTCATTACCTGTATGAGTGTCAGCCAAGGAAATTCCATTGCTGGGGATAAAGAGGTACACCCAACCACTTCAGCTCTGACCATGAGTTTTTCTTGGGGCAGGAGGAAAAGGAGAGGAGGACTAGTGGAGGGTGCCCACAGCCCACATTGACATTTTTCTCTTCCCCATGATCTCACCTCTCCAGCACCTCACTGCTGGGAGAAAGGTAGCTTCAAAAAGAGATTTTACCAAGCTCAGCAAGGGGAGAAAGAAAGCAGCCCAAAGTTCTGTCTCCCTTTGTCTCCTTCTCTCACCCCTATTTCCTCCCTTTCCCTTCCTCCCTCCACCCTCATTTCTATCACGTTCTTTCTTCCCTCTCATACTTTCTCTCCTCACCCCTTTCTGTCTCTTCCAATCCTTTTCCCATGTTTTCTTCTAAGCAACCCAATAAGGATCCTGCTCTCTTCACAGGCCCACAAAAACATCTTGCTCTCTTAAACTCTACTTTTAAACAGGTGGCAGCAGTGTTTCAGTGGCAGGGACTTTGGCACCACTGCTTTTCTACCAGACTGCTCTGTGCCACATCACCTCTTCCAAACAGCCCACAGGAGCTGGGAGCGCCCCCAGCCCTGAACTTACTCTAGAACCCTTGTAGCAGATAGAGGAGACAGTCCTGTCCCCACTTCAGAGTTGCATCTGCACCAGAGGGTTGTGTTTTTTAGAAAGTCTTGCCAAGAGCTGCCACTCAAAGCACCTGACACAGCATGGTCCTTGGTCTCCTCCAGCACCATAACTGAATCTGTGTAGATGACCCACGTGCAGGCTAGAGATGCTCAGGCACTTCTCCATCTTATAACGGGGGCTGTTGATAGCCCTGACTTTCCACAGTGGGGTCATACCCCAGATCTTAAGGACCCCAGTCCTCCTTGCTCCCAACTGAATGTCACCTCTTGGGATGTAAAACTAAGGCTCAAGGCTGGAATTTGTCAATTCTGTATTTGTTGACTTGTCACCCAGGAATGTTAATGATCTCCCTGCATGGCCTGCAGCCATCAGAGGTAAAATAGCTCACCTGTAACATTAGGACTTCTATTGATTTACTTTTAGTGCTTCCAGGCAGTAAAGTTCTCTTAATTTTCATCAGCTAATTGTATTTTCTGAAGGGATTTTATCTACCCATCTGTTATGTGCCAGTAGGACAGTTAAGGTGTAGCTGGATGGGCTCACACACAGATGAGAAGACTGGCAGACTGGTAAAGTCAGCTAGGGATCTTTTAGACAGGCTGTGGTGGGAGCCATTTGGTTTCAACGAACCTCACAGCTTTCAATCCAGTTAAATCATGCAGCTTAGTGAGTCGTGGTGACTGCAGCAGATCACTCTGCAGAAGCCCAGCAGTCAGCAGAGCTCTCCCTTTTCTTTGGACAAAAAAGGCTCTTTTGCAAGCTACCTGGTCTGCTAACCCTAGCAGAAATGCAGTTACACATGGTGGCACTGAGGCAAGTCTGGCTGCATAAAGCTTCTATGGCCAGTGAAAAAGATGTGCAAATGCACCTCCATAGTGATGATAACTGAGATGTTTTATCTCCCATCTGCAATGAGCTATTAACATCCACACAATTAGTTACTGTAGACTAGTGATGAGCAGTAATGGAAGATGCTGTGGCATCTTTACTGCACATTAATATCTGCCCTTAGTCAAATAAAGCAACCTCTCTGCATGAAAACGGTATATGATGTATAACACTGCCAGATGAGTTTTTCCTGGCATCTGAAAGGCAGAAGCACAAGTAGAGCACACACATACAGCCCAGCACAGGAACATACATCACTAAATTGTTAAAGGCATGTCTAAACTTGACACAGGTGGGACACTTCTCTGAACCTGGGCACTATTGCTTTCTGAATATCTTTCCCCCACCTCGAAGATTTACTGAACTCTTTCTCACTGAGCGCAATACAGGAGGCAGAGCTGACATTTGAAAGCTGAGGCAGTTGTCTAAATGCAAAAGACAAGAAATCTATACCAAGTCAAAAGGCCAGAATGATCTTAAGATAGCTGGAAAAGGGTATCTCGATGGCAATTTCCAGAAGGGAATCCAGACCTAGCCCTGCTGAGCTGCCACACAGCTGCCTGGAACATCAGAGCTTTTGTTTTCTTTTTTGAATTTGTTCTTAGTGTAATTTTTCACCACCCTTTGAACAGGTTCCACTGAAACTTCCCAGATCTCTTGACACATTTTGGAGTCCAGCCTCGGTTCATAGGATGAAAAAGGTGCATGTCATAGCTCTGATGCCCTGGGTTTCAGGAGAAGGTTGGAGTCTGTCCCCAGGTCTCCTGCCATGCCCAGTACCCAGCAGCAGGGTCATTCTCCCTCCATAGCTACTTGCAAAGATGAAGGGCTTGGCCTCAAGACTGTGGCTTCTTCTCTTTTGGAACATGTGCAAGTATGTTTGGGGGTGGAGAGAAGCAGCAGCACCGTCATCCATGTTAACAGTGAGTCAATGTGTTATTTCTGGCAGCTATTCCACAAGATTTTTTTTCTACATTAAAATTCAAGAGCCTAGGAAGGCAGCTCAGGGCTAGACTCCAGGATGCTAAATCTTGTAACTCAGAGCAATACACAACTGTAGAGCAATATATAAATATACATGTATAAAATAAAAATACTACCCTTCCCCAATGTTCCTACCATTAAGACCATGCAAGCCTCCATGAAATATTTTAAAAAAATCCACAATAGCCTAAACCTCCAAGGACTATGCAGTATTGTGCTGTGCTTGTGCATCTGCCTTGGATTGTCCTTTCAAGTTGCCTCCCTGCAGCTACCACCCATGCCAGCACTGCCCTGGTGCAGCTGGCTGCACCAAGTGTGTCTTCTGGCATGGAGAGAATGGGCACCCATGTCCCTGCCACCCATGTCCCTGCCATCTGATGCTGGGCTGCACCACAGTGACTCAGCTGCCTGTACCCCCTGAGATGACAAGTGGGTGCTGGGGACAGTGAGCACCTCTCTGAGTCACAGATCTGTCCCAGGGGCTGCAGGTGACTCAGCAGAGGGTATGCAACTGTTTATTTTTTCATTTGTTTTTGTTTTATTTTTTTTTCTCAGCCATCTTCCAGATGAGCCACTCGGTCCCTGAATACCTGCAGACAGTGCAAAACTCACACCAGTCATGCAAAGCCTGGGGTCACGTTGAAGCAGGGCCAGAGCTGCACTCAGTTCAAGATACATGACGAGCCCCTGATGGCCAACAAAGGTGTTGTGCGGTGCAGTGTACATCCCATGGGATCTCTGAGCATGCAAGGCAATATGGAAATGCAAGGCACCACTAGTCCTGTTCCTCCATGCCCCAATCACTCCATTCTTCCTTTATGTCTTGAAAAGGGAACATCCACCTCCACTGCCTTTATTGACCCCTCCACATCAGCAGCTACCCTGCAGAAATTAGCCTGTAAATATGTTTTGTGCCCTACTCCTACGCCCTGGTCAGCCTACCGTATTACCCTTTCCTCTCCCAGCTGTCCTTGCCACATGGCAGCAGGTCCCCAGGAGTCCCCAAAGGCCACTTCTGGCCACAGCATTAAACCGCTCTCCCCTTCCCCAGCAGCCCTGACTCCTCCACCTGCTCAGCCCTGGCACCACAGCCCGGCCTTGACGTGATTTCCCCCATGTCTTGAGGAGAGGTGGCTAGTTTTGGGGGAAGCACAGACGCTGGTAGCTGCAGAGGTCAAGGAATGAGAGAAAGAAACAGAGAGAGAGAAAATGAAGGTCCTGGAAGAGTTATAGAGCAAGAAGGGGAGCTCTCCTGTGGATCTAGGGCAGGTCAGTGGCACCTACAATGTGGAAGACACCAGGGAGCAGGTTGCAGCAGAGGCAACAATGCTCTGTCGTGGTTACCCAGCCATCTTACACAGCCAAGCCAGGTCCATGGCACAGGAGGCCATGTGCAGGAGAAAGCGTTGCTGTAAGGGAATTGAGGTATGTGTCTGAAGCATGAGACCTCAACAAATCTGAATTTTGGGTTCAGCCTCTAGGTTTTGGTGGTTTACACATGGCTCCTGGCTGCAAGACCTTCTGCCTGGTCACTTTTGTGTCTAAGTTTTGCTCACTCCCACTCTCTCCTTCATGCTTTTCTGGTCAAGTCGGAGCTTCACTCTGGGTTGGCCAGGCTTGGAGCTACAGCTGGGACCACAGGGGGAAGGAGCAGAGAGCACAGTGGTGGAGACAGGTGGTGGCTCCAGATGGTGAGGAGGGGACTTTGTGGTTGGGGGGCAAAGGCAGGTGAAAGGAAAAACTGGAGGAAAGCAGGAGATTAAAAGATGGGGTAGAACATGTTGAATGAGAAATCACAGGAGAAAGAGATGTGAGCAATCAGCTGGGTGCCATACACCTCGCACAGTGAGTGGTTCGTCTCTGTCTGAAATGGTTTGGTTAATGCTTAGAAAGGGAATAAAATATGTGTATGCCATATATTGTTTTTTTGTTAATAACAGTGATCTATTTATAGCCTGTAAATTATACACCGTGAATGTTGCTCAGAGATATTATTTTGCTGCCAACAGGGAAAAGGGAAGGGAAGAAAAAGAGAAAGAGACAGAGATAAGTGGTGAGAGAGAGGAAGAGAGACACAGAGAAAGTGAGGAAGCTGTGAGATTCTGCAATCCCCCCTGCACCTCATGCACTGACAGCAAAAGGCACGTTGTGTGCAAGAGGGGTGACACAGAAGAGGAGAGGCATACAGGGACAGCTCTGGGAGCCTTATCCCTCTCTGTCTTTCCTGACATGGAGGAAACCTCTGCAGTCATTTCTGAATGAGTTGGGGGGTATTTTCTAGGGCCTCCTCTGAGCACCAGAGCAAAGCACTGTGAAAAATGTTGCACAGGAGCTGATGGGCTGTGGCATCTGGCCTCCTCCTGTTTGATGTAGACACAAGTGTGTGGGCCACCTGGCCAGCTTTCCTGGCCCTGCAGTAAGAGATTTCCAAGTGCTTCAGAAAAATCTTTTATTATTCACCCTCTCTTTTCAGTCTCTTTTCTGGTCCCCCCACCCAGAAGCCCTCTCCTTCCTTTTGCAACCACACATACACAGAGGAGACATTTGAACTCAAATTCATCTGCCAGAAACCCAGCCACACTGCATCCCTTTGCAGTCAACAGAAAAAGGGAGAGAAGGCAATTCACTTGCCTGGTGTCCCCATTAGTTATAAGCTGGCCATACAGTATTTAATTAAGTATAACATTAGATGAGACAAGTCTAAACCTTATGAGAAACCCTACAAATCATTTTTTTTCAAGCTTGCCATGTACAAGATGAAACCATTTAGGAGTAATCCTGAGCCACGGTAGAATAAGAAAGATTTATTGTTAATGCAACTACTGATAAACTTTTCCATGAATCCTGGGGCTTCAGAAGGGATCGGAGCAAATCTAGCATAGCTTCATTTTTTTTTCTGAATCTTACTGACCTCTTTCTTGGTATCTCTGAGCTTTATTACCTAATGGTTTCTTTCTTTCCACAATAGTCCACTTCCTTTTTTGTCACCTAGGTTTCATACTGCTTTTAATACTTCATTCCTTTTGTTTTTATACACTGTGAAAAGAATAAGAGGTTTTGATCCAGCTTGCCTATATAATTAAAAAGCTTTGTCATCTCTGAAGTTTCCCCATATCTATCCTCTATGATCAAAATGGAATACCTGGAATGTGAAACCCACTCATTTTACAGCCACACCATGAAAATCACCATATATTCACCCTACTGGCACTGCAAACATACTCTTGAGTGGCACCCACTATAAAACATGTGTAACATCCTCTGAGGGATGTCACAATCCAGATATGGACCAGAATCAAATACTACTCCCTACAAAGCTTCAATGCAGAGAGCATGTGTGTGGAGGCATGCAATGCTGAGATCCAAATTCAATCCACCTCTCCTTTCTCTACCATTTAGTAATTGGTTCAGATTTGGAGTGCCCAGGGTCAACCACGTTCCACAGAGAGGGCTTCCCTGCATTTCAGTGAGGACAACAAGGGATGCCAATATAGAGACCTGGAAAAAGATGAGAGAGGTTTGTTTGACAGCCTACTGAATCATGAACGGTTGAGTAATGGGCGGCTGACTAACTGGCGGGGTACTGCTTGGCACTGTTTCAAGTCACTTGTTGCTCAAGAGGAAGGAGCAATTTAAGCCAGTCATCCTTGGGATGGAGTTAAATAGAGATCATTAATTTGGATTTTTGCAGGGTGAAAAAACCCAAAGCGATTCTCTAAGCTGCTAGTTAGGAGGAATGGCATACACATGTAAGATGGTGCCATGTTCAATGCCATGTAATGAAATCTGTGAGTTCCCTGGAAGCACCAGCAAAAAGGAGCAACATCATTACAGCGCTTGACACCAGGAGCCTGCCCTCTGCAGCTGCTCTTACAAGCCATCCTAGGACACTGTCACAGAGATGAATCCTTTTCATGGTGAGTGCTTCTTTAGTGACCTATGTGCAAAACGACTTTCAGTTCCACTTCAAGTGGCACAGAAACACCATCCCAGATGAATCCAAGGGTAACTCTCATGCAGTGCTATACAGAGATATCTGAACAGATTCTTAGCAAAATGTTACAGCATACAGAATCCTATAAACTGTGTTCAGAGGTATTGACTTCTGTGCTGGAGGTATTATTTGATATAGAGCTTTTGGCAGAGATACCACGTCATCAAACTGTCTTTGCACTCAGCAGTGTCTCTTTCCACAGCTAGGAGAGGACATCCATGCAGGCAGTGATGTGTGGGTAGGGAACTTGCAAAGCAAATGCTGCTGCCCAAATAAATAGAAACTCAGATCTCCAGAGTTTTCAGTTTGGCCTGGAGGACAAGCCAACCAGCAGAATGGATCAGCCTATTTACTACTCATCCAAGCCCCAGGGAACAGCCCTACCTAAGCACTGTGCAACCTTCCCCCTCAAGCTCTGGTCTTGCCAGAGCTCATATACAAGTAACATGAAAGAATATCTCATGCTTGCTGATGAATTAGTACATACTGCCTTCTCTCCAAGTCAGTGCTAAAGCTAAATCTGTCTGCATCAGATTAGAGAGCTACACTACCTCCCCAAACCCTGATACCTGCAACTCCTCCTCACTCTTATCCCCTGAAGCTCAGAAATGATTCCTGGACCAGTGCTCCCAGCAAGCAGACTGGCAGCCCCCACATTTGGCAGGGTCTTGCAGCCAAGCTGCATTTTCACTGGTGCAGCAAATCAGAACTGAGCAGCCTCCTGATCTCAGCCTTGCAGGGCACAGCAGTCTCCAGAGCTACTGTCTGTAGACTTCACTCTCATGACCTTCCTGTGCTAGAAACCCCTCTTGTCTCTGCACCACACAGCCTGGCCCATAGCTGCCACCCCAAGGACAGGTGCCTGCCAGGGAGATCTGACAGGGCTGAAGTTCTGCAGAATCACATCTGCTCCTTTGTCCTGACTTCCCCCAGCTCATCTATGATTTCATTCAACTGAAATCACAACAGCTTTTCTAGTCCTACGTAGGCAGAGCACATCCCTTCATGGTTAGATTTTTTTTTTTTTAATGAGTATTATTTTAGGGTGGAGGTGGAGGGGAGGGTGCTTAAATGCAAAAATCGGAATCTATAGCACAAAATCTCCACTCAGCCTGGAGGAAGAAGCAGACAGATTGATGGAGAGCGTCACCATTGTGTGAAAGAACAAATAGGGTGAAGACGCTGCCAGATGGGAAGCTGAATCCTCCTTGGCTCAATGAGCATAGATATCGGTGTGGTGTACGTACCACTAGCATATTCTGAAAACAAATTTTAATCTTAGCTGTAGCTACCAACAAATTCTGCCCTGGTCTATAAGCAGTAGCAAAATATTGCACCCAAGTGATCTAGGGGCTTGGAAAATCCTTTCCTTGTCTCAGTCAGCAGATATCGGATTCATACCTCTGTCCTTACACCAGTGACTCTAGCAGCCATGGGTAGAAGAGCCTGGAAGAGTATTTCCCTCATACATACCCCTTCCACCTCTCTGACAGCTGGAACCTCCTTGCAGCTAGAGACCTGGGAGGCATGGCTCTTTGCAAGATGGTTTCTACGTGGGTGAGATCGTTGTTGTGAGGGCTCTAGAGAAGGAGAAAAACCTCCTCTGTTACTAAGCAGGGATCTAAAAGCCGTTGTCGGGGGGAGAAACAGAAGAATTGCCATAAAAGGAAGAATTATTCTGCCTGCAGCCAAACCACCTCGACTCTGATCTTGTCAGATCTCACAGCAGCATCAGGGCTGGCCAGCACGGGGAGGCGAGCCCTTGGGGGGAAGCAGGGTGTTGCAGTGACACAGGGAAGGAGGGAGGGAGCTCCTCATCCTGTGTAGACAGTAAACACATTCCTCGACGTGGACTTTTTAAGGTTTTCTTTACTGACCAAAAGGAGAAGAGCCATTTACTAACCAGAGGGTGCTACGTTAGCATCACATGGAGCATCTAATATGGCTTTCTCATCTAATGTCAGCAGGAGTAGTTAGATAATGCTGGAGCACCATCCCTCTCTTTCTGGCTTCTTTCCTCCTTCACCTAAACTGCTCCAACTGGTTACCAGCCCCAGCACTGTTTGAACAACTGCATATGAAAAACATCCTGTTATAAGCAACATAAGGCCTTGGGAACAAAGTGACCCATGGCAAAGCCACCCATTGGGAATAGAGTGACCCCTTGTCTGATCAGCAGGAAGAGTCCCAGGACACTAAAGCAGGAATGGGTGTGGTGGAGGAGTGGGAATTTGGAGCACTGGGCCTCCATCCATCAGTCCAACACCTGAGTCAACATGAGTCACTGTGGACTGCAAGAAAAAAGAGACACCCCCAGATCCTGCCCCATTTCTCTGCAGTACCCAGGGACAACCTCAGGCCTCTTGTCTGCCTGCTTCACCTCCAAGCTGTGCCATGCACAGACAGCAGAGCTACAGGGGCTGACACAGTGGCAACACCTTCCAATGTCCTTGAAATCCCCAGGACAGAGCTGACAGCAGGGTTAAGTGCACCCACAGCAACTTCACTCAGCTGACCAAGTCAGTGTTGATTTATCTCCACATATCCATTGTTTAAATTCACCATAAGACAAGTAGGAGGAAAATAATAGATCAGGGGGAGGAAATAACCAACTCTTGTCCTGCTGCTCTTTGACCAGTAAAGTGATAAGGCAGAAAAGAGAGAGGAGGCTTTTCCCCCACTGCATTAAGAAGCTGAAAATAGAAAATGAAAAGTATATTTGAAGATAGCACAAATCCTCAATAAAGCCTCTCTGAAACTTGATGAAAAATTTCAAAGTGTATCAGGAAAGCTGGGATTCTCTGAAGGATAAATCCATCAGACAGGACAAATTGAGGAGAAGAGATGGACAAAAACATTTGGTCTGGAGATTCTGGAGTGAGTTAGGGGTGTAGAGTGAGCTTTAACCTCTGTGGAGCCTTGTTGGCTCAAGGTCAGGCACAGACCACTAGCCTGGACATGAAGCACTCAGGGCCTTCAGTCACTTCTAAGCCTCTCCTGTCATGTCAGGAGACCAACCCAGTGTGCTGGCATGCAGATGCAGAAGCTGCTGGGGCAAGCGTGAGTGCAGCATAGTCCCCATCTTGCCTTGCTCACTGTCCACTTCTCTGCCTTGGGGACAAGCAGTGGACAACATAAGCAAGCAGCATGCTTGGTGGCTCCCTGCCTCACCAGGAAAACAGGGGAGCTTGCTCTTCTCTGGACAGGGAAAAGGCCATGGCTAGAGTCATTGAAGACATGGTGTTGACATCCTTGGGAGGAGGTGTAGGTGCAGTCACTAACTTCAGCTCTTCATTTTCTGCAGTGTGTCCTATAGGTGAACAAGCTGAAGCCTTCTGCCTAGCTTTCTAGATCTGCAGTAAACATAACTCCACCAATATTAAAAGATTTGGCCTAAACTTCTTCTTTGCTCTTCAGGATTTCTCTTAACCCCTTCACTTTTCCAATGAATGAATTCCCTTGGAACAGGTCTGTAATTAAGAAATTGTACAGGGTACTTTGTCATCAGGTAAATACAGAAAACGGTATCTGGAGACAGGAATTCATTCAATGAAGATTAATTAGGTGGATTTCCTGTCCCAGTCTATTTGACAGTGAGGAGAAAAGGGTTTGAACATGGAAGAGAAGCACGAACGCTCTCCTCCTCAAACATCCAGGACCAGACACCCAGCAAGCATCACTCAGGGAGACTCTTGAGAGGACACAGACGGTTTCTGTATTTCCAGGGTTTTTGTTTAGGAAAAGCTGCTGCTAACACTAGATCACACAGAAGCAGGAAAAAAGGCCAGAGAAAATGCACTTATTCTTGATCAGAAAGAACCGCATTTATTTGCCCCATGTGTGTCTGCTTCCCAGAGACAATGCAGACAGGAACTGATGTTTCCGATGCACCCGGCACTTGGTGGGAAGGTAGGTCCAAGAGAGGCAATAGGATACAGCTATGCCTCTTCCTGGCAGCGCATCCTGGCAACAGATGTTTTGCCTTAGGAGTTTGTGCTCTTCAGAGCCCACCAGGCAGCAGCAACGTGACTGCAAAGGCCTGAGTCAGAGAAGGGAGCAGGAAACATGCAGGGATAAAGAGAAAGTGCAGCTTTGCTTTACATGTTGAGTGGAAAAAGAAAATATCTCACATACTAAGAACAAAAAAACCACAGAGGCTACAGCACACAAAGTGAAGGAATGGATGGAGAGATTATGCAGAACTCAGGAGCTCAGAAAGTGTGTTAAAGCAGTGAAGAGAAAAAGAGCTGAGGAAATATGTACCAAGCATCCAACAATAAAATTAATTAACCTTAGCCAAAGAAGGAAAAAACTCAAGAGAAGATAGAGAAGACAAGAGCAGATCCTGGTGGGGAGTGAGAGAAATTGTTGTGGGAGAGAGTGATGACCCTTTCACCATGAGGCTTACACACATAGCTCCTGTTATAGGACAGATGTGGGCAGGAGTAGATTACCCCAAACAATGAGTCTCCTCTGCCTCCATCTTGTACAGCCACATATGAGCCATTCCCCTGTGCCTGAGTTTCATGTACCAACCCAGGCAGCAGCACTGGCAAAGATCAGAGTGAAAAGATGTGTGTGTTATTCACAGTGGTCCACTCCGCACCACCACTCTCTGGTAGGTAGCATGGGCTTTGTGGCTGTCAGCAGCAGATTTTAACCTGAGATTGGAAAGGTCAAGCAGACCGGACAGCTCTGATCATCCAGACCTGCATACGTGCAGCCAATAGGAGAAACACACAGCTCTAGATAACAATCTTAGAAAAGCTTATGCTTTTATTTTTATTATGCTTATGCATAATAAATTGTTCTGTTAATAAAAGTGATAATACCTGCCCTTCTTGTAAGAAGTTAATCCCTTGGGACATGTAATGGCAGAGTCTCAAAAAACTGGATTAGCTGGCTGGGAAGGCATGGGCACTTCAGGGAACAGCAGGTATAATCTAGGAGGCACATGGCTTCAAGTAAGCTCTTGGCCCAAGGTAGTGACTGAAATGCTGCTGACGTTCCCAGGAAGGAAGGAAGAAAAAAAGATATTACGAGAAGGTGAAGAAAGCCTTTGATGCTCAGTTTATTGGGAGGCATAAAATGATATATGAGAGATTTAGCCAGCATTATCAAGAACTAGAGGAGACTGCCAAGTCCTTCAGAAGAGCAGCACAGAGCTGTTCAGGACACTTCCAGAGAATTTATAAGAGGCAGCATCACTGCAGGCCTAAGAGGCAGGGAGTATTGGACTACTTCTTCCAGCTTTAACCCACACTGACTTTGGCAAACAACAAAAAAGCTACAAGCATAGAAAAGAAGCAGGAATACTTTGAGGGTAGAGCATGCAGAAGAGGAAGAGGCAGGCAGGTTGACCCTGCCTATGATAACTTCCAAGCAGGTTAAAGGGACCAAACACACCATAGACAAAGAAAGGAACAGCAGAAAACAGTCTGAATATGGCTATGAATTCAGTCCCTGTATTTTCATACACAAAACAAGGTTGCAGGAGGCCAGAAGAAAGAGGGAGCTCAAGAGAGGTCTGTCCAACAAGCAAGGACATAATTAAGAGAAGCTGCATTTGATGAAAAAAAGCCATGAGGCGTGCAGAAACAGGGTAATGCCTTACATCACAGAGGCCTTAAAATATGGGTTTCAAGTGGTATCATGAAATCCGAAAAGCATTTTCAACTTGGATTACCAGGAGGTCCCAGCACAGACAGGCAAAACAACCTACAACTCAAAACCCCCAGGCAGGCCTTGTCTTAAAAGAAAGTTCCCAATTGGGCAAGGCAAAGTTGAATTTTTTCCAGACAGATATCACTTTCTTTTCAGCACCTCCATGCTCTGTAGCACTTGCAGCAGCTAGCCAGTCATTCACAGTGCATATAGAATGCTGCCTGGGATATTTTTCCAACAAAGCTTTCCTTAGAAGTCAAAGATCATACTTTCATTTGCAGATAAGAGCAATAGAGGTGGCAGGAGGTGCACTTTTGATGTGAGGAAGGATCTAGATATGCAGGTGTCACTAATGGTTTGTAATTTTTGATGTCTAAGTACAGATAAAAGCATAACATAGGAAGCGGAGCTAGATCTGCTTGCAGTCAAAGTAGAGACAGGCACATTTATGTTGTGATTCTTCGATCTATTTGAGATAAGTACATAAGGATGAGATAAATCATGCTTTTCCTCTCCCACGAAATTAAGGGGCCATTGGCACTGTGGTAGACGTCTATCTTTAGAAAGAGAAACCCACCACCAGCACCTAGAGAGCTTTGAAACCCTCCAGTTACCCAGGCCAATCACAACTAACATGGTGATAATAAATCAGCTTCTTCCAGATAGGACACCAGTGGCATGAGCCCTGTGCTAAAACTGATATATCTGTGAAGGTGCTGTGATAGGTCTGCAATGCTGTGCTTGCTCCAGCTGTGGGACCTCTCCCACTCCAGGATAAGCCTCTGGGGCTGCGTTGGTCTTGGCTCAAGAGCCCAAGTGTTCTTCCAAGGCCAAACATGACCCCAGTGAATGTGTAGCTGTGGAAAGCAGAGGATCATCCACCCTCACCCTGCAGACACAGCCCTGGAGACTCAGGGCCACCACAACCTTCAGTGGAAGAGGGAAGAAACAAGCAGTTATCATTTCCTCCATGAGACTAATGAGGTCATCTGTCCCATCAGTTACAGCAGCCTTGGTGCCAGGCAGGAGCTACTACTCTTTTCTGCTCAGCCACGTTTTCTCGTTTCTCTGTTCCTCTAGGTCTGCTAGTCTTGGCCCAGGAGGGCCACGGCAAAGTCTGTCCCTGGGGAATGTAGCCCAACAGCATAGCCCAAAGAAAAGGCAATTAAAGTGAATGTTTCCTTTTTCTCTGTTTGATTGGCAGCTAAGTGCAGGGGAGGAGAGCTGTGCCACAAACAGTGCCCAAGAAGTACTTCACAGATAAACTGAGAAGATGGTCTTAAAAAAAAGAAAATCTCCTGTTTTGGGGGACTCAAAGAGAGCTCTCTGTTTAATAGGCACCACACACAAGTGAACAGTGACAACTACTCAGGAGCCTCCTCTCTCTTCTACATATTAGTGATTCCTGCTGGTTTCCAGGAGGGAATATTTGTGTCTTCATTTTGGAGAATGACATCCTGTTTTGCAGAGAGGTACGAAGTAGCTTCCTCCCCCTGGTTCTTCAGCATTGCTGGCTGAGGGAAGGACCTGGCCTGCTCCAACTGTGCCATCTCCTCAGATATCACCCACAAGAATGCAATTAGGTCCAGTTCCAGAAGGCTGTTAGCTTTGTATGTGTGTAAGTGCGTGTGCTGATCATGTAATAGTGCTCTTACAGTGCTGGAGAACAATAGTCGCCCTCTTGCATAAATTACTTCTCCGTCTCCTGTGCAGATATAGTAGCCTGGGCTGCAGCCAGAGGCAAGCAAGAGAATCTGATCAGGGCCTGGAGAGTTCCATGAAAGTCCGTTGGGGTTGAAAGGATATTATACTGCTAGGCAAGGGTAGGGGGGAGATACTGCCTTTTGGGAGGAGAAATATAAGCCAGGTTTCTTTGTGGAAAGGCAGTCATGGGGATTCTCCACAAATAGCACACACTAGCCTAGCTCTGGTCACACGCCAACCTCATTTCTTGCATCTCAGCTCCCCTTCCAACTCATATATTCTCACTTGTGCAGGGACATACATGTGACAGGGATAGATTGTAGATGCTCCATTTCTGCCCCTAGAGCATTCAAAAAAAAGTCACGGTCCCATGTTGTTTGCACTGTAATCACAACAGCCATCCAGTGGCAGGTTGAGACTGTCCATTCAGGATGTGCTTAGGGAAGTTTTCGTTCTTGTTTTGCAACCACCAGATCTAGATGCCTACTTTCTAAAAGCTCCCTGAGATTTCATGAAAAAGCCAGAGTCCAAGCCTGGCATTTTAATAAAATCTTATGCAAAGCTAGGAAACTTACTTCAACAACTTGCATCTGTCTCTGGGATTACTGCTAACTGTAAGGTCCTAGTTGCAGTCTCTAACTTCTCCCTCAAATAGATTATAAAAACAAGTATCCTGCAAGATAAACACAGACCAAATAAAGCAGTTTACCATTTACACTTCTCACACTACTTTGTTTTTCTGTTCCATCATCTTTCAGCTGTTGGCTTCTGCAAGCACAAGCTGTCTTTGGAGGCACCTCACCAACATCAACTAGATTAAGAGCACAAACACAACACAAACAATTGAAACTGGCCCCAGAAACCAGCTCCATCCCCCAAAGGGACTGGAGAAGATGGCAGCAAAGATATAAATCATTACTAACATTAAACCCCAGATGCATCACTTCAAAGAGTCCCAGGGACCGATGTTCAGAGCAGAGGAATTGGGGAGTTCAGTTTGGAAGAGAGAGGCAGAACACTTAGCACCAGACAGCCTGAAGGATGTTAAGTACATTCATCTTGTCCACAGATGAATGAAATGTTATCAGTAGAGCCAGAGAGGATAATTTGACCTTTCTGTCTCTCTCTCTGTCTCCCTCCCTGCAGCTCAAGGAGAGAAAAAAAAATCCTTCACTAGTTCTATCAATAAACTTCAGTTCCCTTTTTTTCCCCAGGGTCTGAGAGTGTAGAACATACAAAAACACCCCTTGCACACAGGAGCAGCTCAGGATGCAACAGAGGGAGAGGTGGAGAAGCAGATCTGGTAAAGGGTTGGGCCTACTGGAAGTCACAATAAGAAAGGGATTTTTCTGGAACAGGTTGTGGGACACCCAGAAGAGAGCAACAGGACTGCAATGTTCACTGAAGAGCCTGTGCATGGAAAGGTTGGACATCGGAGTGTACAATGGTGCTGGGAGTCAGGGGTCCTCATAATCAAGCAGCTTCTCTCATGCCAAGAGGCTTCCAGCTCTGGACACATACCAGCAACATGCTGCAGAAAGCACAGCACTGAGGGCTGCATTCATCCAGGAGAGCAGGGAAACCAGAGCATCATTTGGACTGCCTCTTTCTTGAGCACTGGGATCCGTGTTTGAAGATGTTCCCCCAGCCATCCTTAGTGGGACCAGACATGCTATGAAACACAAGGAGAGGAGTGGCACACAACAAAATGAGGAGCCTGTTGTAGGTATGAAGAGCAAGGGGACCCAAGGACTGTGACAATGGCCAGGTACAGAGTACATTGTACCTTGCAGATGGAGGAGGAGGTGAAATGTCCCCTAGCTGTAGGCACCACTCAGTTGTGATGTACTATTGATCTGGCCTCAGACACATATGGCAGGAACTCCATCTGTATGAGTCCTGCTCAGACCACAACATGCCCTGGTAAAGTTTTACTCTAGAAGTTATGGCTTATTTTTTCTTTTATTTTAAGGAGGAATGGGAAAATATGTTCAGCAGGAACAGTACAAGCACCACAAGCACCACATGAGTGTGTCCCAGGAGCACCAGTGGAGAAGAAAGCAAACTCTGACACATCATCTCTTCCATCAAGATCTAACGCACCGGTCCCTCCAGTGCCAGCACTGAATGCAAAATTCACTTTTCCTCCAAAAAGCAGCCTAATTGATGCACAGAAGTGTGAGCACATTACCAGGAGGGGGAAGCGCCATGGGCCTATGTGTGTGCAGACAGGAAGGCAGTCCTGTGGGAATGGAGGCAGGATGCAGTAGGCAGGGATTGATGCCCCCCAGCAGGGCACCAAACAGGAGCAGGGGGCAGCAGGTTTGGCACAGGGGCTGCAAAGGGAGGCACCTGCAACAGCCCAGGCAGCAGTCAAGTTTCCCAGTGCTCAGGCAAGTGCACAGCCAAAGCACTTGAAGGGAGCTGTTATTTAAACAAGCCAGTTGTTAATAAATGCAGCCTTTTAGTCTTAATTGGTGGAGAACCACAAGTCTGCAAACCTCCCAGAGCTCTTCAATTATAAATACTGCCCCAGAACTGCTGGGAATGGCTGAGGCATTTTGTGAATTGCCCATCACTGCACACAGCTCTGCCATGATGTGGGCCTTCCTTCACCTATAGCAAGCCAAAGGCTCTGGATTCTGAAGGAGAAGGGCTTTTGGTGCAGCTGTTTGCACCTACTCTGCATCCTGTCCACTGCCATCTTCCTCACCACCTCCCTCTACCAGCTCACCAGCTCTGATGGGGTCTGACTCACATAGATTTTGTAGCCAAACAACCATCAAGGTTTGCCAGTGACAGCCCTTTTGCTTGTTTCCTAGATCTCCCATGACTTCACAGGTTCTTCTCCATGTGTGGAGTGCTGGACAAGCCCAGAGGTGCTTTGTTTCCACAGTCAAGCCGAGCCAGCACAATGCAGTCAGAGCCCAGGTGCTGCCTTATTCCTAAATTATTGCCATTTCCACACCTTCGGTCAGGAAGCTTTTCCTCCTTAATCTTTTCCTCTGCTGCAAGATACCATCAGTATTAACTACCTTCCCTTGTGTAACCATGTATACAAAGCAGACAGGGACCACCGACAGAGGCGTGGGTGAACCCTTCCTACCCTGCATCACATCAGATGAGGAGCCAGCACACAGCTACTTACAGGGGTTCGTCTAAGAGGCACCAGCATCTACTGAAGGCTCTGAAATACCTCTGGTTCTACCATTTGGATCCCCCCCAGCTCTGCCAAAAGAAGCATTCAAAATGATTTGTTTTGAAAATGCCTAGAGGATAGGTACCCTTTGTATAAGATTAAGGAGGCTGGCAGCAAAGGTGAGGGGCAACACAGCAGCTGCTAACTGTCTTCCTCTCCTACCGAATAAGTGTTCAACATGCCTGAGTTCCATCCATGGATTTATCCAATTGAGTACACTCCTGCCAAACAACAAGAGCCTCAAGGATCAGCATTTTCTAGCAAAACACAAAACATTGTCTAACAAATTCTTCACCAAGCCCCAGAGCCCTGCACATCCTGGGAGACCCTACAATACAATCAAAGTCTCAGGGGTGGAAATCATCTTATGGTTTTAAATCCATTACTTAGACCCTCCTCTTTCTCCATAAGGGTTTAAGTTTCCTGTCTTCTGGCACAACTGTGTGCCTTCATTTACAGAGCTCTTGGTTTTAACTCATGAAGATAAATTAAGGAGTGTAGAGAGAGCTCGAGGTGGTACAACAGGGTCTGTGCTTCTTCCCTACAGCCAACCTATTTGTTCTGTTGCCAGTGACTTGCAAGGACCTTAACTGGCTTCTCCTGAAGGCACCTAGATGCTAATAAGCAAAGTGGGGAAGGGAATGCTATTTATTCATGCTTAGTTATGTATTTTTAGACTCAAAAGTAAGCCACACTCTGGGTGGGAGCCAAAATCCCTCTTCCAGAGCAATCTTGATGTATATGAGCTGCCTGCCTGACCCAGCTGGCGAGACCCCTCAAGGTAAAGGCATGCTAGCAGAAGGCATCATGCAAGTCACTGCCTGGGGGGGTTCTGAGCTCTGCAGACAACAGCTTCTGCAATTATGGTGGGCAGAGGGATCCTAAATGCTGCTGGTCACCTCTGTTCCTGCTCCTCAGAGCAGTGGAGTTGAGCTCAACTCTGAGACATGTTCAAATGGCACGCTGGGGCACACACATGAACTAGGGCCAGTTACCCTTCTCTGCTAGTCTCAAACGTCTTCTCCACAGCTGCAACTGGTTTACCTCCTCCAGTCTCTGTTCATAACTCCTCAGTAAATCCTTTATTTCTCCTGCAGTCTCTTTCCTCCTAGGCTTAGGCTCTCTTCCCTGACTTTCAAGCTTTTCCTTTCTGTGAGATCTGTTCAGGACAGCTCTTCTGCCACAGGCAATTGTGGTGTTAGTGGCTTCAACAGTCTTAATCACTGACGGTGTTCAGGACAGATTGCAAAAAGACTCCTGCACATGTTCATGCCAGGGCCTTCCTGTTGTTTCCCATATGCAACACATACACCACAACATGCTTTTACTGTCACAGAGGAAGAACATGCTAAACAAAACCCACGTACACCCTTCCATTCTCTGAGGTTTACCTCTTTGCTCCTGCTGCAATGTGCTCTCCCAGTTCACCTCATGTTCATGGACCATGGCAATGCTGGGCTGGAGAACACAGTGGTGTGTCCCCTGCTATCAACAGGTTGCCTCTTGAGTAACATCCCTCAAGTTGGGTTTCTCCACACCTGCTCCTTTCTGACCAGGAATCAGCCTTTGTAGCTAAGCGATGTTTAGCAATGAAAACAGAACAAAACAAAACACAACCTCTTAGGAACCTCTTTGGAACAAATACTTTGTTTTTAATGAAGAAGCCTTTCAGGCTGCTTTGAAGCACTTGTGCCAGAAGATTGTGTGCTGTAGCTCTTTGCCCTTGGGTTATCACCTTACCCAACCTCCAGAGAAAGCAGGAAACATCGGGCTGGAGCTCAGTGAGAAGACTGCTCAGAGAACAGTGGCTGCTGCTCAGAAGGCAGCCTTACATGGCTCTTCCTCAGCTTAGCCCCTGAGGGATTTTCCCCACACCAGCTGCTATGGGGTCAGTCTATAGTAGCATCACAGATTGAGTATGACAGTTGAAGTAAAGGCCAGCTCTCCAGATGTGTGATTGAGAGAGGGCTGCAAAAGCCACTGGGTCATGCCTGTAAAAGCATGGTTGTCACATACCAAGAGACTGCCCATCCTCAAATGCCTTCTGTTCAGAGAAGGCTGTTGATGGACACAGACAGCACAGGTTTGCTGCAGCAGAGGTTTGGAGGCACCACAGCAGGTGCCTAGGTAAGCCCCAGCACTGTGGTGTCTGGGTAGGGGCTCCAGAAGCCCACCCATCTGTCCACTGTATCCATTCCACAGATGGCTCATCTGCCTGGTATTTTCATTGCCCGGCCTGTCAGCATTCCCTTTCCTGCCAAGAGACCATAAATTTATTCTCCTTTTTAACCTTTGATCTCCTCTTTTTTGGGGCTGTTGTTTTGGTTTGGGATTTTTTTGTCCCTGTTTTGCTGCCTTCACCACAACAGGAGCTCCTCTCTGCAAGCAGCACTTACCTTGTCAGCAGGACCAGTCCTCCATGCAGGAATGGGGAAACCATGGTGTGAAGAGAACGTCAGGCCTAAATAGGCTTTATGTTCCTGCAGTCACTCCAGACTCAATAAGAGCCTCAGCAGCCCTGCACCACCTCCACCAGCACTGAACCAGTGCTCCCACATGCCAGCATGTACAGAGATACAAGGAGGCAGGTCACCTAGGGACTTGGTCCTTCATATCATTTGTTTTCACACCCTTCACCTTGCTTAGGGATCACCTGCCCTGGTACTCTGAGTCTCTGGCACTGTTCACACTGCTGCTGAGAACAGTGACTGCTGTAACATAGACTGAGAGGGAAGGGTTGTATAAGAAAGATGGGAATAGACTTTTTAGCAGGGCCTGTTCTGATAGGACAAGTGATAATGGTTTTGAACTAAAGGAGGGGCGATTCAGGCTAGACATAAAGAAGCAAATTTTTACAATAAAGGTGGTAAAACACTGGCACAGGTTGCCCAGAGAGGTGGTAGATGCCCCATCTCCAGAAACATTCAAGACCAGGATGGATGGGACTCTGAGCAACCTGATCTAGTTGAAGATGTTCATTGCAGTGGGGTTGGATTATATGAGCTTCGAGGGTGCCTTCCAACCCAAACTATTCTATGATTCTGTGATGATTCTCTAATACAGCACAGTAGCCATGTCCCAAACTTGTCCACACCACTGAAAAGCTGCAGACAGCAAGGCTGCCCCTGATGCTTTGCAGCTTTGAAATCTACCAGCAGAGGAAATATGTGTTGTGTTGCAGCTATAGCAGCTTTTTATGCAAGCAGATAATTAGATCCTGCCTTCTCCCCCTCCGAGTTCTGCAGCCAGCTGCAGAGGCTACAGCCCACAAACTACCCTTAGGAGTTTCAGAGAGGGGAGTGACATCCACTATGAGTGGGATGTACATCCACACAGATGCTGACGGGCTCAGAATCTGGAAAGGTCACATAATAGGTGAGATCAGGAAAGAGCTGTGCTTTGACATGGTTTGAACTCTGTGTGGGTGGTGATTTGGAGTGTCAGCTGGGTACAGAGGCAGGTCACAGCCTGTGTGGTTATAGCGGCATGCAGCAGTGAGATGAAAAAAGAAAGAATTTCTGTGTGCACCTGGGGAACTCCAGGTGCTTGTGAGACATGGGGAGAGAATAAAGAGGTAGAGACTGTGAGTACAGGGTTGGGTCCAGTTCTCAACAGAGCCAGTCACTCACTGTGGTGAGACCGCATCTGGAATATTGTGTCCAGTTCTGGACCCCTCAGTTCCAGAAGGACAGGGAACTGCTGGAGAGAGTCCAGCGCAGGGCAACGAAGATGATTAAGGGAGTGGAGCTTCTCCCTTATGAGGAAAGGCTGAGGGAGCTGGGGCTCTTTAGCTTGGAGAAGAGGAGACTGAGGGGTGACCTCATTAATGTTTATAAATATGTAAAGGGTGAGTGCCACAAGGATGGAGCCAGGCTCTTCTCGGTGACAACCAATGATAAGACAAGGGGCAATGGGTACAAGCTGGAACACAGGAGGTTCCACTTAAATTTGAGAAGAAACTTCTTCTCAGTGAGGGTGACAGAGCACTGGAACAGGCTGCCCAGGGGGGTTGCGGAGTCTCCTTCTCTGGAGACATTCAAAACCCACCTGGACACCTTCCTGTGTAACCTCATCTAGGTGTTCCTGCTGTGGCAGGAGGATTGGACTACATGATCTTTTGAGGTCCCTTCCAATCCCTAACATTCTGTGATTCTGTGAAAAGTCACACATCAGTGCTCTCCTCTCATCGATGAAGAGAGTGATGAGTGATTCCGCATGCCCAGACAGCACTTGGGAGAGGGAGGTCAATGTCTTCTGCCTCTGTCACAAACATTCATTTCCTTGCGGAAAGGCGGGCACAGGGATTTATAATGCTCCTGTGCCTTCAAAATTTGCAAACCTGTTACTGGTAACTGGAGCGTGCTTGAAGTACTCAGCAAGCATGTCAGTGACTTGAGACCTTGGGCTTTGAGCAGCACACTATAGGAAGAAATCATTGCTGAGCAAGAAACATGTAAGGCTGCCAAGAGAGGAGACTGATCACTGGTCTTGCAATTGGGGTTTACATGTTTGTATTCCCATTTCAAGTCACTCAAAGGGAACCATTTTAAAATGTTCAGACAGTGACACAGCAGTGCTCTCATCATTGTAACGCTGCATAGAGGACAGGTCATCTGAATCTCTCTTCCTGGAAGAGAGAACAGATGAGGGAGATGGTGTAAACCACTTGCGAGTTAGGGATAACCAGTCTATGCATTTTGCTGTGCAGAAGATGCCATGTATTACAGCCTACTACAACTCTCCAGCTCATAAAAGCAGTTCTGGAGGGCTTGCATTTGATCCTTGCTTGCATTTGGTGGTTGTGTTGTCCCATTTCCAGTTTCTCCTTGCATCATGGAGATGTCATGTGTGTAACTACATGGGCAGGGGTGAGATCTGGCAGGTAGAGGGGCAGGGAAGGACTACAATAAAGATCTTGCCTAAAAAGGCACAGGCACTGCAGAACACCACAAGCTAGAGATCAAGGCAAGCATGTGCATATCACCAGTATCACCATTCACCAGTGGCTGCAAACAGCAAGACGAAAGTTATTAGAGAATTTTCTAGTCTGGACAAGGTTGCCATTTGGGAATGATACCTTGTTTGTATCAGAAACTAGCTGGCAGATGGCAACATTGATCATCCCATTAGAGAGTGTAGTAGAGAAATAGAACATCATTATACAAATCTGAATTATTTTTAAAAGTGAACTATTTGTGATACAATTAATGCTCAAAAACAGCAGTTATTTCGAGAAGCGGACTTGACCACTTGACCTTGTAATAACCACGAGTATTTGCAATGGCAGCAAGAGTCATGGGCAGCACTAGGTGACTACCAGACCTGAGCTGCCTTGTTTTTAACGTTACCTCTCTCGGCTGAGATGTGTTTGCAGCAGTGGCCACAACAGCACTTGTGAGAAACAAATGTTTATAATGCTCTTGCTGACAACTGCTTGCAGTTGCTCACTGCCCAGACTGAAGTGCAAGCAAACCCTGCAGGAACAAATATACATCTAATTTAAAAAGCTGTGGCATATAGGGCAGGGAAACAGCAGTGACTAGCCTGACTTGTGCTAAAACAGAGACAATCTCAGCACAGCAAAACGGTGTCCAGGCACAACGACTCTGCGGCATGCATGCTAGAAAACCATTGGAGATAAGTACTGTTCTCAGCAGAAGGAGATGTAAAATGAATTAATGAAATGCCTCTGAACGACAAAGCCCTGCTGATGATTTAAATAACTGTTTTGAAATCAGCCTTTACCACAAACTGGTTTGTGATTGACAGAAGGAAACTAACAAAGAGTCTAAAGGAAACGTAACAGAGATTGAGCCAAGCAGAGTTAAATCACAGCAAGCACTTATTTTGGTAAAAATCGTTTTCTGAAATAGCCTTCAAGGGGCTCCATGTGGTGAAAGTAAGTCTGACATCTTTACATTACCAAGACCAATTACAGGAGTGGAGCTTGTAGTAGGAAACCTCACCTGGGTGTAGTTTGCAGAATGAAGTGCCAGTGAAGACATCATGGCTTGACCTGGGGTATTACACAGAGAAACAGAGCTGCCTTTGGCACCCAGTGAAAGGATTATTGCTTTGTTTTCTCAAAACTCCATTTTTGTCTTTTATTAAATCAATAAAACTTTATGAATTTTCCTCAGCTGCATGCCAAGAAAAGACTATTTAATAGAGCATAAACAAACAACTGAATAAGACTAGTTGAATAGAACCTCTGTGAAAAAAAAACAGTTGATAAAAATCCAGGGAAGTTTTTACTAATGGGAAAAAAAAATGCTAAAAATATGGGACTTACAATAGTGGGTACAATAATAAATAAAGTCTTTCTGCTTTGTTTCATCTAAGTTGCTGCAACTGATGAATTCCTTGCATGAAGAAAGGCTGAGAGCACTGAGATGGCTCAGTCTGGAGAAGAAAAGGCTCAGGGGGATCTCATCAATGTGTACAAATGCCTGAAGGGAGGGTGCAAAGAAGATGGAGCCAAGACGTTCTTAGTGGTTCTCAGAGACAGGACCAGAGGCAATGGGCACAAACTGAAACACAGGAGTTTCTCTCTGAACACCAAGAAAAACTTTTTTACTGCAAGGGTGACTGAGCACTGGTGCAGGTTGCCTGGAGAGGTTGCAAAGTGTCCATCCTTGGAGATATTTCAAAGTCATTTGGGTATGGTCCTGGACAACTGTCTCTAGAAGGCCCTGCTGGAGCAGAGAGGTTGGAGAAGAGCACCTCCCAAGATGCCTTCCTACCTCAGCCATTCTGTGATTCTCTGAACTTAACTGGCAAGAGGAAAAGCCTTTGGGAAGTAAAATAAGTAGCCAAAGACCACTTTTTCAAGATTAACAGTCCAAGTTGTTAGCTAGAGTGAGATCACAGAAAAGGGCTGTTGGAAAACAAACTATGGCAACTACAAAAAGTCTAAAGACAAATTAACAAAGGATCCATGGAGCTCCTAGAGATTACTGCTTGCCTGTGCCCCAGACACTATTTAGACTGAATGAAATATGACAAAATTACTTTCACTTCTATAAAGTGAGCTGTTGTACAACAAGGAATACAGGTAATTAAAGTCAAAATTTGCAGGGGTTTTGTACCAAGAAGCTTTGGTGCATTCCTAGTAAGTAGTGACTCATCTGTGTGTTTCTCTTCAATGTGTCATTGCAAGCATACTCATCAATGCAGAGGCGAACAGGGTAAATGATAAATCCATACAAATGACACGCTACTGGATAGATAAAGCCCTATCTGATTCGAGTGATCTGTCTTAGCATGGGCCAAAATATCTGGCAGCACTTTGTGAGATTCACCATTTCAGAATTCTTGAACAGGAACTCTGCCATCAGCTAAAAAGTTTCTGGATCCAAGGTTAATCAATACTGAAGAGGCTACAAAAAAGCTATGCACCAGGAGACGCAACAGGCCTCTCTAAAAATAGGGTCAAACTGTTACTTGCTACATAAATAAGAAAGAATTAGATGTGTCATAACCGCTAAATGAGACCATGTGAAAAAGTGACCATGACATGTTTGTATAAAGACAAATTACATGAACAGAGTTCGCAACAGAAGGCTGAGCATGAGTCTGGCTTAAAACACAGCATGATCAAGGATCCAAGGGCACTGCAAACAGATTTGGAAAGAAACCAGAAAGACTGACTGGCAAAACACCTCTGCCACCCACATCCAAGTTACATGTCTGCAATGTTCTTCAGTGGTACCCACTTAAGAAAAGAAAAAGATTGCACCTTCTTTTCCAGGACACATAGAATGTTGCTAATGCTGCTCTGTGACTGCAGAAGTAACCCAGACCCTCATGGCATGAAACGAGCTTGCCCACCTACCAGAAACAGCCCATTGGCCAAAGTAGCTGCAAAGGAGAAGTGTGGAGAACTAGGAATAATTTGGATCAGAATAATCCCCTTTTCCCACTGTCTGACTTTTGTTCGCTGCTCTGACTTCATCTGTAGCAGTATTTTTGTTTACAGGCTCAATATGCTCTTAAGGATTTGATAAATCAGCAGAATGTCACATTAGCAAAGAAGGACTGGAATATGCGTCACTGAGGAGCCACTTGTACACCCATGTTTCAGTGCCTTCTTCTCTGGTGAAAACAGACAGATTTTTCAGGCACACCAGTACGACTTTACATTTGGAAGTAGCAATGTTGAAGGGCTTGTGTGTCTCAAGGTCCCTCTGCACCCCCCCTACAAGATTAAGAAAAGACAAGACCTCTCCCCTTAGCAATTTTGCCTGCTGCACATCTTTGTACCTCTCTTTTTATAACTGAGGCACAGTCTTGATCGCTCATGTCCATGGAACATAAAACCAGTCATCGGGCTGTCTGTTTGCCCTGGGCCTGCTGCAGCTCTCCCTGAGCAGACACGCAAACCTGCTTTCCCATCCCTGCAGCCACAAGGACACAGGACAGCATGGAAATGGCTCATGTTCCCTCTGTGCCTGTCACAAGAAAAGCAGTGTTACAGGACACGATGCCCAGTGACAGTTCCCTGTGGAATATTCTTCACTCCCAGTGTTTCCATTCAGTACACCGCCAACATTTAAAAAAGCAGAGCAGCTGAACTCTAGGCGTAAGAACAGTACAGGAGTCCCAGCAAAAATCTCTAAATCCATCCTACGAGGAAAACCAGTTCTGGCACTCACCAGCTAATCACATTTATATCCTACCATAAGGATGGATCCCATGTTGCTCCCAAGAGCAGGGAATTCCCATTCAGAGCTCCCTCTAGTTGCTAACCCACTCTGTCAGTTTGCTTTTGATTTGGGATTAATTTCCAAGAGTGCCCATGTGGTTTTGCATGGCTGTTTGTTCCTAAAAGTGTTTAGCCTATCCTTTTGAGTTCTGCTTTTCTTCCACTGGAAGATAGAAGCCTCACTAGGGACTGAATCTCCACTCAAGTACTTACAAATATGATGTTGGTGGCTAAAACACTTTCTTCTTTCTTGAGAGGCTCACGCTGTGTTTGTACTCTGACACGGCTTTGGAGGCAATGTCACTACCAACCAAAGTCCCCACCTGCTAGATACTGCAGAAACACTGATGAGAGCTACACCCTGCCCTATGAAGTCTGCAAACCGGACAGCAGGCATGACAAAAAGCTGCTGGCACAGCAAGACTGCCCAAGGAGGAACAGCCCAACAGCTAGAGAAGAAGCAGGACAACCAACTTACAGGCCCAGAATGGAGATCCCCTTCTCAATCCACACACCTGTGCCCAGGCAGCTGCTCTACCTTCCTGACAACTCAGCAGCAGGACAATCTGTGGTCATGGCATACCCACTGTCTAGTCAAGTTCTTATTTAATCATCACAGTAAAGAGAAATCTGAGCCTAGAGAGACTGTTACAGTGAGATGGAGGGTAGAAGGAGCAGACACATTCACCTGCTCCAGTTACTTTTCCTCCCACTTCATGGCTGACATAACCATGGAGGGTCTTAGTACCCACTCTTGCTAATGTCAGCAGTGGCAAAACTCATCATAGACACTGGCTGTCTTTGTTCACGGACTTTGCGGTGAAAAAGCAGTAACAGAGATGCTCTCATCCATGTTATATGCAGCTACCAGCAGTCAGCCTGCTTTAGGTGGCTGTTTTAGGCTCACATACCTCATCTCAACAGACTTGAGTGATCCCTCAGAGCAGAGACTCTCCTTCTCCTGCAACTGGCCTTTGCCATGGCCTAAGAGGCACCAATAGGAGATGTAATAGTTTCTCTCCCCTACCTGAGCACTACACTATCCACGATTGCATAATCCTCTAATGTTTCCTGTCCCTACCAGAGATTAATTTATGCTTTTAACCATGCCCTTGGTAAATTTCAACCAAGTTCAAACTGCTTGTTGGGTCACAGCACTCCTATATAAATGTCTAATCTGTAAATTTACTAGCCCTTGTGCTGGCTTGTGACAGTGGTTTTGGTCTGGACAGGTAGGAATTGATGAATTTGTTCCTCTCTGATGGGTGTTTTGAGCAATGAGAACTCCAGCCAGCTGGAGCAATGGAGAAAAGAGCTGTAAGTCTCTCTAAGGGCACTGCCCAGGAGCCTTGATGTGAATAAATTCCTGCCTGACTTTCTGCAAAAATGTTTTACAGTATATATATATATATATATGATGTATGCAACAAGAGCGAATTCCAGGGACTGATTAATTGCAGGATGAGAAATGTAAGTGCTTTTAATCTATAAAATGGAAAAGCATGTAGCCTTTAAGACTTCCTCTCTTGCACCAGACTGACTTGGAATGTCTGTTGGCGTGCTCTTGATCATTCATTATGTACCTGTTTATTACCTTCACTTTAGTCACCAGCATCCCTATTCTCTCCATGCATCAGGTCCTTGCTCACCCCCTGACAGCTCCCCAGCTCTTCTCGCTTTGGACCATTTGAATTGCCCTTCACTGGACCTCTATGATTTCTGCGCTCATTAATTACACTGCTCCTTTTTTCCCTCCTCATGTTTATCCTTCTGTTTGTATCGGCACACCTCTGCTTGTTTTACAACCACCTGGCAACACATGATGACAGGGTGTTGAAACAGCTTAGCTGGTAAGGGCTGGATAGCCGTCAAAATGCCATGTTAGTTACACAGGTGCTGCTGACTGAGGAATTGGCTCAGACATCCAGTCACCTAGAACAACACACATTCAGACTGCTGCATTACTGAGCTGAGGGAGCGGGAAGACCCGCCTGGCCACAAGCATCACTCCTTCTGTCTGTGTGGGTGCAAGCAGAGCAGCAGAAACATTGGAGAGGTAAAGAGAAAAGCTACAGCCTCCTTCCCAACGTGATGCGCATAGAGGAGGAGACAGGGCTTAGAAGAGATGCTTAAAGCTGTTTTGTTCCCAGCATCAGCAATAACATCACTGTGAGGCTCTGATCCCAATGCTGTCCACATGCTAAGGAAGCTGGGCATGAAGGCTATTTCTGCACTCCACAGCCGTACTGAACAATCCTCTCACCCACAGCTGCCTGGTGGCAGGAGCTGCTGTGCCCTTGTAAATACCCTCTGTCAGCTGAGCGGCAAGCCCAAGTACCTACTGTGCTTGCAGAAGGGTCATTGGCAATTCTGCCAGCTCAAACTCAAATCCTATGCAACAGGACATACATGCAGAGACCACTTTACTCACCACTGAAATGCACTGACCTCCCACAGTCAGTGGTACTCAGGTACTCAGGTTATCACAGCCTGGTATCAGAGGTGGAAAAAGGATGCACAGAAAGACATGTCTAATTGCTCTGGGAGAGCAGTCTCACAGCTCAAGCAAACACCACTTTATGGGCATGTCATCTGGCAGTCAAACAAGGCTTCCTTTCACTAGAAAATGTTTAACACTATCACTCACAAAGCAAATGTGCTAATGTAAACAGTTTCAGTGTTGGCCAGGGTAACTACACAGCACAGCGCTGTAGCACAGAGCTGAGCAGAGCACCTTTGCCATGTCTGTACTGCTGGGTTCATCCAGGTTCACGAATGGGCTTCAGCGGGCACTTCCCCTGGACAGGGCTCAAGTAAGAAAATCTGCACAGCAGCCCTTCAATCAGGCACTAAAACAAGGATTGTGCAGTAACTTTTCTGCTAATTTTGGGACAGACATTTTCCTCTTCATTGTTAATTAGAGAATATATCTACAAAGAATAGGTATTGTCTCACAGAATACTCTTTTACTGATTGCATCTCCTGAGCTCAGACACATCCAAATGTGTACGCAATGCTGAGTATGTAGCTGATTACTGAATAAAGAAGCAGCACTCAGATAGCTGGTGCAAGGAACACTATGCAGTAATAAGCAGTCAGTCTGTGGAAAGTTTGGGTAGCTCAGGATGTTTTCAGTATATGGATGTGCAATCTTTCTTTTACATTTTCTTAGCAGGATATTATTGTATATAGCCTTATATAGTACATCACACAATCACAGAATAATTTAAGCGAAGTGAGTTACAGCTTTTGTTGCTGGAACAATGCAAAAGATAAAAAGAGGAATATAAATATGCATGCATACACGTATATAAAGGAGCCACAAGATATTTAAGAAGTCACAAGAGAAAAAATAAGTTAGAGGTTTGAAGCCATAGCTGGGAAAAGATTAAAAAATCCAGCCATACTCATTCAAATTTACAGGTAGAATTTCTAGATAAGGAGAAATTAATTATACACACTGGAACTGAGCCAGGGTGCTGTCCTTTTCTATACTACACAACGTTATCATGTTTTAACATGCTTGTAGCTAATTGAGTCAGAGGACACAATGCTGAGCACAACTTTCCTCTGAAAGCAGGAGCAAGCCAGCACAGCTTTCTCCAGGTCACTCTGGTGTTATTGCCATGGGACATCATGCTTTTGAATGCAATTTTTCTAGGGCCCCAATGACCACTAAATCAGTCAAGATCCAGTCTCTGAACACAAACATATTCAAGCACAAGACACCACTGTCCTTCATGCTCTTGCAGACATTTGTGCAAATGTTACACCAGCTGAGAAGAGGGCTCACCAGGATTTAGATATGGAAAACCCCCCTGTACAGGTGACACTGCTGAGCAATGCAAGGGACCTGTAATCCATCCACTTGTACAGTGCTTTATTTACATTTCTTGTGGCAGAAAATGGGAGAAGGGGAGGGGAAACACAACATCGCAGATGTCTGCCAAGCCTCATTCAGCTTTTTCAGCCATGACTCAAAGCAGCAAGTACTTTTTACAATGACTGATCTTCCTGCAGAATCCTGCAAGGCACCACAGTGATGACTTTTGCTTTAGGGTCCTCTAATAAGCCTTCCTAATTTGAGAATAATGAAGACTGAAGGGTTGACATCCCGCAGGCCAGTCAAGGAAGAGGGCAGCCCAGGATAGTAGAGGCTAGCTAGGACACTAATATGTTTTAATTGCTTCCTAAGCTTTTGCCTGTCCTCCTGGGACAGAAAAGGGACCTCATGCTCTGTGAATTTCACTAAGGGCACATGATGGAGTGGTTTCACACCCCACAGAGGAGAATGTGGCATCTGGCACAAGACCATTGCTGAAATAGTTGGATTTCTGCATACCTTGGGACTGATGTTGAAAAGATCTGAGTAGATAGTGGTTACGGAGATGAAAGGCTATGTACCCAGTTGCACTGAGGGAAGGAGTTGGGAAAATTGCACAATCCTGATGAGCATGATCCATTTGCCAGTGTTTTCTGAGGAACATCCCCAAGAGGTGGTGCACCCAGTAGAGGAGAGCTGGTACCCAAAGCAGGTGCAAGAGTGAAACTTCTCAGCTACAGCTGCACTGGCAGTGCTGCAGGGAGTGTCAGATCCTGAAGGATGGCAGAGTGGTTATGTTTTGGGACAGGCGAGCAGGGATCTCCTTGCTGTATTGAAGGCAATGTAAGCAACTGCACTCTAAAGTACCTTTGATTCCACCTAAATTTTTTCCCCAAACACATACATTATTTCCTGACTGCTTTTGCTGGTTATCGATCTGCCACTGGGTATAGGCTGCAATGAGATGCCTCAGATAGCGGAACTCATTACACTCATTCTGCTTCCGTATTACATCACTCAGCCCTCCCCTCCTCTGTGGGTGACATTTTAAGCTACCCTGTAGCAGAGAACTTGGCCCAGAAGTGAATCCCAATTCCAGGTCTGTCCTCAGGGGCTGGCACTTAGTGCAACTCACCTGTAAGGGATACATTTATCCCTCAGTCACCTCTTCCATCTTAACTTAAACACAAGCACCAGGCTTTGGTTGACTTACCTTTAGTTGTCTTCCAGTGAAGGTGTCTATGGGTCCAGACTCCCAGGCAATGAGTTTGGCAGGAGATTTGTCTGAGCCAGAAGAGGTATCTGTTTGGAGATAATGTAAATCTTTTTCTAGAGTCCATTGACTAGGCTGAGTCTAGATGGCAGTGAAAACCCAAGCATATAGCAGAGATTTCATCCCCTAAAGCTTAGGTGAGCCTCTACACACACACACAGATATGCATGCTCACACACACATATATACATACACACCAGTGCCAATCATCTGGACAATTATAAAGAGAAATGCTCATCTGAGGGCAGTTGTGCCCCAGACACTGGTTTTAGGCTAGCACAGCTTATGTTTGAGGAATACCTGCTGCTGTGCCATGACCAAGAATAAAGGTTTGGAGATGTCCCCTCTTAGACAGCTAATGTTAGGGTTGTGCATTGTCACCTAAGTGGCAAGGGTAGCAGACCCTCAATGGAGCAGTGAATAGCTCTTTTCCATCATTGTCTTCCTGTGCTGTGTTCAGAAGCGTTTCTGTAAACCTTGGCTCTTCAAAGAACCAATGGGCTCAGTGAGTGCTGATAACATCAGAATAAACCTACACTTATCAAACTTGAGTATCATAAGGCTAGTCGTAATGTGATTATTTCCTCCCATATTTTTACCCATTTTTTCATAGCTAGTCCTGGGCCATCAGATTCTGTCTGAGTTGAAAGTTAAAAAAAAAAAAATCTACAGAGGAAAGCTAATCAATCTCTTTCCGGTTCCAGCACATTGTTGTGCATCTGGGAGATTCAGAGAGAGAACCCGATTTTTCGGTTGCTATCTCATTCACTGATAGCATCTCCAGACTTCTTAAAAAACATTCACTTCAGCTAAAGTTCTGTCAGTTGAGCCATTTGAGAAGTTCTGCTTCAATTATATTTCAGTGAAATTTACAGAAATAACAACCTCCTGAGAAATATTTCTCTACTGTTTCAATACTTTTTCAATCGCTTCTGATGATTATCTTTGCTTCTCACTCACACCCTCCATTTAGTTTCCTGTTGAGATTCTTTTTACTGTATTAGCAGCTTTTAAGTGTGCAGCTTGGCCAAAAAGTGAATATTTTCAAACCTGAAATTGAATTGGCAGATACTTGGGGTTTTTTTCAGAATAATAGTTGTCAATTAACAATTTCAGTAATGAAAAAAAGGTGAAAATGCTATGAACAGTATTGAAGAGTTGTAAAACCTTCCTGTTTTGAAAGGTGAAAGCATGAAATTGTTTGAAACTTTCTAACTGTTCACATTTCCCCTGCACCTCCAGCCAAGACTTAGTTCTGGTTATCAAGTGAAATCTAGTGAAATACCACCCTTCCTTTGGCAGATGAACCTGGAGCAAGAGCTAAAGTTTGAATAACCTACACAATATTTCAGACATCTGTTGGAAGTCAGACAGTTTATGACAGTGTCCTGCATTTGAGTGGGAATTAATGCAACTCTGTTCCAGATCTGGAAAACAGGTTTTTTAATTTTTTTTTTCCTAACAAAAATAACAGGTGCTGTTGGCATTGTCCCAAAACAATCACATTTAATTTTTTGCATTAAGCTTCTGTCAAAAAAAAAGCTTGCCCATCAAAACGGTGCTGTTTTGAACTCAAATACAAGAGTGAGCACCTCTGCCTTAGTAGCTAAAGCACATAGGTTGAGACTGAAAAACAAAACCCTGATATTCACTTATTCACTTTCTTTTTTTTTGCCTTCTGTAACCACTAAGGTCATTATTGCACTGGTGGATTTTAAGGCTGGGAAGGGAAGAACCGCTGTCACAAGACCATCCACACAAGCAGCTGAGTCATTGCATTGCAGCAGGCCCAGTGACTTACAGCTGAGAAGAGGATGGAGCAGGTACCATGGGGGACACAAAGCTGTGACAGTGGAGGCTTGGAGATGGGCTCCCCCACTGCACCCCTCAGTCATCCATCTGGGTCTTAAATAATGTCCCACTTCCTTTGGTGATGAATGGCAATGCTGACATTACCCACTTGTCTCTCCAGTTTCATATCAAAATTAAGTATTGAGTCTTTCAGTCTCTCCTGTGCTATTATTGACTTACCTTTCGCAGTTAGTACTTAATTCTTTTTTATGATTCTCAATAAACATGTATTTAGGTGTTTATGTATATATAATCCTCTTTACCCTTACATCTTCTAGTCAGGGATTTTATTTCCCTGGCTCGTAATTTTGCTCACCTTATCAATTATCTGCATTTACTAATGTTCAATTTCTGTCAGCTGTTATGAGCTTCCTTGGCTGAACAGTGCTTTTCCTGTTCTGAATCCAGCTTTGCTGCATCTGAGTGTTTCTGCTGTCTTCCACCCTTTCAGTTGCACCCCACAGGTAGTGTAGCATCCTCAGACTAGCTCAGCTAGTCCATTTTCTTTATTTTTAGCTCCCCTAAATATAGCTGACTGCCCTCTCACCATTAAAGGTGACCCACTGCTCTGTGTTTCCAAAACCTGCCACTTCTTAGCAATTCTTTATAAATAAACTCTTTGGCCCTTTCTGTTGGTTGGACCAGGGTAACCTCTGTAAAGATCAACTTCTTCCCTCAACTTCCCTGTAAACCTGGGGGGGGTCATGATTAATAGTTGATGCCAAGATGAACTGACATCATTGGAGACTTCCCTACCATCTTTTCCACCCTGTCCTCCACTGTAGCCCCAGACTTGGCTCTGCTGTGCCAATCCCTTGCCACTTACTGGCCTGACAGGAGAGGTTCAATACAGCTCCAAAATCCTATAGGTTGTTTAGCAGTGATACCAGGAGCTTCATGGTGGCCTTCAGCTTGCAACCCCCAGCCAATTTCCAAGCAGTGTGAGGGGAGATTTAACCCATGGAGACAGTCTCCCACCCATGCCTCTGCCTCAATATGTGTTTGTGCTTCTTGAATGTGAAAGGTGCCAGAAGCTATTCCTTCAACTACTCTCACCATGTAACCCCAAGTCACGAGCCTCGACCCACAGCTACTGGTGAACACCAGGGTAAGTACAATACAAGTATTGTATTCCTAATTTCAACTCATTCACATTTCAGGCTTTTAAAACATCACACATGCAGCAAAACTCCATGGCATTCTCCAAGTTAAGAACAAAATGAACAAAGACAACGAAGAAAATGTTCTGATTATGGGTTCTGAATTTTTTTTAACCCTGGTATTCAGTGGTAGGTTTCTTTATTTTTGAATATAAAGTGACAGAAATAATTTGTTTTTAGAAAAGAGAAAGTATCTTAGACTATTTACAGATTTTGTACATCACAAAGTTTTCCATGTTTTTGTTGATTTTTCTTCTTTTTTTTTTTTTTTTTTTCTCCACATCCTTTTAACAATGCTGAACTGGAAATCTCAACAGTTCACAAAAACTGCCTTCCCCAAAAAACAAACCCCAAAGAGAAACAAGAGAAATCAAAGGGGAAAAAATCAACTCCTTTCACAGTTCTCCATAAAATCCATTTGCTTAAATATATATTTATATATTTATATATATTATTTTTTTTCAAGTTCAAACACCAAAATTCAAGATAGAAAGAAAAAAAACAAAAACAAACCAAAACAAAACAAGTGTCTTCCCCACCCCCTCCAGAATCTGTTGATCCCTGCTTGTCCAAAGTCAGAAAGAGTTATTTACAGAAAGAAAAACCGGAGGGGGTGAGGGTGTTGGGAAGAGGACAATGAGGTCATGACTGGTGGAGGACAGATAGTAGGATTAGGGCCTCGGAGAGATGAGGCAAGCCTGAGTTCGACCACGCTGTCCCTTAGGAAGACACTACACTGGCGAAGTATCCACAGTGTACCCTTGCCCCTGTGTTGGGTACAAGGTTGTTGCCTTTCTGGGTTCCCATCTCAGCCCCACACCAGATGCGCGCTGGTTATCACTGCCCTTCTCCCCACACTCTCCACTGGTCCTCCCTGTGCCAGCCTTGAACATCCCCAGTCAAAGGTACTACATGGAGCAGAGTGGAGCACCTCAAGGGTCTCCACTGCACCCAGCTGAGCCTCTTCATGAGGAACAGAGCCAAGGTAGCAAGGCCATGACTGGCAGCAGTGGTTGCTGGCCCTTTTCCTCCCACTGGCTCCTTTTGCTGCTTACCCATTTTACTCGGAGCATAAACTCACTGAGCACGCAACTAAATTGTGTGTTCATGGCAGCCTGACCCCAGGGTCACAGCATTACACGAAACTCATCCCATTGCCAGCTATACTTGGCATCCTCTTATTCGGTTGCATGACTTCAGGGTATCAGCAAGTAATAGGTGCTGAGGAAAGGCTTCCCCACAGAAAATTCACACCTGATGCCTGTTAGCTCTTCCCTCCCTGCCATATCCTGACTTCAACTGCAACCTGCTGGAAAAGTTCTTCCAGACAAGTCAAATATTACATTGTACAAACTGAAGTTTATGTTGCAGATGTGAGCCTGCAATTTACACATGATTTGTGTGTATTATACTGTATTAATCAGGAAACACTATGTAAATGTGTATAAATGCAAACCACGATCTTAAATCAGTTTTGCATAATGCAAGTAAACAAATTAATCTCCCAATGCACTTGTAAATGTTAAAAAAACTTGACATTAACCATTAAGCTTAGATAATGTTACTGGATGAGAAAGCAGTGTTGTATGTCACATGTGCCCCTGAAATGCAAATGAGTAAAATTTACATGTCCAAGACATGCATGTTCTTGAGAACTCAAATTGCTGTTTGCTGCAAGTCATGTAAGCTCTACTTTTTCCATCAGCAATTGCTTTTTATAAGCTGCCTCCTCCCTGGAGAGAGTAAACCATCCAAAATTAAATGTAAGGAACGCTTGAATATTTGAAGAGTGGCAGTGACTCTGTAAGCAGGAGTATGCATTATTTAAAGGGGCACTGGCAAGACAGACCTGAAATTTTTGAGCAATTATGAGGCTGGAACTTGAACTAAGCTGAACTGTAACCCTGGGAAAATGGCTTTTATCATCCTAGCCTTTTGAAGACAAAAGGAAACTAGGTCAGCTCTGTCCAGTTGCATGGTTGTTTGCAGTTCAAAGTATCCTGCAAGGTTTAGAAGTAAAGCACAAGAAGCAGGTGGCCAGGATGTTCAGTCACTATTCAAACAGACCAGGATGTCTTGGATGAGATTCCAAGTTGGGTAAACACTTTGCATGATACAAAGAGGTTCTCGATGAAGTCTCTACAATATGACAGCCTGAAGTGTTAACTGCACACTGGCGGAACTGAAAAAGGAAATTGTTTTCTATACAATGTTTTGACAGTCTTCCTGTAAAAGCTGAAAGTTTGCAGCAGCCTGACAAAAGCAGCAGAAGTATGCTTGTGAGGAGTACACTAAGGTCTTGATGTGCAAGTTTCCAAGGTAGAGAAATTAGTTGTATTTTGAATCCTACTAGAATCTCTGTGATCAGCTCAGACAAGTCAGGTCTGGGTGGCAGCAAAGGCCGAGCATCCTGAGAGAGCCTGAACAACCCAGCACCTCTCTGGATCAGGCCCTTACATACACTTCCTCATGCTACCTGTAAAAGTAGAGCTAATTAAAAATGCACAGAGAAAACTGCCGCAATTAGTGGTTCGGATTCTCTTTGTCCAAGGCTGGGATGAGGTACAGCATCTTCAAGGCTCTGCCCAATGGAAGAAGTGAAACGAACCTGGAAAACTAGAGCACTCGGAACAGCAAGATTCCTCACCAAACTCACCTGAAGCAGAAACAGATTGCCCCGGGCATAGCTTCGCAAATAGCTGTCATCCCTTCATGACTTCCAGAGGGATCAGAAGAAGAAGAAGAAGACATCCTGCCAGGTACTGGTGACAGGCAAGTGTTGGGTCTGCTCTTGTGTGGATCACAGACTTGCCTCCTCAGTGCTCCCCTGTCTAAGAAATACTCATCCCCTTACAAGGTGGGAAGAACTCAACTGGGTGATATTTGCACAGTGCTGAAAAGAGAGGAGTTGTTCCTTTCACAAATCTTGAAAAAATAACAGGCAGAGACCTTGACTGTCCCTTTAGGTTGAGATCCCAACATCCCAAATCACATCTCCCAGCACAAGCTTCTTGTACTACTTCTGACCACATTCCAGAGAAATTCCTGCAGTGTTTTCTCCAAACAGCAACCATGAACATAGTATTTTTGCAGAGGAAAACGCCAGATGTCCTTTTTCTCTGCATCTTGGCTTTACCACAGTTCATACAAGCCACATCAAGTCACCTAGCTTATCATATGCTTGGATACCCCAATTATTTCCCCTATAAAGTGTATGTCTCATTTAATCTTGAGAAAATTAGATGCAAATGCATGCAAGATTCCGGGTTATTTGCATAATATATGTAAACTATGGCATCTGTCAATTTACTTGTTAATGTAAATGCTAATATTAACGTATTTCAGTTTAGCATCAAAATTGCAAACCCTTTGAAGTAAGGACTACGGCAGTGAGAAGCATCAAACAGACAAACCTTGTTTGAAAACAGGACCTAAACGTTTTTGATCAGTTTTATGTTGGGGTTTCACCCTGCTGGCAAAGCATTTCACTTTACTTGCTGCATCCTAGATTAATGACTGATACTGACACTGTCCAACTTCACAGCAATTGTGTCATTGTTTGGAGAGATGGAGTCATTTTGACCAACACAAATTTACCCCTGATGCCACCAGTCACTGCTTGCAGTCAATGTGCATCCCCATGTGTACTTTTCTCATGAAATCCTGCCCAATGTAGTACCTACTTCCGTCTCTGTGGCTGGTACTATCAAGGAGGGGGCTTCTGCACCCTCAAGGTAGCTTTGTATCCTCAGCTCAACCCAGGGCATCCTCCAGGAGTAGTCACTAGTTGAGATTACTATGACAGTATCTTTTAGGTTCAGGAGAGCTCAACTAGTTTATATCACTATTAAATACTCCAGTCCCTTCATAAAGAGATTTTTAAGAAGAATAAACATTCTTAGCTTTTGTAGTGGAAATCTCTAAAAACATGTGAGCAGCTAAGCAATATCGACTTTTAATCACATGTGCTTTGTTATAATATATCTCTCAAGTGCTTCTAAAAAAATCTTTCTCTACTTTGTGCAAACATGGCACAAGCAATAACTAATTATTTCTTCCCAAAATTCAGTGCTGCTGTCCCCCAGGCACCCCCAGCTATCCAGGGTCTGTAGTAGGAAGACTTGAACAGACCCATGCAAGCAGAAGCTATGCTATTCCTTCAGAAAAAGGATGTAGAAACACATCGAGAGTGTCTGGGCACCAGCCAAAGGTCTGTCTCATTATACCACTGAAAAACAATACATGGAGAGACAACAGTCTAAGTTTCAAGTGAGGACAGAGCCTTTTCTTTCACTTCTTTCAGGAAGTCTTCCCTTGGGAGTAGGGAAAATAGACAAGGAGAAAAATCAATCCCTTCTTTTCTGTTTAGATGCAAATCTACAATCCAATCTCAAAAGAGTGGAGAGTGCATGGTGCTCAGCATTCCAGTGTGCATCCCCTCTGCTAACAGCACAGCAGCAACACGCAGCCGAAGGTTGATCACTTACCCAAAGCTCAATCTCGCAGCTGGCAGGCCTCAGTCTCTTGCCTCCTCAGTGAGGATAACTAATCAGAGAGCCACAGAGACAGGTCCAAAACGTCATGCTTCTCCAATTTTAATCTAACACCTCAGATAAGAAAGCAGCCATCAAGTCATTACTCTCTGCATATAAAGAAGGGGAAAGTCAGTAGGGAGAGCAAACCGGGCTGCCACTGCAGCACAGAGAGAGCCCTGAAGTGGCTTGGGGAGGAAGGAGAACATCTGAACAGTTAGTCCTTAAGCAATATGAAGCTGCAAAGCTAGGAGAAGTGGCTGGTTCATCACAACTAGCTCTCTTTGGTCCCAAATGGGATGCTTTCACTTGTATCTTAGCACAGTAAGGTTCAGCTCCCAGACCTGATAAAGGAACATATGTGTGCATAAAAGGGCCACCAGAGCCAGCGGAAGTGCATTTATCACTTGGAAAAGTTCCTACATGTGGGAGGCCAAAGAAGACCCCTGAAACTCTTTGCTTCTTGAAGTGAAGAACACAAGCTAATATCCCCCAGGTGTGGGATGTGCATCTTTGGAGATGCCTTTTCTGTAACTACAATTCCAGTGCCTTGTTCAAATATTGAAAAGCCACATTGAATAGTTCTTCTTCACTGACAGAATCTTGGCTTCTTGATGGGCCATGTAAATTATCTGTGAGGGCAAATGAATCAAGCACTGCTCATGTGAACAAAGACACAGAGGTGTTTCAAGGAGAGCATCTAGGGGTTGTGTGCTCAAAAATTCCAGACTCTTACCCTTGCTGTACTGTGTGTACTGGAAGGACTTCTGCTCTCTCTCTGGCCTGGTTGAATGTCTGCCTTGAAAGACCTGAGATCTAAGCAGTGATGTAGAGAAACAAGGTGGGCAAAATGCATGCTATTCCACTTCAGCATTAGGCCTTCTGGGTCTAAAGAAAGAGATGAGCCTGCCACTTTACTCCAGGGAAGAGAAGGTGAGTGTGGAGACTGGAGCACAAGAATGGCCCCTGGCTGAACTTCCAGCTAGCATAATACATGGCCCAAGCCCCAGTTCCAGACTCTGAAACATTATGCTTGGAAATTTGAATTTTCAGAGCATTAGCCAAGTTTCTGGTTTAGGTCTGTTCCCCTCTACTTCCAGGGAGTTACTTTTAACATGTATTCCACCCAGAACCATATTTCCAGGCCAAGTTTTTCCTCTTTCTAACACCGTGTGTGGCAAAGTTATCTATTCTGCTCCACTACACTCATTCCTCTGCAGATATTTCCTGAAGAGAGTCAAAGCCCCCAGAGCTGAGGTTTTCATTGTGACTTTTCCTTGCCTGCTGCCAGAGGCAGCACTTGTGCTGTCAGGTCAGCAGCTTGGGCTCTGATGTGCACTGTGCACTTTCAGCACTGAAGGTGAGGTCCCTACAGGTGCTCAGTCTCTTGTCCAGTCCACTGCCTCTTGCCCAGTCCCCTGCCTCATGTCCTCCATGTGGCAACCTCTGCCCAGGGAAGAGAAAGTGAGACCACCTCTCAGATGGAGGAGAAATTAAGACCTGGGGTTCATACAGTCACAGTGCTGCTCTTGCTTCATGCCACATTGTCTAGCTGGTGAGCACACACCATGCACCAACACAGCATTAAGTGGTCATCCACACATCATCTTCTCCCTGATTCCTCTTTTCCTACCCTTCTCTGCTGCTGCTGTCTTGATCCCTGATTCTGCTAACGGGATGTGTGTGAATAGGAGGCTGCTGGTAGAACCATAGAATCACAGAATCATGTTGGTTAGAAGAGACCCTTAAGATCACCAAGTCCAACTATAACCTAACTCTAGCACTAAAACGTGTCCCTAAGAACCTCATCTGTACATCTTTTAAACACCTCCAGGGATGGTGACTCAAACACTTCCATGGACAGCCTGTTCCAGTGCCTGACAATGCTTGCCATGAAGAATTTTTCCCTATTATAAAATCTGAACCTTCCTTCATGCAATTTGAGGCCATTTTTTCTCATCCTTTCATTTGCTAATTGGGAGAAGAAAGCAATACCAGTCACAGGGTGGTTGTCCAGGCTAAAGATAAGAGGTTTCTTGTGATTCTCCTTATTGTCTTTGAGGGAGTAAATGCCAGCTGATGACACAAATATAGAGCTAGTCCACAACGGTCACAGATGTAAGATATCTTGTTCTTTGTAAGGAAAGCAACTGGAATATCTGTCACTGGAGGAAAGTAAGATAAGCAACACCCCTAAACTGACTTGTCAGCCTTCATGGTTCATTGAAGGACATGGAGCAGTGCTAGCTTCCTCCCATAAGGGCACAAGAGCCCTCTTCTTAAGATGCAAGGACAGGAGGCCACGGAGGCATACTGCTCCTCACAGCAAGACAATATTGTTGGCAAGATTTGATGGTGAGAGGACAGGACTAGAGACAGAACAAGTGGGAATAACAGTAAATAGCCAAATACTCACTGGAGGAACAACCTAGATTTATAACTAATGATGACAAAATCTTCACAAGGCAGAGGAAAGTCTGTCTTCTTCCCTATAGGAGTCAAAAAGCAAAAACAGATACTGCAGGGAATAGGCACTGGCAACAGGCTAACTCATAGCCAGATAAGCCAAGAAGTTGTTTCAGGGTTTGGTCTCTCAGGCTAAAAGGATTCTCCCTCTCTTTCCCCAACCAGAATATAAAGTTCCCATGGATCTTCTTTCACAACTGTATCCGGGGCTCAGAATTCAAGAACCCATCAGTCAAGCTGGTCTACACCACGACTGTCTCCAGGTCCTCCCTCTCCACTCTGCCCAAGTCTATCTTGACTTGAGCAGAAGACAAGATTTTGACCCAGAGTTCTCTTTCTGCACACTGCCAGAGGAGTAATCTAGGCTGACCTTGAGTCTTTACTGATTTTCATTCTTCTTGGTCAGTGTTGAACTCATATTTTAAGCTATATGGTGTGTTATCTGCCTCCTCCCTTTCAACCTGTGATGTAGAAGTCAGACAGTAAGGACAGGAGCAACAGAGAAAGTCCTCTGCTAGCAGAATGAGCAGTGTTTTAATGACTGCATGTGAGATGAGAACATGAGGGAGGGAAGATGAAATTCTTATGCAGGAGGTCAGACTCACTCAGGAACAAGCAATATTTTCAAGACAGAATGGACAGAATGACCTACCAACTTCCCTGGAATAGCGTGGAAACCAGCATCTCCTGTCCTCTGACAATTAAAAGCAGCAACACCTTGATTCATAGCAGTGTGGGATGGGTGCTGCCACCTCCTCAAAGGCAATTTAATGCTCCAGGACCTAGTGGCAGAGCTCCCAAAGGAGGCAAAAAACACTGACATTCCAGTTCCATCAGGGGAGCAGAGAATTGCCACCAGCATTTCTAGGAGGGACTGGAGTGCTGAGATGATACACCATTTTGTCTAGGATTGGGAGAGGCAGTCTGCTTCCTTTAAGAAACCTGTAATTGTATATATATATATATATATAATTTTTTTTTAAGGATGGAGAGTGATGCCAATACATCTCGCAAAAGGACAACACCTTGTTCTCTTTGAAGGACATGTGAAGTGACCCTGGTTTAACCGCTGGGCCTCACATAATGAAAAGCAGAACTTTGTCAGCCTTTGTCAGTCTTACCTCCTTCATACCTGCCTCCCCAGAACTGCAACCTCAACTACTCAAAAATCATAAATCATACAGAAAAATTTTTGTGATTGCTGTTATCACTCAAAAGCAATTCATGGCCATTTTCAATTTGTCTTTTGTTTTTTGAGTCTTTGCGATTCTTTCTGTTCTTATTTTCAACATTTTCTCCACAGCAATCAGAGATAAAAACACCATTTCATATAAAATATGAGTTTGGGGTTTTTTTTTTGTTTTGTTTCTTTTTTTTTTTTTTTTACATAACCACAAGACTCCAGTTACCAAGATTGAAGAAAAACATCACGTATTGTGAAACTCACAGTAAAAGCCATGGCAGTATCATCCCTCTCTCAAATACCACCGTTTCTCTCTTCCTTCTTTTCCCTCAACAACTAACAAAAACACCCTCTGCACAGCTTTTATTCTTGATCATTTTATTTTGGTGGTTTTCATGCTACATAAAAATTAGTTTTTATATCAAAAAATTATTCACAATATTTCCAAAATAGTTCAAGGTTTTTTTTTTTCCTTTTTGTGATTTTAAATATTTTTAATGTATTTTTATTTCTTTTTTTTTTACTGCAGCTAGGGTTACAAAACATCCCATTTCCTCTCGCCACCACCAATTCGCTGACAGTTCCCTTTTACATTTGCATATGTAAAAAAAAATTAAAAAAAAAAAAAGAACAAAACTTTTTCATCATTAAGTTGAGAAATAAGAAGTTATTTGATTTGGCACTCATATGTCTCTGTGGCTCTGATTTTCACCAGTGAAGTGGCTGGAGGTGGGTACGTGTGTGTATGTGTATGAGCACACATGTGCGTGTATGAAGGGGATGTGAAGGAGGCAAAATTTAGGCAAAGATGGTCTCAGAAGCGGATAGGATATATCTGCTGTGTGCAACAGCCTGATGAGTGGCCAGGTTCAGCACAAGATACCAACAGCTCAAGAGAAGAGGAGGTAGCAGTGTTGGGCAGTAGAAGACTTATACTAGAGGTGAGTATTTATTTTTCTTTTGGTTGATAGACTGAGCTCATCAAACATGCTCTCCAAACTAAATGTACATTAGTTAGAAAGTAAATACAGCTGAAGCTGACCTGTGCCAGCTCTAGAGACTCTACCTGCTCCAACCCTTGTAGACACAACAGTTCTACACTGCTGCTCTCAGCCATTTCCAAGTGCCAAAAGATGAAGGCGCTGGGCTTTCTCTTAGCTGTCATGACATCAAGAGCGGGCCAGATGCCCATGCACCACCTTTAACCTCTACTTCATGGTCTGTGAGACTCTGCTCAGCCTTGAATGACATTGTCAAAGTCAGGGTCAGCCCTACCCACTTGCAAATAGCTTGGGAAAGGTGAGGCTGAACCCCATTGGCCTGTTTAGGGTCATTCATTTGTCCCAGATGCAGGCCTATGTGCCTTGCTCCTGCTCCAGCATAGGAAGGGCTGTGCAGGGGTCAGTGAGCCATCTTCCCCTGCCTGTCCTCCAGCTTGACCCACGACCCATACAAGCCAGACGATGATCTCCTGTGGGTGCCCATTCCCTTTGGGTCAGGCCCCTTTGCAGCCACAGGGTCCTTTTCCCAGGCATGGCAGTGGAAACCACCAAAGGACCTTTCTCCCTCCTTACCCAGGCAATTCTGCATGGCTTCAGGAGGGCAGGACCTGGGGGTCAGACACTCTCCCTGCCTGCTACCTGCCTCACAGCGGCCTTTGGGGCAACAGCCAAAGCTCACTGGAGAAATAACTTTTTTTTAAGGGAAAGAAGAGAAAATTAAAAAAAAAAAAAAAGAAAAAGAGGGAGTACCAAAAAAAAAAACACCAACCCCAAAAACCACCTGTGCAACAGTTAAATAGTTTGCCTTCTGTGACTCTGCAAACAAGTCAGTAAAAAGCTACTCCTGAAAGGCTGCTGCCTCATCTATATACCAGCCCTCACCTCCAGTTACAGACTGTGCTTTGGTCACTGGCAAAGAGACATTTCAAGATAGCCCTGCCATTCAGGAAAAATACGTACAAGGGAAAGACCCCAACCACAGCTGAACCATACAAACAATAACTGCACAGAACTGAGGTCTCGGAAAGTTGTATTGCTGAAAACACCTCCCTGCTCCCACTAAAAGTACTGTGTAAACAAACAAACAAACAAATGAAATCAACAGCCAATCAACAAATATTTTTTTTCCCATATTAGAAACTTTGAAAATGCAAAGCTAAAAAGAGCAGTTTTCTGCATTTCTGACACATGTGAGAAAGAGCCTGCTCCAAAGATAAGAAAAGCAACAGGCAAGGAGGCCTCCAAAGCTAGCAGCTTTCTGTGCCAACCTCCGCACTAACCGCTGTCTAGTAGGAAGGTCATTTCCTACAGCACCTCTTGAAGGCTCCAGCTTGCTAGGAGCTTTTAGGTGTATAGCATCTTGATAATAGTAATAATACTTAAAATACACACACACACACACACACACACGTGCGTACACGCACTCACACACATGTATCTTCTCTTCCATAAAAGACAAGCCTGGCAGAGCACAGGACACAATTTGATGGAGAGGAAGGAGTGGTTGAACATGGAAGAAAACAGAGGAGGTGGATGGATGTGGTGGGATAGAAGGAGTCACTGGAGGCCACAGATTATTCTGTTACATTTTATAAATATGAATAAAAAGAAACTGTCAAAGAGGCCCAGTGACACCATCACTAAAGATCTGGTTAAGCAGGCTTAAAATAGTGGAGATGATGAGGGCCCTAGCCCCCAAGTGTTGCTCCTTCCTTATTTAACTAGTCATGGCATCTCTTCATCAGGTCCTGATTGTCTTTTCTGGCTGCTGACAGAGGACAGCAGTGTCCCCTTCAGCAGTTTGGCTGGTTAAAGTGCTGTGCTGGTTGGCACTGTAGGGCTATCCCAGCAGGTCATCCTTTCTGGTGCTAGCAGTGCAGCAATCTCTCCTGGAAATGAATGGGATGGAGAATGGCTGCAGAAAGTTCACTGCCTCCCATTCTCCCTATTTACTGTCTCCTCTGAAGAAACTGAACTCCAGAGCTTGGTATTCGCAAGCTCCCTAACCAGCTCCAAGCAGCAATGATGAAGTTCTTCCAAATAGTGGGAATAGGGAGATAAATCTACCACAGCCTGGCTTTTGCCCATGTCTCTCTGACACAAGAGCAAGAAAGGACAGGCTAGTGCTTGCTTGTGTGTCAAATTTCAGTACTTGCATTGCCATAGGAAGCAGCAAAAAGAATAGCAAAGGAGCCTCTTGTTTCAGTCACAGGACAGATTGACTAGATCTCTCCCAAAAGACCTTACCAGTCAGTGCACGATTGTCTTCCTGCTCCCCCTACCAGTTAAGGCCGAAGTAGGTAATGAGTGTGGTACAATGGTTTGAAAATGTGGCGTAGCAGATCCAGCAGAGAAGTGAATGAACATATGGAATGTGTGTCTGGTGCTGTATTTGAACCATCTCCAGGAGGAGTCTGTGTCCCAGCCACATCACTGATTCAGAGCTGGTCCCCCAGAGTCCAAGCAAAGCAGCCGTGCCAGGGCCTACCAGGTAAGCAAGTGCAACAACAGGGTTGCTGAGGTACCCATGGGTACTTATCTCCTGGCTTTAGCAGCATATGTCTTCAAACACTTTTCTCTCAGCTCAAACACATGCATACAAACACCTAAGCACACATACAGACTGCGGCACCACATATACAAATGTGTGCAAGCTGCATAAATACATGTACCAATATGAAGCCACCCCTGCTCCCCACAAGTAAACACGTGCAAGAAATACAGACAAGTAGCAACAGGCATGCAACATACATACGGTGATCCCAAGCAGAGGGAACCCCTCTATGTTCAAGCATGGTGAGCTCCTGGGAGAGGAATCCTGGCAAAATGCATTGCAAGAAGAGGCCCACACAAGCAACAGAATCCACAAAAGGCTTTCTAGGCACCTAGACCCCTAACTAGCCGTTCCAAAACCTCCTTGAATTTCACAGGAGTTTAGCTGCCTGTGTCAATGGATCTGGTTCCATGGCCTGGAAGAAAAACAGAGGGAGAAAGCACAAAACTTTCATTTTATATCCAGGTATAATCTTTGTCCAGCTGACATGGGACTTAGCAGCCAGTGTCCACAGGCCCAGATAGAAGTCTCATGTGAGGGATGCGTTCTCTCTGGATGTCCTGCAAATGTTGCGGGTATGTCATGCTTATTGCACATTGAATAAGCAAGGAGCCTGGTGACACTTAGAAAGATAACTCGCTATTTTGGCCAAAAGCTGATCTATGGCAGGAGATGCCTGCCATGTAGACACACATCATTGGGGTAGCACCAAATGGGCCAGTACTTTCAAACTTCACTTATATTTAGAGTTCTGCCAGGAGTCACTCAAATCCACAAACATATGCCTCCTCCCAGACTGACAGGTATTTGCAGCCATATATTCACAAGTACCCAGGCCACTGTGGACCATGCTGGGGCAGCCATGCCAAGATCATAGCAAGGGTATGTGAGAAGGATGTCTACCTTGCTTGCACCTTTGAGTAGAGATCCATTCCCATGTGGCTGTAATGGTTTCTCCCACTCAGAAATCAGAGATGCAGGCCTGCAATGGCAGGTTGAGCAAGAGGTAGCAGCAGCTGGGAAAAGACTGCTGCTCTGGATAACATCTGGTCATGCTGACCCTCTCCTTTGCTCTCTGCTCTGCACTGTCCACATGCTTTCATACAATACAGCTCAAACCCTCAGAGACCATGGCACATGGCAACACACATGCACACACGGAGAGGCTGACTGGCCCTTTCTCAGACTGTGACTCAGAGGTCTTTGGGGATGAGCAGCCAGTACCATGGCTGTGGAGGGTGGTGGGTTGACAGATATTTATTAAGGAACAATGCAAGTTGTCCAAAACGGGAAGCATCAGCCTAGAGCCCCTACCAGTTTCTCATTGGCTTTGTCTCTGCTTATTCACCATATCACACCCTGTCACTCTCCTCCCTTACTGACATGACAACAGACCATAAACTCTAGGCAGCTAGTGCCAAGAAACAGCTTATATTGACTTGTCAGACAGAAAGGGACCAAATACTACCAGACATTCACTCTCAGGGTTGCAACACAGCAAAACATCATATAGGTGTTTACAAGCCAGTGGCCTCTAGGCAATAAAGCAAGGTAGCCCTGTGCTTCTAAAAGATCACATACTTCTCTCCAGCAGCCTTGCTTTATTCACATAGAGTAAAAGCAAATGAACTACTGAGTTTGATGTGGGTCAACCTGAAGTGGATGAACCTGTATCTGACCCTGCCCTAAATCCACCAGTCAGGCATCAAGAATGAAAATTCTGTTATTTTTCTTGGCTTTCTCAGAAAAAATTCACTGTTTCCTTGCACTGGCTTGTTTGCCAGACTGATCATTTCTTAGTTTCTTGAGCAGGCAAAGGCAGACCACCACCCCAGTGAAAGTGACAGAGAAATCAAAAATAGCTGCCAAATATAATCTTCTAAAAATCTGTTCAGGGCTCAGATTTTCCAGGAGAGGAGAAGCAGAGGCCTGCCCTTCACTCATCTTCCACACAGCATTGCACAGTCTGATGAAGATAACAGAGCAAGAAGACAGTAATAAGAGGAGCAGAGTGGGCAAATAGCCAGCGTAAGTCATTTTGAGGGAAGAGGCATAGAGATTAAATTGAAGAATCTGTATGAGTAAGATGAGAAATAAGTTGATAAGAGGGCAGGGAGATGAGGCAGTAAACTGCTGAAGAGATGAAAACACCTGAAAATGAGGTTCTGCTTAGAAGAAGGACAGAGGGGGTCTAAAGGAGAGGAAGAAAAGTGGACAAGAATGACACAAAGGGTCCGAGACACCACCTCCCCTCGCACTGATAATGGGAAGGCCACAAAAAGAGGGAGATGGAAGACCTGGTCAGGAGATGAAGGCGCAGAGAGAGATCCCTGTAATCCACAGTAACAAATGTACTCTGCCGATGTCCCAGGGAGAAGACAATGGGGACCAGGGAAGAGAAAGTAATCAAAGAGCAAAGCACATAGAGAAGGAAACAGCCCTGTGCCTCACACAAACAGTCCCTAGCAATCAACACGGCTTTTATTACAGGAAATTATTAACACCCTCAGCTACCCACCACCCCTCACCAATCCCAAACCTCCCCTCTTTGGGGACCCTTTCTTGGCACACACATATAACATCCAGATAAACTTTCCGAACCAGCAAAAGCAACCACTGAAACAACTTCAAACACCACAGACCAATAAAACCACAATTTAGAAGTTAACTTTCCCAACCCCCCCCATGCCATTATTTAATAAGGAAATACTGTACAGATATAAAACCCACCCTTTTCCCAACCTGAATATAATTGCTTCAGTTAGTTTCTGTACATATATACACACATATTTACACAGTAATGCTGCAGTCAAGAAAGCAGATGATGTAAAAGTCACGAAGTGAATACATAAATTAAATTACTACCAGCAGAACATTAGGAAAGGTCACGTTGTTCCTACTTGGCAAAATGCATTGTGGGACAGAGTCATTAAGTATTCTGCAATATACCATGTGTGTGTGTGTGTGCACACATACAGGCGCACAAGCCTCACAGCTTCTTGCTGTGTCGGGTTTCTTCATGTGTGTTTCACTTCCCCAGTAGGTCTCGTATGCATGTGCGTGCCCAGAGGAACCCCTGTCCCACAGCATGGGATTTTTTTCTGACCTGTTGGAGTGTACACCAGTACTTGCTGTGAACCTTTAATGGCAGGTTAAGATATCCCTAACCACTAACACATCACAGAGATCCTCCTTTACCTCAGCACCCAAGGACCTGTATCCTTGGTGCTGGCAGACATGAGTCCTACTCTCTGCTATATCCTTTCACTGCCTTTTTCTATAAACAAGCACATTCATGCTGTGTCAGTTTTGTTGTCAGCAACGACAGAAGGGTGCCAGAATTCACTCAAATGGCATGGCTAGGAGAGGAATTTGGGGATGCTCAAGAGACGAAGAAAGAGCTCAAAGCCAATTGCAAAGTGGTTTTTGTTGCTGCCATTGTTGCCGTTCTAAGGGCAGACACCCAGGTCTGTCTGCAGTCAGCCCCAGGGAGGTCCAGAGAGCCCATGATGAAGACGAAGCAATAATATTCATATCGCCAGTGAGACAGTCAGCGCCCCAGTTTGCCTTTGAAGAGGGGGAGGAGGAAGGGAGCCACAGGGAAGTGTAGGTGGGTGAATGCAGCGAGGGTCTATGGCTTGGAAATCTATTTGGCTGCAAATTGAAAATAAGCCCTTGTGGGGACAACAGTTGAGTCCCACTAGTTACTATCTCAATGTGCCCTGCAGCATCCAGCAGCATGGTAGGTGTGTTCCAGGGGGACACGCCAGGTGTGTTCAGCAGCAGGGAAGCACTTATGGGAAAGGGTGGGTGCAGATGGGGTTCGTGACTTGGAGTCCATCCCCATTTGTTGCCAGCAATCCAGTTCGTTTTTCGCAAGCAGCTCCCAGAGGCTCCTGTGGTGAGCCAGGTGTACGCCACAGAGAAGCAGCATAATTGGACCCTACCCTTTGCCAGCTTGGATTGAGCAGGAAGGGTGAAGTGTAATTCCCTAAAGTGATGGTGCAGGGAATCAGTACAAAGTCCCTTCATCAACACTCCCCATCTTTATCCCCTCCCTTTTTTCTTTTCTGTTTGGCAACCAAAAATACGTGGGGAAGTGCAACCTCCTACCCTTCTCCATGGGAAGGGCTCATCAAAGGTTGCTTGACTGGAGTGGAGGATGTGTGAAAGGCCTAAATCTGATCATTGGCTGTGTTCCCAGGCTTGCTTCCATCTGTTGATAAGCAATGGAGGTGGGAAGATATGCCACATTTGATAGAAAGCTCTAAAGCAAAGACTTGCCTATGAAGATCCCTGAGGTATCTCTGATCATGCTAACCTGTCACCACCATCGTATTCATTCTCTGCCTCCCCCTCTCTCTTTTGCTGGCAATGTTGCTGTAAGAAACAACCCTGACTTGAAGGTACAAAGGGGCTTTATTCAAGATGGATAGTAGTGTCTTCTTGGAGCGAGGAGCTTAATGGCAGCATGCGTTGCTGAAGAAGTAAAAAGCAAAGATGCCCATCCTGGCAACTCTGAACTCCTCCACCAAATCCTTCAGGACATCACAAAGGAACCTTCCTCCCTCCATGTGCTGGAAACTGAAATATCAGTTCTCTATGGGCAAAGTTCATACTTGCATATTGCTGAGCATTTTGAACCCACTGGGGTTCTTGCCTGGAGAGTTCTGATGACGAATGCTAGATTTCAGAGAGAAAGGGATGGTTTTTGCTGAGGAGGTGGGGCCAGTGTGCTTCATTGTCTCAACTGACAAGTCCTGACTGCAGCTTTTCTTCCTACTTACGATGTGACATGGCAAGCTCTGATATTGCCCTCACTGGGAGGTGTGATGAGAAACAGAGAAATACTACACCAGCCCGTGTTGTGTTGTGCTACACCAAAACACTGGTGTGAATACTCCAAGAAGGATTATGAAATGGAGATCCATGGCTGCAAGATATACCTGCCAGTTGCTTTCCACTGTGCATGGCACATTTGATTTTTTAGAATATTTCCTCTGGCTCCTTCATACACATCCTCCTTCAGCTGAGTACATACACTTCAGTACCACTCCAGAAGAACATGGTTCATGAAAATACCTCTCAGAGTGCCGTGCCTCAGGCTAGAGCGTGGAGGCAAATGTCAGAAACATTGCCAAAGGTGCCTAATCTTTCCCGGGAGGCTGGCTGCAAATATATAGTAGAGGTCACCAAACTGTAGAGGTTTTTGCTCTGTATTCTTGTGTGCAGAAACCTTCAGAGAGCGGAATTGTTCCCAGCCACTGCCCCAGAAAATACTGGTGTTTCTACAGGAGAAAGGGAGAAACGACACAGGAGGGGATGTGGAGTTTTGTCAGGCTCTGGTATGAAATCCCATTCTTTTCTGGACAGGTAATAAACAGCACATGGGTGGTTTTCTAGTATAGACAACACCTGCTGCTAATATTACCTGATTGATTCACTTGAATACTTAGAATGAAAGTACACCAAATCTAAAATTCTAAATATATAATCAGAGTTTAATAACATCATAAATTTATTTTCTGGATTATGAATTGCACCCTCCCCCCTCCCAAACCCTCCCCTTTATCTCTGTCCCGAAGCTTGTTGACCTGTCAGAACTAAAATAAACAAAGCAACCAGAAAAGATCACTTGTAGGAGAAAGGATTAACCTGATAGACACACGGCCTAATCTATTATGGGAGAAGGCAAAATACCAGGCTCCTGTGGTTAGACCAGTGATTCAGTCCAGAATTTCCAGTTCTTCTTTTCTGGTTGCCCTAGAGCATTCATTTGAGTGGTTTGTGGCACAGTTAATATTTGCAGAGCACTCAGAGTGTTAACAGTGCTATAACAGTATCAACACTAGATAATGATTCTGGCAAACTGTCATTTGCCAATCAGTGGAACAAGGGACAGACCAGTTCGGAGAAAATATGAACCAACTTTCACCCCGGAACACAAAAATCAGAACCTTTAAGAAGAGATTTGAAAAAAGTTCCATTAACTTCTTTTTGGTTTGTTTTCGGCTTAATTTCCCTGCAGAGCCACCCTCCAAGTTTCCTCATTCCAGGTGGGGAGGGACGGAAAAGTACTGAGATAACCACCAAAGAGATTAGCTGCCCTCACCAGCTGTCAAGCTTCCCCCAAAGCCCTTAGGAAATACCAGAAATAATCACGAGCTTTCCCAGGTCCAAGATTTCTAAACCAAAGTAGCATTGGAGAAGTCTCTTAATGTCAAAGTGATGGTCCAACCTGAGTGGCCAACTTGATGGTTCACCCCACCACTATCAAGACAGTGTAGTGCCTTGAGGCCCAGACTCCACAGAGAGATGCTGGTACAGAGAGTTTATATGCAAAAAGGAATTGGGGGTGTTTCCATCAAAACATGAAACCCTGCTGGCAAGGCTTGAAGTGACGTTCCGGCGTCTTCCATTCACGAAGATAAAGGTGACAGGGCAATACGGGGGGCCTCAGGGGAACACAACACTCATATCTCTCTCTCATTCTCTCTCTCTCTCCCTCTCCCTCATTCATACGGCCTCGACCCGCGTAAACCGCTTCCAAAAACGCAGCCTGAAAAGTCATAGAAAACAAACAGAACGGAAACAAACTTCCCCTCCCTCCCACCCCACGACCTGAATATTCACAAGAAGATAAACACCAATTTATACAAAAACGCAATAAAAAAAGAAATATTTACAAATGAAAGGAACGCCTTCTCGGTGGCCGCTGTCAGAGGTGTCTGACAAACTGCCGTGTGTTCTGGATTGCAGATCGCTCTGTTAAATTGTTTGGTTTCTTTTTTTTTTTTCTTTTTTTTTTTTTTCTTTCCCTATTGTCCTTGTAATGAGAGAAGAGGGAAAGAATAAGAAGTTCCCTTAAAACACTCTCCCCCTCTTCCCTCCTTTATTTTCTCAATTAAATATAAGAAAACATTCCCTTCACCAACCCTTCCCACCCTCTTCTCACACTCTTTGACTTTACAGGCAAATCCACCCTCCCCCCACCCCAACTTTAAAAAATAAATAAAATAAATAGGTAAATAAATAAAAGGCCTTCTGTTGGCTTAAGAAGAGAAAGATAAAATCAACCAGGGTGCGGTGAGGAATGTGAGAGAGTTGGCTTTCAGCTCCAAGTGGCTCATAAAGACGGGGCTGCCATCTCCTTTCAGAGTGAGTCCGCAGCAGTGTCCCCATGCCCTCAGCACAGGGCTCTCTCAATCTTTCCCCTGGTGAGCCATGGTCATCGAGATACTGGGACAGACCCAGGATAAGCAGGAGAAACTTTGCCATATCTCTCAGGACAGGAGAGGCTGGCCCACATCCCCACCTCAGGAGAAAGAAGACATATGAAAGGGGAGTTCAGCTTCTCACTCGTACCATTGCTCCCTTCCCTTTAGTTTAACTTGCATCTAAAATGATACAATGGAAAGAAAAACCACTCTTATTGATACTAGGTGCACCAGGAAAGCTGTCACTACAACTGCAGGGATGGGAAACCCTAGGCTATTCCAGCTTTGCGCCTGTGCTAGTATCTCTCTCTTTCGCACGCAGAGGCACACATACATGTACACACACATTTCAACCTTGCACGTCTTGTCTCCAGCCCTCAGCACAAGTTTCTGTGCTCTCTGGCACTTGTTCAAGCCCACCTCTTCCCAGGAAGACAAGGCGCGTACTTCCCCTGTACATTCAATAGTAAATATACATATGTATTTCCAATGGGTGCACACACCCTTCTCCCATTTCCACATGTGCAAGGAGGCATTGAAACAGTTCACCAGCACCTCCGTCACCACACGCACCCTTCCATGGCATTTTTTTTTTCATCTCCAGCACCATGCCAGCTTTTGCAGAGGGCACTCTGTTCTTTTTATTCCAACCTTCTGGCCAAGGGTAGGGAAGGCAGAAGGATGAAAATCCTTTTTTTCTCACCCTCCTCACTGAAAGGACATGCCAAAACAGGCTTGGTACATCCTGAAGTGACAGTGTAAAACTTTTTGCCCTTCCCTACTCTTTAGCTCTGTTCCATTCTGTTTGTTATCCAGACACCTTACAGGATCATGGGTTTATTTTGCTTTCTCCACAGACATTTCAAGTATAAAGTTATCATATATACTCGCGTATAGGCTAACCCATACTATACACTGCTCCCACTCTTAAGTATGTCACAACTAGTCAGCAATTCACAGCTAATGAACCAAGCCTGTGTCCCTTTCCCCAGACTCCTCTCACTTCAGTGTAAATCAGCATCCTCTGTCAGAGATCCCAGCAGCTTCCCTGACTTCAGGATCAAAACCCACTTCCTTTCCATTTCTCCCACTGGCCTGCCACAGATTCAATGGCTGTAATAGGCATAGTGAAACCACTAGCCAGACCTGCAAGACAAGCCTTCTCTCCCTCCTCCCACACTCGCCCAGCAGACAATTCAAAATTTTAGCATAAAATTTCTCAGCATATACGCAAATATATATATATGTATATTTCAGCCCTAAACCCCCGTAGACTTCACAAAATTATGTAATGAGAACCTCAGTATAGCTAACGTATAAGTGCATCATCAAGTCAGTTGTGTTATTCCCTCTTCACTTTCTCCACGTCTTCAAACGCTATTCTTTTTTAGGCAGTTTTAGGAAGAGTTGCCTGAGCAAGCGTATTTTCCTGCATGTCCATTACATTGCTTCTGCTGTCTCCTCCTGCACTCACACACGTGTGTGTGTACACATGCCTTTCTCTGCCAGGAGCCAGCAAAAGTGAGATGCTAGAGTCACTGCTGCTCCCCCTCAGCCCACCCCTTCCCTGCCTTTTTCTCCACTTCCTGAAATCACGAGCGAGGATATCCAACTCCGATGTCACTGTAAAGTGCAATGGTCAGGAATGCAGGAGAATGGGAGGAGCAAGAATATGGAAAAAGAGATAAAAGGGGAGGGGTGAGAAAGAGGAGGAGGAAGAGGGGAAACCAAAGAGGTGGCACTTGTCACCAGTGCTGCACTACTCAGAACTCCAGTATCCCACAAACTAACGACAACTCAGGAGAGTAGCCATCGGGATTGATCCCACCCCGCCCTCCCATGCTCCACATACACCCCCAGTCCCTCCCCACGCTCTTCCCTTCTCACTCAAACGTCAGACTCAATACTGGAGAGTTTCTCATAAACATGCCCGTTGCTGGAGCCATTGAAAGCCCTGGGGTTTTTGTTGTTAGGCACACAGGGGTTGGACTGGTTCCCTATACAGATGTCCTTCTGGAAACGGGCTGGCACAGCCCCATGAAGGGCTGAGACCACCGGCTTGTTGGTGGTGACGATGGCTCGGAAGTCTGGCCTGGCTTTGGGCCCTCCTGCCACCACAGGCTGCCTGAAGAAATAAGATTTGCTGCCATGGAGCAAGCATTGGTCATCCCCAAAAGTGGGGATGAAAGGGTTTTGGGTGACCCGGTCGGGGTAGAGCGACTTGCTAAGCATGTAGCCCCCGCTGCTGCCGGGGTTGTTGTGGTGGTGGTAGCTGGTGGCGGGCACTGAGGACTTGTTGTTGGCAAAGGTGGTCTCACTGGCTGGCATCTCAAACATGTGGGCATAGGGGCTCCCCTCTAAAAAGCGGCCCTTGTCCTTGAGGCTGACGCTGCGGGGGGCCAGGGCCGAGTCATCCTTCTGCAGGTCCACAAAGGTGTCATAGGAGTGCTGCCGGCGGAGCTTGTTGCGGTTCTTCTTCTGCACCTTGGAGGCAGAATTGGAAGGGCTCTGAGGATATTTGGAGGAGGAGGTGGCACTGGTGGCCACGGGCACAGGAGCAGGCGGCTGGTCCAGCTCTTGGAGCGAATTGTCCTCACTGATGTCATACAGGTTACCTGCTTTCTTGCAAGCCTCGCAGCGGATACAGGCCTGGCGAGTGGAGTTCTGCCCCACCACCGATGGCGTGTAGTTGTGAAGCTTAGAAGGGCAACTACGGCAGAAATTAGCCCCGGGCCGATCCTCCCAGTCTAGGTTGGTCAGGTTCTTCTCCCACGGTGCTGGGACTCCGCTCACAACACCATGCTTGTGCTCGTTGCCTCCGCCAAACTCACCCGAGCCATGCTTGTGGTGGGCCCTGTTGGTGCAGGATCCACTCCCTCCTCCTCCTGCATCACGCTTAAACTCATCTCCCCTCTCTTTGTAGATATCTGTCAGGTCCACGTGTTCCCAGTGTGGCGAGTTCTCCTTGGCCCGAAATTGGTCCAGGTAGAAGTCCCGTAGCCCTTCCTTGTCCCTGAAGTAGCGCTTGTGGTCAGGCGAGCGTGGAGGGCGCCGGCGGTAAGCCAGCTCTATCTCGTCGAACTCCCGTCGGGACTTGGCAGAGGCCGGGCGCTTCTTCAGGCTGTCCTTGTACTGCTGCTTCCGCCGCTTGGCCGCGTTGCCCTCAATGTTGCCATAGGTGACTGTGTGAGTGGAAATGTCAGAGACATCTGAGCGGATCAGGTCATCGTGGGCCCCGCTGCCCCCGTAGCGGTCACTCTTGAAGGAGAACTTGCCGTAAATGTCACCCAGCTGGCTGTGCTTGGCAGGAGGTAACCCCAGGTCTAAGGGCTTCTTCCCGATGGACCGCGACTGGGCGTTGAAGGGTGGGTTGTCACAGTCATAGAGCCCATCGATGGAGCTGGTGCTGCCAATGCTGTGGGGGCGGTGGTGGTGGTGGTAGTGGTCCTGATAAACATTGCTGTCCTTCAGCTGGAGGTTGCCAAAGGTCCTTTCCACCTCACTAATATAGTCACTAAAGAGGTTCTCCTCACAGGGGGGGTTGTTGTAGGACTTGCAGTCTGAGTGGGTGAAACTTCGGCGATGCTCGGAAATATCATAGACCGACGACTCGCGGCGGATGAAGTCCAGGGCACTCTGTGGTGAGCCATTGACTCCTGACAGGTTGGCCATGTTCTTGGCTGTCCGAAGCAGGCGGAGAATGTTGGAATGGGTGTTGTTCATAGTCGCCGTGGGCGAGTTCATTGCTGACTGGCGTTCCTCGATGGCCACACCATGGATGCAGCTGTAGATACCCTGAAATGAGAGAAAGAAGGAAGGTGAGTGGTCCTGCAAAGAATACATGAAAGGGGACCTGGACTGGGAAGCACCTTGTGCAGCAAGACCATGTCCCTGTAGGGCAGCAAGGCCTGTCAGCCTTCTGTCGTGAAGCACAATCAAATCAATTCAGACCTGCTCTACCAACCCTTGCTGTTTTGCCCCTCTTTCGCTCCCCTCACATTTTTTCCTTCCCCTCTATTCTTCTTCCTCTGGTTTGCAGGATGCAGGAATACCTGCTTGCATCTGTAACAGTTACTCAAATCTAGTAGGTGTAACATGGAATTGCAAATGGGCAAAATAATATCCTTGGGAGCAAAATCATCAAGACAAATGACTCTGTGTGGATAAGAGGAAGAAAGCCTGTTTCGGCCCTTGAAATTCATCTGGACATCAGTGAATCAATGAGACAGAAGCTATCTTAAAAAGGGAACAGCTTCATTTGTCATAAACTTAGCTACATTAATCTTCAGTACAGATTAGAAAAGGAAACAGAGAAAGAGCAGGACTGCCGAATAGGTATTTAGGTCTTTTGCATGTGGTTGAGTGAGGTACAATAGAATTTTTAATTGCATTCTGTTAAATTTAACAGTGATAAAAGGCTCCAAATTGACACCTTGAAAGCAAAAGTCCTCTATTCAACCTCAAATCAGGCAGCGGAAGTGCCTGATTCCTCCATGTTCCCCACTAGCTCTTTTTATCCATGGCATAGACTGTTTTCAAGGGCTACCCCTAGGAGCACAAGGAAAGGGGCTCATTTGTTCCCTGGCCTGCCAAATGGCACCTGCTGATTAATGTCAATTGTGAAATGGACACCATCACACCATGTTACCATGGTTTCTCAGCAGCTAGCAGATGATTAACACTTTTCAGAATTTTCAGCAACCTGTCCCATGTCTAACAGGTAACCCCAGAATAAAATAATCTGTACTTAGCTAAGGATGACCAAACACAGAACCCCTTCTCAGCTCCAGACTGGACCAGGTTGGAAGCTAACAATATAGAAGAGAGGCTGTGCTTCTATATTCAAAAGACTTTGTCATTTCTCCTCAACTATATGTTATGTGGCAATTATATACTCCCTGCACAAAGTTAATTCTGTTATATCGGACACGGAGGTCAAAAGTGCCAAGGTTTGACCTCACTTCAGAATGGATCAGGAGATGGGACCAGTGGCTTGAAAGAAGAAAAAAAAGCTCCAAATGGGACACTGCTAGCTAAACTAATAGCAGAAAAATGACTCAGAAATGACTAGAATCTGCTTTAAATGTAAATATTTTGCCCCAAGGCAGATTTGCACAAGGCAATTGCTAAGTTCATGTGGTCATCCTCTCTGGAAGAATTCCTGTGTGTTTTAGGGCATGGCTTTTGTTTAGAGACTTCTGACCGTCCATGACAGCACATTTCTGGTCAAGATAAGGTCAGCTGAACAGCTGTAATATAGAGGACAATGAAAAAACTCCTGAATTTCTGATTATGTTGTCCACCATTACTTATTGTCCCCAAATTTTGCCTCCTCTCAACTCACTTTGGAGGACCAGACAGTTACCATTACCTTTTCTCTATACTGCATTTTCATTTCCATGTGAAATTTCCGTTTCTGTGACCATAATCCAGCAGAGACCAGAGATGTCACAGAAAAACGTTAGATGCTCTTGCAACACTAATGATGAAAAGATGCCAGCCTTTACCCTGCAGACCACCACTCTATGCCAGCTGTGTTAGTCTTTGTGAATTTCCCCCCCTCCAACACCTAAGACTGTCTGAACAAACCCTTTATTCCTCCCCGCTAGCTAATGACACTCACCCTGCTGATGGAGAAGACCACACCAGGCTTGCCAGAGCAGACGCCCATGAAGCAGTGGCGGAATTGCCAGTAGAAGAGATGCTCACAGATGAAGGTGATGAGACTGAGGGCCATGGCTGCTCCCAGCATGTAGAAGACACCTGCCATGTTATCTATATCCAACTGGCTGCTCATAACCTCGTTCTTCTCATTGTGACAAATGCCAGTGAGCCACAGTGCTTCCAGCTCCTCCATCTCACCTAGAAAGACAGAAAGAGTAAAGAAACAGGTTAGATAGGCCTGAAATGGCTAAAGAGCTCAAGCTGGGCCAGGCTGAAAGCAATAAGCTGATCTAAGGTCATTTCCAGTGGCCACACTCTTTTTGCACATCTATTACATCCACGAAATATCCTGTCAGTCCTTCTGAAAGGGGCAGGTGCAATTTGTCATGGGGAAGGCAACAGAATTTTTCCACAGCCAGATATTAGACACAAAAAGCTGTACCACAGAACACAGCTATCACACTTGCCAAATATCTACAGTGAGATCCTGAAAAAATTGTCCACCAGATGACTGAAGACCTGGCCTCACAAACTTCCACTTTCATATTAGGTCAATGAAGGGAAAAATCCGTAACTGATACTGGCAGACAAAAACGAGTCACTTCTAAATGAAAACATTGTATGTTTCCAGCTCAAAAATCAAAATGTTGATTTTTTTAAAAAAAATCAAAATGTCTGACTTTGAATTTGTTTCCATCTCTTTCCACAGCTCAGTCAAAGTAGGTGCAATGTTCCCAAAATATTTATGCATTTTTACCTGTTTTTCTTTCCTTCAATTTTGTCCAAATTCAATACTTCCAAGCCCTCTGACCAATCAAAAGAATTACTAATTTGAATCACCTAGGAACAAATGTTCTGTAGTCTAATTTCATACCCCACTTACTGCCTTCATGCTATTTTCAGGAGGGGAGAGAGAGAAACATTCTCAAACAGACCAAGACATGCAGAAACAAACTAGCTTTTCAGGTTGGCAATTCTTTTCACACTGTTAAGAAAATTAGTTTTTCACATTTTCAACCTCCAGTCCAGTGACAGGGAAAAAATAATCCGTATATTTATGTGGCACCATAGCACAGTCTTTAAAGCTTTATAGAGAACTTAGGTCTTTTCTTGAAATAATACATATTTCGCTGTATAGGAGATAGAATACCCTATCTGTCAGGTGGTCAATTTTCTGCTGAAGTATATCAGAGCTATGTTCTTTCCATATTTATTATACCATATGTTATATTCAGAATTCAGAAAAAAAAATACTTATAAATAAAATAACCTGTGAATGCTATTTATTCAAAAAAAGGACACAGCAAGATGTAATATGGAAGGGAAAGGGAAAGCCAGGAAAATTTTTTCTAAGAAGGAGCTCCTTATCCCATGAATATTTTTTTTAGTAATAGCAATTTCTATGTAAAGGTTGAGATGGACTAGGTAACTATACTGTTCTGATTAAAACGTCACTTCAAAATATGCTTCTGAGTCTCAATTCCTTCTTTGTTTGTTTTTTTTGTTTGTTGGTTTGGTTTGGGGTTTTTTTGAGGTTTTGGAAAAACTGAGTTAACTCTTTCATCCAGAAATATTTATGTTTTAATTTTGCAAACCCTGCATGGCTTGATCCTGTCTAGAACTATAAAGCATGGGATGACGACAAACTGTCCAGTATATTTAGTAGATTGGGTCATGACAAATCCTCAAGGATAGTGAAAAGTTCACAACAGAAATCTTGTTTTTAAAAGACAGCCTTTGCACAAGATATCTTTCAAACACACATCTGAGCTGGTTCTATGAAACCTTTACTGTCTTGAAAGATGGCAGATGATTAACACTTTTGACATCACTTTTGATGATACTGCTACCCTACATCAGCAACATAAAACAAGTGACATCCTCATATTTTTGGTGTAATACCTCTAACAAACTCTCGTTAACAATGTTCTGTTCTCAACTCCAGTCCGTAGCACCAGAGGTAGGAACTTCTATTTCTTACATGCAAAACATGGTATTTCTTAGGAAAACTCCAGCTCCTCTTTTTTCTTGTCACTTACCATCTCCAAAAAGCTGTAGAATGGCAAGATCAACCTGTCGCTTCCAGCCTGAGTCTTTTTGGATGGCAATGCCATAGCCAGTGGAGGCAAACACTTTCCCACTCCCAATCGTCACCAGCTTGCAGCCTTCATCTCTGCCAGCCATGTAGTTTAGCACTGCTGCATCATAAATGAAAGCATCCAACTTCCTGCACAGGTGCAAGAAATAAAAAAGGTATAGTATAGAAAAGATAGAGTCTGGATGAGTTCAAAGGTGTTCTCAGGTAAATAAGGCAGAAATGAACCTCTTTGAGAGAGACTACAATAGGTTGCATCTTCACCTTCATCAGAGTTAACTAAAATCTGAACCTAGAACTTGTCCACAGGTGAAGGTAGGTTATAAATGAGGACTGTCTATTCCTTTCTGACTCTTCGATAATCATAATTTCTGATCTGAAAGAAAATTTGAAATACAAACACTGTAAGATAAAGATGAATGAGGAGGAAGTAAAGGGGATCTATAGTCCTAAGAATAGCTTATTTCTGTACTTCCTTTCATCTCAAAGGAACCTAAAATCCTTTATAAAATGCATCAATATTAGACAGCAAAGTAGGGGTTAGAGTAAGGAAAATGTTATCTCCCATTCAAACTGCTGGCATGACTTAGCTGAGCAAAATGTGATTTTTTCAGATTAAATGTAGTCAGAACATCATGTTTAACTCCCCAGTTACTGTGGAAAGCACTACTAATGTCAAGTGTCCACGACAAAAGCTTTATGGTTTACCATGATGAGTAGCTCTGTGGTGAAGTGTGCTCAGCTGAAAACCACAAGAAAAATTCTGTTTCAACACAGAGAAATCCCTATTATGGGGTGGGATGGGTAGACAGCACAGCGGACTGACAAGAGCCTTCCCCTCGCTGCAAAAAATGATTTGGTGTGGGGGGCAGTCTCAGAGGACTACATCTTCCATGTAACCAAAGACAGACGGTGAATAAATCCTCCCACTAGATCTGAAATGAAGCACTTTCCGATAAAAGACCAAAGACCTTCCACCTTGCACATTCTCACACCCACACTGTCTTCTCAATACACCTCCTGCACATATATTTCCAGTATGGTGATTATCTCAGTTCAAATGCCTATGGGGGGGAAGTCTGTCCAAGAGTGGATATGAAGCCAGGATGACATCTACCGCAAGTGACGAACTCTAGTTCATCCATATATTTCCAGGACAGAGAATATTTATTTCCTGGATGATGACTATCCTGGCAAATGTACCTTCCCAGGATGGCATCCAGCAACAGTACAGTCATATATAATGGGCTGAGTGTCTCTGAACCTGGCAAACAGGTTTAGGAATATTCAGTCAATCTAGTAAATAAATTGGCTGAACATCTTCTTTTGTGCTTTGGCATGATCTTTCTCATAAGGGTGCAACACAAGTGTAAGGAAGAATGTTATTTTGTCACTGGGGCTGGGCTCTGACAATCAAAATGGTCAGGTCTGGGAGGAGGTCTTTAATTACAAAGGACAAAGGCTTACAAAATGGCATTCTAGGTTAGATCTTTTACAGATTCACTGCTGTTAAAATAGGATGAGCTGTTCAAACATATTTTTGCTAATGATTTTTCCCACATTTCCAAAATTAGCCAAGGAAATGCTCTCATTTTATATACTTCCTTATTATTCAAACAACATTTTGTTCAGCCCTTGATAATTAAAATATTCCAGAGAGAAGGGCTACTTCCAAACTATTTGCTTCAAGCACACCTTTCATTACACTATATTAGCTAGTGATACACTGGGGTGGGATTAGTCTGACAAGGATTGTTTCAGCTTCCTGATTAATGTAATCTTTTATACACAGAAGGAGAGAAAACAAAGGAATTTCCAGATGACAGTATAAATGCTCTGAAAAAAACTTTGTCCACAGAGGTGTGTGAGCTTTTCCTGTGTGTGCATAAGGACCCATCAGCATGAAACATCTTGATGAAGCAGCGTCTTTGGGACTAATACACACAAGGCTTATATACACAGGGATACAGAAGATCTTCTTGTTTTTTTGAAATAGTTTTATAAACACAGCAAAACCAGAAACTCTTATACAAATTTCAATAGAAAAACATGGCTAAGAGAACCACAGGATTATTCTCCTGTGCTTTATGTGGTCTTGTTATACTTTTAACCACTGAATGATAATGGAGGCTCATTTTCTAAACCCCACACAATTTTTTTCCAGACAAGCATGCAAAGAAGTCGTGTTTCTGTGGTGCATAAGCATGGAAGAAGGAAGCCTCACCCAGTCTTCAGCGAGAACAGTGCATCATCCACCCCCCTCTGATTGAACTTCACCATGTAGCTGTGCATTTCAGGGTAGTTGTTGCGAATGTTCCTTTCTGTGCTGCCATTGGGAACCGTCCCGAAGCGGAAAGGGGGTGAGAAGTCATTGGGTTTCTGGAACTGGGGAGACAGAAAAAGAACATTTCTCACAATCTTTCAGCAAGAAGCAGTCATCTGGATGGGAGAACACACTCTTCTCAGAAGGTAGTTCTGATTTTATTTCACCATCATGTAGAAAACATTACTGAGGTGATATTTCACTGTTTTCAAACAAGAAGGGAATCTGAGCAACCCAATCGTTTTGTCCACTCTGTATTAAGTGCATAAAATAGCCAGTGATCAAAGATTAAAAGGAGGTTAGATAAAAGGAAAAAGGAAAGGGAAAAGGCAACAGTGGCTTTGGAACACAGTCAGGGAAAGATTTTCAATAAAATCTGTGTTCATTTTATCCACAAAGTGTAATTTAGTTTCTAAGGAGTATATTTTTCAGCTCTGTGGATGCCTTTGCACTTCCTGATTCTGACTGAAGTAGAAAAATAATTAATGAGGAGAGATGCCTCTCAGAACACCTCACACCCACTTCACCAAACAAATGATCGGCTTTCAAACTTTTGGGCAAATGTCCCAAATGAAATGCTATTAGTGGCTGCAAGTCACTAGTAACATTTGATGCCTAGAACAGAGCTGGCAGAATACTCCAAACCTCTTGCTGCTCCCAAGAAATACATTCATCGTAACATTCCACTATGGCTGCAAGGCTGTGAGATTTTGTATGCCACTTGCTTAACTCAAGTCATAATCAATGGTCTCTGGGGTTTTATGAGCAGTAGAATTTAGACTCTCAATTATCAAGACGGCTTAAAACCCCTAGGAGCAGCAGACAAGAAGGAACACAGAATTGTAAGCCAGGAACTATATAAGCAGTAGAGAAAAGACACAATGCTAGGTTACATGGAGGGGAGTCGCCTCCACTCTTGATAAACCAAGGAGTAGCTTGCCTGGTGCTAATTCTCAACTCTTAACTGTGACTGTGTGTATATACCTGAGAAGCACACTAAGAACATGCTAATGGTCAGACCAAACCCATTTAACAGCATTAGTTCACCTGGTACACGAATACATGCAGGCATGTATTGCCACCTCCTATAGCAGCAATGTGGCTGCAGTCTATTGTTATAGCTTAAAAAACATACAGATAAGCATTGTTCTTGTGTTCTACTCAAAACCAGTTTGGAACCTGATGAACTCAGCTGAGGATGCCAAAGCCACTAAAGCAGTGTATCTCAATCACAGCATCTCAGCAATAAGTCTGACCAGCAGCTGTGTCTGTGGGTAGGTGAACACACCATTCACATCACCTGTTTCTGTGTACCAGTCAACCCCTCTATCTGTGCAAGGAATCATCTCTACACTTTGGGGGGTGAAATGGGCTGGCTTGTATGTGCACACATAAGTGTGTGAGAGAGAACACATGTCCTACTGCTCTAAGCCAATAGAAAACATCAGGACTGTTCTTTGAACCACAGGTTGGCACATCACCAAAAAAAAAAAAAGGTTTCACATAGCATAAAACAGGCAGTAAGGTGGCTCTTAGAACCTAGTCACACTCCCTAGGGATAAAGACAAACTCAGAGCTACCAAAACCTGTAGTGTAAATAAACTTTGATGGGAGAAAAATCACTGCAGCATGCTAAAATTATTCTTTTTTTTTACCAAGTTGATTATAGCAGCAGCTTAGGGGGCCCAACACAAGAAGGGCATTGCTATATGAGACACAAAGGCACACAGTCTCCCCCCTGACATGCTAAAATAGGAGTCTGCAAAGTGGGCAACTTGCTTCCCCAGAGGCTGCAGAACCCAGTCTTGAGGGCAGATGGGGCACACCCCATCCCCATGAAGCCTTCCAACAGGGTAAAGTCAGCAGGGCAAGCAGCAGACAGGCCCAGCCACCAATGGTGTGACCTCAGCTTTAGCACGTCCTTTAGAGAGGCAGCAGCTATGACAGCCTCTCTCTGGGCCCAAAGAGTGTTAAGAGAAAAAGAAGCCCCATCCAATGTTCATTTTATACCTCCACCCTCCATTCCCAGTGATAGAATCTCTAGTTTTGTCTGCTTCATTCACTGCATCTATGAACTGGAGTAAGAAGTATAATAGAATCAGGCAGGGCTGTGATAAGAAAAATGATCCCACATCTGAACTATCTTTTGTCCCTGCTGTGTTCGAGAGCCCATCTTAGCAGTCAGAGGTAAAAGGCTCTGTATTTAATCTTTAACCTCCTGGACAATCAATCAATAAATTAAAACATCCCTCTTCAAGAAATGACTGTTTTCCGCAGTTGGAAAAGCATGCTTCTAGAGAAGGAAGCCAGGCTGATGGCTTCTGCGAGACCACATACTGCACATTAACTCATCATCCCTTACCCCCTGTTCATTCCTCAGTCAGAACAGACCTGCAAATGCAAATTATTCACCACACACCCACATGCACACACTCTTCAACCATAGCCTACTGAATGACAAGACAGGAAACAGTCTGAAAGCATTCATATGAGACCCACACCAGAGATCTTTAACTTGAGTAGCTAAGAGGAATACACATCCCCAGCCACCTGGTTTGGTGTTAGCAAAGCTGAAAGCAATTGATGCCCAGCTGGCTTGACAGCCCTTGGAGCCAGAGAGAAGTGGCGAACTTCTTCACATGTGAGAAGTAATGGTGGTATATGCATGCAACTTTCTAGCAGGAGATGGCAGCTGAAAAATCCCCATGTTTGTTGCTACGCAGTGGGTCAGTACAGCTCAGTCCAGGGATGGAGGAATCTCCAAAGATCTCTCCAGAATCAAAAACTGCTACATCTTTCTGAGCTCACTTCTGCCTCAAGCAGCTCATACAGAAGGAACAAGAAGACATACAAGCCTCCCCAGAAAATATGTAAGACAGATGGGGAAGGAGTGTGTCCTCTCCTGGCAACATGGTGGAGGAACATGTGTGGAGAAACTGGAGAAGATCCATAGGAGGAGTATTAATTTACCCAGTTTTTGAAGAGTTCAGTAAGGAAAGACACTTGTCTTCTGCCAAGGGCTGGAAGAGTGGGCCTGGGTCAGAAGTGTCAGCCCCAGGGAAGCAGGGCACTTTGGCAGGCTGGTCTAGAAGGGGTCTGAGAGACATGAGACAGAAGCTGAGGCACAATGCAGGGGCCACTACACGGAGGCAGCCTGTGCAGAGGTAATTACAATGCCTCAGTAAATATCGACAAAGGAATTAACCACAGATATTGACAGAAAGGATCAGAACTTAGATTAATGAGAGAAGTTGCCCATCATTTCATGTAAATGTTTTTCCTGCTAGAGCCCTAAGTCACAGCTACTCTGCCTTAGGCATCTGCAAACACGAGCCCTGTAAGGCTCTGGCAAAAAAATATCAGGGGAGGGGAAGATAAGCAACTGCACCTGTTGCTGAGCAAACCCAGCTGCAGGGTGTCACAGGGAACAGCAAACAGGGCTGTACAGGGTCTGCACTGGTAGGTCCCCCACCTGACACTTCAGTGCAGCAGCAGCCCTGTCCTACTGTCCAGCTTTGCCTTTCTCAAGAGGTGACTGCTCGAGAGGGAACCTACAGGGCTTGGCTGCGGCCCTGCATCCAAAGAGCCCCAGGCAGATGTGCATCTCACCTGCAGGCTCCCACTCACCCACCATGGGGCCTCAGTCATGAGATGTTCCCCTTGTATCCAAAGTGATGGATGTGACACACTGTCACCCATGAGAGAAATCCCTTATGGAGCTGGTTTCACATCAAACATGAGGGGCAGGTGGATGCTAGAGATTGGGGTAGGAAGCAGACACCAAATCTGCCTGAAGGGCTGGGGTAGCTTGGGGACATGAAACATCTGTGTTGAGAGCCCAGCAGCTGCCCGCCTCTTCAACCCCTCACTCCACAGATTGAAATCAAGAAGCATTAAGTCCAAATCAGACCATGGCTTTGGTAAAGTAACCTCTCAGAGTCATAGAGCAGAAACCTTCCTGCCCTGGAGAGTGATAAACACACAGACTGGGGGCTATTAGCACATTCAGAGTAGAGAGCCCCTTCCCCGCTCCCCCCCGCAACTTGCCATGAGAGCTGTTGGCAGCAGCAGTGCGAGCGGGTTTAAGTGACTTGTCTGGCAGAGCTGTTTCATTAGCAATTTGGAGCCGTGCCGTGCAGAAAGCAGCATTGTTCTCAGATGTTCGAATATCAATCTGCATAATGAAACAGGTGATAGGAGCTCTTCCCATTCAGGCAGCCACGATTGGAGGGGATTCAGGAATGGGAGGAATGGGTTATGTCTAATTGGCCACAATTAATTTGATGAGAAATTTTTTTTCAATATATTGTCTATCATCAAATGGTTCCTACAGAAAAGCACATCTGCACTTATTTATCTGTTTGATGTAGGCCCTGTTTACACTGTAAAGCGTTTGCCAATAGCATTGAAAGCAGTTTCTCAAACTCAGCAAGCTCTCAAAACAAAAAGGCTCTTTTTTATCAGTCTATCTACTTTTACAGTGCTTAAAAAAGAAATAATCCCCTGCTGGACAACATAATGAGCTAGCAAAACTCAGTGTGAGTGTGTGTATGTACATGTGTAGTGCCTTACCCTTACACAGTTTCTCTGGGAGGGCTTCTTTCCCTTTGTATGGCCCCACAGCTCTGACCAATGAAGATAAAGTCCCCAGGTTCAGCTCCTCTGTTAGTTGCAAGTTCAAAAGAGCTTGAGCCCATGTTAGATACTCCAGGTTCAGTTCATTTGCCCGAGTGTTAAGGACCAAGATGAGATGCCCCAGGGAATTTCATCCTGGAAGCAGGCCTCTCATAGTCCCTGTGTCAGATTTGTCAGGCACCTGGGGGTATTTTGGATAATCTGGTACACCTGTATTGTCTCTAGATATCTACATTTGCACAGCTGAATCTAGCCACTTGACTATTTGACCCTCAGGACTGCTTCTCCCAACAAAAGTACAGGGAGCCAGCTGCTGGGGGTAGCAGACAGCTCAAAGTGCCCACCACTCTCTTGAACTTGCCCATCAAGGCATCAGGCACAACCTTTTGTGCAGGTACCTACAAGCTGCACTTTGCTTTCTCTTTTGGCAGCTGTACAACCAGCAGATATCTGTTGTGGCACAGGCCAAATATCTCAGAAAAGATGGCATTTATTAGTGAGCTGCAATGTGAGATTTAGTGACATCAGGCTAGACAAGCAAAGTCCATGCTTGAGTTCATAATTTTAGCACAACTTCTCTGCATTGCCCAAATACAGGGACAGACTTTTTAGCAGGCCCTTTTGCAATAGGACAGGGGTAATGGTTTTAAATTAAAAGAGGAGAGACTCAGGCTGGACATGAGGAAGAAATTTTTTATAATGAGGGTGATGAAACACTGGCACAGGTCGCCCAGAGAGGTAGTAGATGCCACATCCCTGGAAACATTCCAGGCCAGGCTGGATGGGGCTCTGAGCAACCTCATCTAGTTGAAGATGTCCCTGCTCATTGCAGGGGGGTTGGACTAGATGACCTTTGAAGGTCCTTTCCAACCCAAACTATTCTATGATTCTATGATCCTCAATTATCCCCTCTGGATCTGGTTCAGCTGTGTGTCACTGCAGTCAGCTTGCACCTATCTTCATTGTCTGAGAATCCAATCTGGCTCTTTGCATGGGAGCTTCATCCAGAACTTGTTAAAAATTAAAGAGTGGGTCAGTGGTTTTCCAGTCTAATACTGAGGTAGCTCTGTGTCTACACTTAAGTCTTGATCTATCACAGTAACATGTCTTGCCCTAGTTGTTTTGCTTCTATATACACTGTTTCAGCCAGGAAATAAACTCCTTCACAGTTAATGGGTAAGTGTCAAAGAGAGGAGGCTTGTCCCTTTCATACCCCCAAAATATGACATTTCTGTCCCCCAGCTGCACCATGATCAATGCCACAGAATCTGAATCTGGCCATGAGAAGACGTGTGCTCTGCTTCGTTCTCTCCAGTGGGTCTCTCCTAGACATCACCATTCCTGACAACTCTTCATTCAGCCTGCTGAGGAAGATGGCTGGTGCTGGAGATTCGCCCATTCCCTGGACAATCTACACCAGGGCTTTACTATTGGAAAGTTCTTCCAAATATCTGAACTAAAGCCATCCTGCTGCAGTCCAACTACAGTATTTTCTGTTAACTTCACCATGGACAGATAGAGCAGAATTGTCTCTTCTCTGAAAGTGCATTTTATGTTTTTGAAGACCATTGAGCTCTTTCTTCTCCATATTCTCGCACTGGGGCTAAAGAGGCCTGGTTCCCTCAGTCTTTCTTTGCAAGATGCATTATCTAGACCTGCAGCCATTCCTACTGCTGTCCTTTGGCTGTATTCAGCAGGTCTTTCATTGACTTGCCTTCCGTTGGTGCACATGCTCTCCACTTCCACCATACCAAGAATAATCTGATTAGGACCTCAAGATGCTGAGAGAACACTACACTAAAAAGGCTAGTGAGAGTTAATGCTCATTATTACTCTCCTCAGTGCTTCTCTATGTTATATCCTATTCCCTCTGTCTTTTAGTTCTGTCATCTGCAGCTTGTAAGTTCTTTAAAGCTGTAACTCTGTCCTGATCTGCATTCAGGTGGTGACCAGTTTGTTTCTGGAATGTCAATCATCACTGCCAGCACCAACTTCAGGGCTTCTATTGTATTCTTTTCTTTATCCAGCTTGATCGTGCACATAGGGACATCCACACAACTGTGCTCCATCACCTGTCCTGGCAGAGGAAGTGCTTTACAGATTTCCAGAGTGGAGCCTACTCGATTGGTATGTTGGTGCAGGGCACTTGTACATTGCTACAATAGCATCCTAGCTAGGAGTGTGCCAGCCCAACAGTGTAGGCAGAAAATCATAATGCAAACCTAAATCACAGCACTGGGACAATAATCTGTGAGGAGAGCAGACTAAAGAGACTGTGCAGCTCTTTCCTCTATTACTCATTGATCTCTTGTAGAGCTTCATTCCTAAAGCATCTCTCCCCTCTGCACAATCACCTAGTTTTGACATTATGTACATTTTTTACTCCAAGGTGGAACTCACAGCTATTTCTAAGTGACTGCAAGTTTTCAGATCTTCCTTCTACCCTAGCTCTGATTTCCTCACTTCTTCTGCATTCCCTCACAATATCACCCTCCACCTCTTCAGCAGCAGCTGAGACTTCTCACGGATTAGCATCCAGTCACCACATCAACTCTTCCTGATTGTTTGGCCCAGTCACAGAAATCAGCCCTAAGATTGCAGTGGCACAACTCCAGTTTCTTGCCTTCACCAGTCAAACAATATGTGCCTTGATTTATTAAAAAAAAAAAAAAATTAAAAAGCAATGAACAGCATCAAATCCAATATAATGCAGTTTTGGGAGGGCATAAAAATACCTTGTGCTTCCTCAGCCTTTGACTTTGTGGTTTATCTTATTATTCAGTACCTGGTGATGTTTCATATTTTCTGGTCTTGTTTTGCATTGTGCTTTCACCCATGAATTCCTCTAGATAAGTCTGAGAAAGGAGTTATCAGTGCAGCTGATTGCAGCAAAGTTGGCAAAGTATTAAAGTCATTTTTAAAGGAAGATGTAGGGTGGGTCAGACCCACAAACAAGAAGAAAAATATCTCTGAATGTCTGGTGGTGAAACAGGGACACGTGTGGGTCAGGGAAGGGAACAGAGAAACCTAGGGACAATGCGGGGCGGGGGGGGCAGGTGAAAGCAAAAGAAAGGAGTTCAAATATAGCAACTTTAAAAATAGTTGCCCTTGTAAAATAACTGAGATGAAAGCGGAGATCCAATTGGTGAAAGAAGCCGCCATCACATGCAGTTATTGCCAGAGCAATGCACACAGTAGGATTGTGCAGCCTCTTTGCAAGCTGCAAAGAGCAGAAGATGGCAAACCTCGGGCAGTGCAGCATCGCCCCAAACAGATGATATTTCAGGGGTCTCACGTCTTCCTTAGCCAGGCCTACATGGGCTTGCTGGGACCACACTGCTTTTCTGCTGACCCAGGTGTTACAGATGCACCAGGTCTGTGGGGCCACTCCAGGATCAGATCATCACATGTAGATGGAGTCCATCCACCACCAACAAAACATATTTCTTCTGAGTCTGCCAAGTGTCTGAGCATTATGCAGACTCTGTTCAGCTTCTGCATTCAAAAGGTAACACTAAGGCTTTAAAACTTCCTCAGGACACATTTGGTAAATTATCAGCTTCTAGTCATTCATGCTGTTACATGTCCCTCAAGTTTGAACAGACAACAAAACTGTAGTGGAATCACTGAACTTCACCTGTCAGAGATGAAAGCTCCTTGCACAGCCCTAGTATTAACAGATGTGGTATCGGATGAGCACAGTCATATCTGTTGCAATTAAGTGGGTTATAGGTTCCTAGCTAAAGTACACTTAACTTCTGCTTGCATGCGTGTAGAGGATGTAGATCATCTGCTTATCCCAGTATCACATTACGCCATGTATTCCATCCTTGGAAGTCAGCTTCCTTTGAAGTTAAATACAATTGGGCAAAAGGCACCTACTGAATAATCCCAGGCAAGCACAAAACAGAAAATAGTGAGGCAGAAAGATGCCAGTTAGTACACTTACGTTAATATAATTAGAAGTGTAAATGTTCATTCAGAGGGAGAAAATTAACTGATGAAAAGGACCTTGAGAGGAGAGGTGGCAGCTAAGCACTGAGGAGTTTGAAATCTGCTTTGTTTGCACATGAGACAGCTAGTTAACAAATTATGAAACACAGAGGAATTCAGAGGATGTAGTTTGGTGGGGGAGCGTTTCCATTTTCAGTGAGAAAGGCATGTCAGAGCACTAATAGTAGCCGGCCTGCTTCAACACCTTGTATGTGGGCAGTAGGGTGAAACCCTGCGCAAGTCTGGCAAACCTCCTGAAGACTTCACTGGGGACAGAATTTTCACCCAAATAACTAGAAAAGCCTAGTCATCACATTGCACAATTTCTTAAGCACCTCTGTAGCCAGGGAGTCAAACCAAAAAGCAGGGCACTCGTGGTAGGGCAGCTGAGGGATCTCAGCAGCATCCCAGAGGTGGGAGATAACACCTTCCCTTAGCCTTCTGCAGAAAGCTGCCTCCCATCTGCAAGGGGATGACAGAAGAGGAATGAAAGCCACATCTCTCCCTTGTGAGTCCTGGGGCACTAGAGCAGATACACCTGAAGCAAGCAAGTCTGTTGGGCCACTAAAACTGAGAGGGAGTCTGACCTTGAATAGCCAAAGGCCTGAGAGAAGCAGGCCTCCTTTCCACCAGGTGAAGTAAAATGCCTGGGAAGATACAGCCTGCCAAATATTTATCAAGTATATGTATGTACATAAAACTTCAAATGTCACAGTCAAAAGGGCAGGGGGGAACTGTTGTATGTTTTTTTTTAATCCTGTAGATCTCATTCTTCCATCCTCTCCCCACCAGCAATTCAGCCCTGATCATTCAGATGAAGGAGGCCAGCTCTCATTTCTCAGGCTGCCAAATCCTGGCAGCAGGGCCATTGTCTTTTATTTGACTGCAGAGTGCCAAGTACATTTATGGCACCGTATAAATAATAAATAAAAATATTCATTGCTTCCCTCTCCACTGACTTATACTGATGCGAGAAGCAGGACAATCCTTCGCTCTCCTCCTCCCTCCCCCTTTACGTAACTCTCCAAAGACGTTTTAGTTTTCCAGACTGCCAAACAATTAGCACAGAAGCGACCAAATGTTCCCAAAGCCTCCAAAGGGTGTGCTCCAAGCAACGGTGTAAAGGAATACGAAAAGGAAGACTGAGTGGTGCCCAGGATCTGGGAAAGGCCAGGACGGTGTGGTGGGGGGAACATGGAAGTTGCAAGCTAAGGACCAAGCCACAGGTCCATAGCTGACATCTCTCTTCCAGCAATACCCATCCATGCCACTGGCAAAGCCCAGGGCATTGTATTTCTCCCTTTCCAGCAAGGATGAATTAAGCCTACAGTCTGAGTATCCCCGCCTTTTGTATCTTACCTGCTTACGTTCCCAACTAACCTGCATTTTAACTGGCACTAATCCAAAAGAGTCCCATTACCAGTTTTTACTGCCATTAAATCCCCCAACAGGAAAGAGAAAATCCTGAGAGACTGAGTCAAGGCTAAAGTATATCGCAGCCTCCTCACCACTCCGCACCAGGCAGCTCTGAGCTTAAAAAAAGAGGGAGAACGACAAAGAAAGTAGGACTAAGGTGGGGGGAGAAAAGTGTGCTTGAAAACCCACTGACTTTAAACATTTATAGCCTTAAAGCTACTGAATCGCTTTTTAGCACACAGGCACAGAGGTTTGTTCCAAGGATCTCAGAATGCATAAAAATTGTGCCAATCTGAAGAGTGAAGAATGACTAAATCTATGATAAATGCACCCATCTACAACTGTAAAAAATTATCTGAGATCATATTTATGTGCACAATAAATGTAAGTCACCAATTAGAAAGATATATTACTAACATGATACTCCGTAGCTATTTTTATAGCTATTTATTAATATGAAGACTTTAGCATAATATGCAATTACATAGATATATACTGCACTATGCTGTATTTGTAAATTGTTCATACTATAGTAACTGATGATTTACAAAGAGATGCAGAGAAATCATCAGATTTTAAGGCATAAAATTTCTGACTATCAAAGCTCTGAGTTCTCTACACTTCATTATGAACCAATGTTTGTAAGCAGTAGTTGGTACCACTAATGTTATGTATAAAGGTCATATTTAAGCAAAAGACTGAACACAGTTCAACTTATTTACAGGAAGACGTGCCCCTAGAGATGTTCTGTGTAAAGAAAATCAGCTCTACCCCACAATGTAAAGTTTGGGGGTTTGGGAACTTCCCTTTTGTGTGTGTGTGTGTCAAGGTGTATCAGACTCTATGCATTTTAAAAAATATTCTGTTTTATCACAAGAGGACAGAGTCAGAAGTGGCATGGTCTTACTTCTGTTTAGCTAACTCATATCTCCACAAAGGTCTCCTGACAATAAAAATCATACTGCTGTTGAAAAGACTGCATATTTTTTGCTTCTGGACATCGCCATATAAAATTTCCTTCGTATCGTGCGGAAATGTGTGAAAGTGCCACAAATGTCTGTCTGTTGGTAGTCAATGTGCAATCCTGTGGAAGATTTACACTGCATCCAAGCCATCCAGTTAGACAATCTTGCCCTTACAGACCTTACAAGGTACAAGACTGACCCCCAATTTTGGTCCCCTTGGAAAATTTCTAGCTGATAGATACACTCGCTCTGCGTTTTTCCTAGACTTCTCCAGAGCAATATTTGTTGTGCAAAAGCTGCAAGCTCAGAAAAGCATTTAACTTCAATCATGTGAATAATAGCCCATTGACTTTAATGTTGCCACTCATGAGCACAAAGTTAAGCACATGCTTAAGTGTCCTGCATGTCTGGGATCCTTGTATAATTTAGATTTAATGTGACACAGAGTACAATGTGGGAAATAATTCATTTTTCAGTTTCATGGCCAAGCATCTATTACTGCAGAAATACAGCAGATACTTTTTTTGCAGGTTTTTCAGTGAGAGTTTTGCTTTGTACCAACTTGAAATGTTTCTTTCACCTCAGGATAACGTCTGTTGTTTTGTCTTCCAATTATCTCCTTCTGTCCCTCTCCTCTGTTACAGAAAAAAAATCTTTATTTTCCTTTTTTTTTAATGTAGGTCAATTATATGAGTAGTGCCTTTAGAAAATTAAAAGTAAAAAATATGTGTCAGAAATATCAAACAAACTATTTTATTTCAACTATACTAAAATGAGCTACTTCGGCAAATATCAGAATTTACTTCTGCCTTCTTGTGCTCTCCCTAATTTTTTTTTTTAAGTAAAAATGTTGACCAGTTTCAACTCCAAAATTTAATTTTTTAGAAAAAAGCATATCTATCAAAAAAAGTAGCTGACCTATGCTGCAAAGAAGCAGGCCTTTTGTCTCTACATTTCATTCACATCTAAAAAAAGCAAATAAGTCAAATACATGTGAAATTTCATCAATCTATATTAATTTGCAGGCATGCAGAAATCCATTTCTCTCCTTTTTATGTCAATTACAAAATTACCATTTTGATACTTTATTAGCTTCTTTGGCATTTCCAACTAATTCATAGGCATGGATACTATTTTTTTTTATTATTAACCTTCTGCATTCTAAATTATTTTATTTAAATGCCCTGCTGGCTGTCCACATTTGCTTTTATTCTATTACTACTGTATATGAATGGAAATTACGTATAGCTATTAGATTATTTCACACATTAGTTCATTTTATATAATCTTTCCTGTATTTATTGCCTTCGTTAGACTGAAATACCGCAGGCACTTGTTTCTCTAATGTGTCTGAAGCTCTCCCCTTATTGGAAATTGGGTTATATCTCCTGATTACAGTCAGATGCAATCCAGACTCGGGAGCCGACTGCAGTATTCTGCGACAGGCCGTCACTACCAGCAGGGTTTTTGCAGGGGGTCGTGACCACAGCATTCCCCCATGTGGACCCTGGAGGGATGCAGCCCGGCGGTGCACACAGGGATGCTCCGGCTGGGCTTGCCAGCACTGCCACTGAGGGACAGAGCTCCAGGGCCAGGCAGCCAACCCATCCAGCATAGCTCTACCCCTGCCAGGACCACATCCAGCCACTCCACGACACAAGGTGGACCTGGGGAGGCGGAGGGTGCTGGTTTGGCATCTGTGCAGGAGGAGGGTGGCTCGGCATGCCGTGAGCACAGAGAGATGGAAGGGAGATGCTGTCAGAGCATCTCTTTGCCCACAGGACTCACAGGGCTGGTGTTGCATTCGGGGAGGAGCAGGTTTCTCCTCCCTCAATCTGCTTGTGGCTGCACCAGTGTTAAGGGCCGCAGCTTGATGTATGATAGAGCAGCTGCAAGGGTTAACATGGAAGCATTAACATTGTGAGCTGGATTTCTGGGTCAGCTCTGACCTGTTTTGGGTCAGCTGAGCAGAAAGTGTTGGCACTCAGCAGGGTGAGCATCACTTGGGCCAGAGACAGAGCAGCAGAGGTCACTAAGCTCAGTCCACGGAGCCTTCAGCCACCCTCAGCCCAACACACTACCCTGGCACAGAGGTGTCCTCTCTAGCCCAGCTCAGACAGGCCTGCTCAAGCATCCACACCGCACAGCGAGGACATGACGTTAGTCACTGTCTTGTATGTCATTAGGAAGCAAATGCTGGGGCACAGCCAAGGCACCATCCAAGTCCTTAGCTGAAGCGTTTCAGCCTGATTTTCTGGGGAAGCAGCAGGTCAGCAGCCGTAGGCAACCTCTCGGAGCAGCTCTTTCCCAGGCAAGGCCCAAGGAAGAGGGTCCAAGGAGACCCTCAGGGTGGCTGTCACAGGATGTAGCCAGCCTGACCCTGACAAGCATTTCCGAGCCAGGCACAGTAATAGCTTTTGTGAGTGCATCTGGCATTTTGGCTGCTGTACAGTGCCAGTGGGACACTTTCTCCAGGTACTGTCACGCCACAAAGACATTTGCAAGCAGATCTGGGTCTAGACAAGTAGGAACAATATCCCTTAAAATAACCAGCTCTTTGCCTATTGTCTTGGATTACATCTTCTGCTGACTCCTTGTGCTGGACACAGCTGCCCTTGCCAGCTGGTGTGGTAGGATGGGAGGCTGATCTGCCTCACTTCTGCTGTGGACACCAGATCATACACTGGAGGTAAAAGAGACTGGATGCTATAGTTATTCCTCTTGGCCACCTGGCATTGGTCAGTGACTGCCTCCTTCGAAAGTCTAAACTGGCTAATTAAGGGGGCAGGAAAAGGGAGGAAGAGCACAGCATGCCGTCAAGCCTGACAATACTCAAGAAGCATTTAGACAACACCCTCAGACACATGGTGTGAATTTTGGGGTTGTCTTGTGCAGGGACAGGAGTTGGACTCAATGATCCTTGTAGGTCCCTTCCAACCCAGGGCATTCTATGATTCTATGATAATTGCCCTTGCATGTGGCTGCACTATGCACCTCAGCCAAGCAGTGCACTGGGGGGGTGAGTGAAATGCAAGCAGCATGCGGGCTTTGGAAGAGGGAGAAGAGGAGACTGAGGAGACTGAATTCTTCCCAGATCAAGGCATCTTGAAGTAGTGTGACAGATACCTGGATGGCTGCTCTCAAACTCTGCAGGGCCCTCTTGTAGATCAAGCCTAGTAGATCAAACTCATCCACTCACATCTTTTGGATGGAGATATTCCCACCTGCCTTTATTCTCTAGAGGCAGCAGTTGGCCTTCAGTGTTTACCAGCCAATTTTCATCTGATTCCAGATGCTCTGGTAGATTTTAATTTTATCCAAATGTTGCACTTGCTGTTGTTGCAGCTGTGTTTGAGGCATACTGCAATGATCTGAGTATGTACTGTGGCCTTTCTCTTCCCCAAGAAACAAAGCACATATGCTTTAAGATAGCAAAAGCAAACACAGGTATGTTGGCAAAGAAAAGTTGAAGAAAATGACCTCAATCCAATACACAGAGGGAGCCCTACAGCGAAACAGACTAAAATATGCCCAGAGACCTGTATCCAAAGGCTCTGTGAAGCTCCAGGAGTTACCACTTTCAATTGATATTTCATGCACATATCTCTGCAGGTATGAAGAATATCTTGAAAAACATGAGAATGAGAGTGTTGCTCTCTCCGTAAGCCTGGGCACAGCCTGAAACAATAGATCGCGGGTATGAACTATCCCATTTAGCTCAGACAGTTGAAAACCTAATGATGACAAACTAATGTTAACGCTGATAGGGCTGGTAGGTTTTGAACGGTACCTTTCAGTCTGAGGGAGTCCACAGCTTCTTAAGGAGTCTCTGCAAAAACCTCCACCCAGCAGAAAAGCACCTTCCCCCTGCCCCCTCCTCAACACAACACACTGCAAATGTAGAAACAGCGTGAAACAAATTGAGGTTGAAATTAAAACAAGTAACAGGAGCACTTCTGCACGGATTGTATTATTCTGTGTCATATTTCATTCCAGGAAAAATCAACATAAGGAAAAAAAAACCTCTTAAAAATTAATCCATCACAGAACTTCCAGCCTGCTGCATGGGACACTGTATACACAGGGGGCCTGGCCACAATTTATTTCTAGACTACCATAGGGGACACGAAGAGACAGTAACTATAGCCAGTCTAGCAGTAGCAAACTGATGCATGCAGTCCTCTTCTTGCTGCTACCCCCTATAGCAACGTGCATGACCTATTGTTATTTGGTTGCCCTATAATGGCATGACCCCTTAAGTAGCCCCAGTGATTGAGTAACAAATTCAATATGGGCAATCAAGCCTCACAATACTCAATTCCTTGTGAGTAACCTCACCACAAAACAAAAATAAAGCCGTGTGCAGTGCTTCAGACCCTCATGAACCAAAGAGTGCTACCCTGCATGCATGAGCAATCTCCTCAAAATCCTCAGTGCGCAGAGCCCAGCAAAAGCAAACGCTCTGCGAGGACAAAATGCAGTGCATGTAAACAAGGTAGCGAAACACACTCTGAACAGGAAAAGATTTCTTGTGCTAAGCTTCCAAAGGCCTCAAAAAAATGACAGTATAACTTCAAATGCCAGCAATAGTGAATCATCAAAGCCACACTGATTTACCCCCATGGGCAGAACTTGTTCCCATAAGAAACTAAAAAATCATGTTTGCTAGCCCAGTGCCCAGCATTCTTGCACAGACAAATTATTTCATCCTGACAAAACAGGTTACAGTCATTATGCACATTGTCTCCAAACATCTGTTAAATCAGTTCTTGCTGACAATCAAGGTGTGGTTTGGGATCATGCAAACAAGCACAGTTCAGTTCTGTTTCTAATTCATTCCTGAAGTGCTTAAAACATGTTAAAATGCAACTGAATACCAATGAAGAGCAATTGTTCTATTTAAACAAGGGACTAAAGCTATGATGTGTCTCTGAAAGAAACTGAACACTTTCCCCGTAAAAGCAAAGAAGAGAGGGTAGAGCAGCCTCTCCTGTGGAAAAGACTGCTTTGGGTAGATCTATTACCTTTTTGTCGCTCAAGCCAGACACCTGGTCCACATATTCCTCTTGGATCATGAAGGCAGCCAGGTTGGCAGTGTAGCTGGCCAGAAAGATGACAGCGAAGAAGGCCCACACCGACACCATGATCTTGCTAGTGGTACCCTTGGGATTCTGCACTGGCACAGAGTTGTTGAAGACCAGCCCCCACAGCAACCAGATAGCTTTGCCAATGGTGAAAGAGGGACCTCCGGGCTCTGGAGTGATTGAGAAAATGATCCCACAGTGAGCATCTCAGAGTAAGTGGTCTGCATTTCTATTCACATACGCATCTTGACTTCAGAGTTAAGAGCAGCATCCATTCCCACATGTGAGATGAATGTCCTCTGCTGCGCTCCCCCATGTTCATTGCACCATATCTCAGCAAAGTGTGACCCTGAAAATTATTTTTTTTAAAAACATCCTCAGGCTTCCATATTTATTCTGTCTCAAAGATTTCCACCAAAACCTTACACAAGGGCTTTTTATTTTTTGGTATCTGATTGGAGTATCTAAAAGCCCAAACATTCAATTTCAGTTCAAGTGTTGTCACCAGAAATAGTTTGCTCAGAAAAATTCTGTCCTTGTTTCAAGCTATTCAATTGTGATGCTGTCCTTGAATTCCTAGCATACACCTGTGCAAAACATGGCCTTCACAATACTTATATATGGGTGCAAGGAAGAGCGCCATCTGAAATAGCAGGGCTTTACAAATACCTCTGCAAGAGGTTTTCATTACCCAGTCTGTTGAAGACACACAAGCCAGAGAAGAACACAGCTCCCTCTCTCCATAACAGTGACATATACTCTGGTCTATCTCAGGAAAATCAGCAGCTCTGCCTCAGACAGTCGAGGAGTAGATCTAGTGTTTTAAAAGCTGCTATTTGCCCCTTTTTCACTTTTCAGCATGGAAGCTCATTCATACCCCAAAAGACAAGTGTGCTCACGAAGCATTAGGCCTGAAAACCTGCAAAATCCTGCCTGTCTCCCAACAGTCTCATATCCCTGGCATATGCTGATTTCATTAATGGAAATCCAGACTTAAATTTCCTCAACTTGAGCACAAGAGGAGCTGTCAGAGAGACTGAGATGCAGTTACTTCAAGGATCCTGCTTCAGATACTGAGAAGACCCTCTTAGGATGAGGGCCCTCTGGCACGGCTCAAGGGTCTGTCACTTTTCCAATGGTGCCAGTCTGGCTCTGCAACCTTTTGGGTTAGCATCTCATGTTTTATCTCCTCCCTTGGGCAGGCTGACTGGTGCTTAGTGCTGCTGCCTGTGGTTAAGGTTGGCTCCAGCAGAGGAACAAAAGGGAAGGAAGTTTTTATGCTCCTCTCCAAACCCACGAGCAGAGAATAGCATCGATCATCTGAAAGCACTGTGTTACTCTAAACACAACTGAAAGGTGCAAGGAGCTCATTTTTACACTGGGAACTTCACATCAAGTTCAAAACAGAATAATCACCTCACAAAACTAGAGCCTCTAGATGCCAGGGAGCCAAAGCTGCAGTCAGAAACATGGTTTGGCAGTCTTTGTCGTTATACGTGCTGGAGCGGTAGCTTTATATTCCTCTCTGCTTAATGAGCCCTAAAACACACAGGTCCAAGGCCTGCATGTCATCGGTGGGAACTGTAAGGTGTGAGGAAATCTTGAGAAGTTCCCTCCTAAAAACTTCATCTTCTCCACTGTGCTTTCACATTTACTTTGTCAGCCACAAGTCAAGACAGCAATGGGAGCCTCTGATTCAAACCAATGAGCCAGAATCCTCCTGAGTTCTCTAACTTCGAATGCGCCAATAACAACCCATCATCACTTTGGGGCTAGATCAAGGCATGCCCACCTGACCCTAAAAAGAAAATCTTGGTGTCTGTAAAGAGAAAATGCAGGTGTGGGAGGCAGAGGTATACTGTCATGAGACTAGTTCAAATGCAGCCACAGCTTTCACTACCAAGTAAGCATTGCAGTCTCTGCAGCAGATTTCTACACCTTCACATTACATCTGTCAGGGATAATGTCTGCCTGATCATGCAGTACTTTGCATAATTACTCAGAAATATTGATACTTGCAGCTGCAGTTCAGCAAACTTAATAACTGCACAACTGCACACCTGTACTAAGAATTGCTTCCAGTTCCACATCTGCATTAATATCTCTCAAGAGACTCACAGATTTAACAGTATTTACTTGTGTCCATAGATCCATGTAGTTACCATCAGTTGCCATGAAGGCCCTCCACAGCTCCATGTTAAGAGATAATTTCACTTCCCCATATATGTGGTTCTGCCTGTATTCTCATTAACACTTTTTTTTTTTCACTCGTCTCTAATCTGATGGCATAAATTCGCTCAAAGCACTAGACTAGGGAGCAAATTAGTGCCTTTTCCAATAACTGTCTCTTTCACACTGTTCTGAATGGACCGATGAACCCAGATATATTTGAAGAGCTGATTCATTGGGGGTGAAGATACAGAGATGACAGAAGGCTCAACTTGCGCATTCTCTTCATGCCAATAAGGAAGAAAAAAAAAATGCTGTCTCTTAGGTTGTCTGTCCATCCCCTCTTTAAGTCACTGGGCTGTCTACTGAAGATCAGAACCACAGAGATGAGTCACAAAATAATCCCAGGCAAATGAGCTTCCCACTTTCTCCACTGCCTCAGCAAGCCAGAGAACGAGGTGCAGGAGGGACATGCCCAGGTGACAGATGTGGAGTCTGGAGAACGTAGCACTATGCTGGGAGGATGCAGAGTGGCTTGCTCTTCATGGAGATGTAGCACTAAAGGATGGATTGACAGCACTGAGCCCTCTGATTGCCTCAGAGAGCACCACACCACAGGCACTGCCAGCACTGGCTACCAGGACCCATTTTCCCTCAATGAGAAACAAGTTGGAGCCGGTGCATGCTTTAGAGATGAAAGGCGACACAGCTCCGTCCCCTGAGCCAAGCAAATTATCCATTATACACATCTGCTCTTTTCAGAGCCTTTTTTCTGCCTCTGTCCCTGCCCTCTTTAGTCTTTAGCAGAGCTCAGAGAGGGCTAGAACCATATTGTGTTCAAGGCAAAGGAAATACCCTGACGAAGGAACTGGGATTGGAAGTGAGAGTGAATCATGGCTAGGAGAGACTCCCCTTACCTCTGCCATCAGCAAGGCACCGATTATAGCCCACAGGGCTGAAGTACTCAAAGACGAAGACGGCCACCGCAGAGATGATAAGCAGCATCACAAACATCATCACCCATACATCAGCACTGAAAGGCTCTGGAGAGGAAGAAAAAAACACAGTGAAAGACCTGATACCACCTCACACCATTCCTCCACCTCCTTTGCTCTCCAGACCACCCCAGTGAGAATGTGGAAAAAACTGGGCCAGAGAAAAACAGAAGTTACAGCAAAGTCTTTCACCTGAGTCTGAAAAACTTATTGAATTGGGAGAAGCATAGTTTCTGTCTCTGTAATGACTGGATTCCTTCTTAGTGTTATAGTTGTGACACATGGCTCCATCTGGAACTACATGCAACCATTGTGGCATGCATTGATAAAATAACATGCATTGATAAAAGATTGTTCCCAGGAAGTCCTCCAGCACCATCTGGAGAGAGGGGGGAAAATCAAGAACTGGCAGAGTTTCAGACAAGCATCCAACTTTCAAGATGCTATTGAGCCAAAGAGCATCTCTAAATTTCTGAGGTTCAGCCATAATGATAGCAGTTTTTGCTGCTATTCCATTTCTGTAGCAATAAGAACGCTGGCTCATTCCAGACACGTTAGCATTCATACTCCGCAAGTATTTGATCTCTGCCAGGTTTTCTCCTTCTCCAAGCCTGAACAGATAAAGACGGGACTGAGCTAAGACAGGACAGTTTCAAAGAAACTTAGAACTTTGCTCCACACTATAGCAAATATTGTAACCTCAGCTAAATTACAATTTAAAATTTTGGAGTTAACTGTATTGTTGCTTTTACATACCCAGCAGTATTGGTGGACTTGGCTAAGGCAAAAATTCCTGAAGAGTGAGTAGTCATGAAACTCCTGCTTAAAGAGTTTGGGAAAATTTCTTTACCTGGTTAAAGCTATTTCTGTTTGTAAATGTTCTCACAATGCTGGCAGAGAGCAGACAGTAATTATAAAACTCATATACTGTGTTTGCTGCATCATGAAACATTTTATAAAGCCAAATAGTAGATATTAGGAAGGAATGTATTTCTTGGGGAAATGCAGTATCTTTTCAACATTCCCTGATCACCCTCTGCCACCAAAGGACATTAGAAATCACTGTACTGGAGGACACAGTGTCAGCACAAAACTGATGGCTCAACTCTTCTTGAAAAGCTCTATTAGATCTCTAATTTCTACCAGTTGTCCTGTCAAGGGAGGGTCAAGTTAATACCTTCTTTACAAATAATGTCTCTCAAAGTGCAACAATTTATTGTTAATTGTTATCATTAAGTGCTATGGCATACCAGCTATAAGGTTTGAATCAATTTTCTTCTCACCTACACTCCTTGAACGTGCTATTAGTTGAGTCACTGGGAAACTACATGCTGCAGAGTAGGTGACAACTCTGAGTCAGTCCATTCTTGTTGGGATTAGGCATATAATTGTTGAGAAATTCCCTGGAACTCCTAGGCAGTGCCTGTTTGCATTTGCCTGGATTTTGCTTGCTTGGGATTTAGAACTAAAACATCACAGTTTATTTTTATATGCCTGTCCCACAGGTACTCCCAAAAATGGACTTTCAGGCTAAGAAACACAAGCAACCTTCACCTAATTTTTGATGAACACTGGGTGAAGTTTTAATTTAAGACTAAAATTATACCTAAGAAGGCAGAAGGTGAGACAGTTCCATTGCTACGTGACACCATGACGCTGATTCCCGTCTCAATGAAGGGCACAGAGAAATCCACCACTTCTGAACGCTCCTCATTAATGGTGAGAGATCCCACAGCCATATAAGCCCGTTTGGTGACAACCTGGGGGAAGGAAAAGAAGAGATCTAACACAGACCCGAGGCACCTCTCAAGCACCGCAACCAAGCCCCTTCTCACCTTCCTGCCTTTTTACACAACCTTTTTACTCCTGTGATCCCATTCCCTATATTGTTTCTATCATCTCTCCTTTCTAATCTTTCATCAGGGCACCTTCTTCTTTCAGGAAATTTATACACATTAATCTTCCCCTCAAAACTGGTATGTGTATAAAAAATAAATCTGCAGAGGTCTTAGGATAAACACATCATCCACTGAGAAGACGTCTTATCTTATTTTTCTGTCCTTGCTTTTTCCTCCCTCTAACACTGCAAAGTCTTATTTCATTCTTTATGCACCTTATATATGATGTAAGCGTAATCTAGGTTGTAGCCTCTCTGGTGCATGGATATCACCCTCTTTCTTTGACTGTAAAGGCCAAATTTGTGACACTATAGAGAATAATAACTAATCATCAAACAGGAAAGGTAGTCTTGGTCAGAGTGCCAAAGCAGATTAATTCACCCGCTGCCCAGAAAGAATCCCGGCCAGTCATTTCAGTAGAGTCACCTGTGTCCCTGTCCTGGAAGTGGACCATATAACAATGGGAGACTAGACCTGACCCATGTCACCCAGCCCAGGGATGAAGCCCACCATGCCCTCCCTTTCCTGCTGACCTCTCCAATCATTCCATTCCACGTCCCATTGATTTTTTTCCCATGTTTGCCATTAGTCACCAAGTAGAGGTCATAGGTGAACTTTACAGACTTTGATATTTTCTTGAGGATGTCAATGCAGAATCCCTTGCAACATTTCTTCATGTAATCTGGCTCCTCATCGGTTTTGTTCCTGTACCGTGACAACAATAATGGGTTAAAAGACTGGTGAAAACTCCCTTAATTCCCTTCTGTTGTCAGTATGCACTCCCCCTCTCACAATATAATGTGGAGAATTTCACTTGTGTTATCTGTGCTGGAGGGTAAAGGGACACACTATGATGATCTGCTCAAAGGGGCCAGTCATGAATGGACATGCTGGGCAAATGGAGGTGACTTTTCTAAGAAGTGTTATCAGGGTATGATGGCATTGCCCCAACAGACTCTACATTCTGCTGAGAAGCGAGAGCCCAATAGGAGGAGAAAAACCCAGGGGTGCATACTCGGTCACTATGCGTTTTTGACAAGGGACCGTGTTCCTCATGCAGGTGCCACTTAAGGGGTCCACATTCTCCACAATGACGAACGGTGCCTCTTCCAAGGTCACAATACTCAGGTGATCGTCCTCGCGTTCCTCAGAGTCGGGATACAGCTCAAAGCGGGGCCACACGTAATACTTCATCTGCAACTTTTTTTCCTTCCATTTCCCCACCTGTGAAGACACAAACCACAGAAGACAGGCTTCTAGCTGCCCCGTCCCTCTATATCAACTACAGTTCCCACAGGCCTGTCCAGGAGGACCACTCTGAAGTACCCAGGTTCATAGCTTACATAAGATGAGGACATTTCTGAGGAGAAGGTTCTGAGTAAGTAGGTTCAAACCAGGGGGAAGTGGAGAACTAGAAAGACATGTGGGTTGTCTCATCTCGGTGACGGTCTCACCCTCTGGGACAGTGAGTGGATAAGCAGGGGATACCCCCAGCATGGTCAAACAGACATGATGTCTTTCAACTTTCTCAACCAAACAACAGGAACAGAGTTTATTGTCTCCTGAAATGTTGACTTCAGCCTACTAGCCACAATTTTTTTTCCTGCTAAGAGGAGAAATATGTACAAATGCTGAAACACACGACATTTTTAAACAGAGAAATTTAAACACAACTTGAAAAGCCAAAATGTGACTTATTTATTTTTCAAAATTTTGTCTTCATTTGTTTTCAGTGAAATTCATCAAACATTCATTTTAGCCAAACTTGATTTTGTCCAGAAATAGCTCCTGCTGGCAAAAAGTTACCCATTCCTAGTCAGGGCTGAGTTCTTCTAAGAGACAGGCAATGGAAGAGGGAGGTGTTCTGCATTTTCAAGAGTGTCTTCACAGAAGAAGAACATAGAGATGCTTGCTAACAGTAGTTCTTGCTATTGCCTGCGAAGGCCTTACTGAAATACCTGCTCTTGTCCTTTCACAGTGACTTGGTTACATACCTTAGCTGGAAACAAGGAGTTGCTCTGGCTTCCTGACACACAAAAAATAAAATCAAAGAGCATCAATGATTTCTTAATCTTGCTATTTTTCCATAAGGATATACTGCAATTTTAGATCTTTTCATTTTCCATTTCCTAAGCCAACAGAGATCATATCTTCAGCTGTCAGAAAAGAGGAGTGGGACACAGTTGCCTTATATCTACTGCCACGAACAAGGTTGTTCTGAAACCACTCCAGTCCTTGCAGAGACGATGTAGATACGTGTAGCATACCCACTGCCCATGGTAGACTATTCCTTGCAAAAATTCTGCTAAAAGAAAAAGCTGAACATCAACTACGCTTTCAACTATCAAAGTCTTGTCTTTTGTTCTCAATCTCCCCATCACAGTTGACACTAATTAGCACCTTGGCTGGCAGCTGAAGCTGAGAGGGCAAGAAACTAACTGGGCTTTAGAAGGAACCTTCCTGCATGATCCTCAAAGAAAAGCCCTCCAGGCCAGGGTTGAGACATGTTGATTTGATGGCAGAGGCAGTGTGGGTGTGTGGGAAGCTTGCACGACTGCTCCTAGCAGTGTACCTGCTTGGTGGGTAAACAGAAAAGCTTCATTCCACTGCAATACAACACCCCTCCCACCACCTCCAAATTTCACTCATTTATTTATTTAAATGACAGGACGGGAGAGAGAAGCACTTATTAGAGGCTCATTAGGTGTCAGCAGTTATTCTGTGAAACTCAAAGCCCAGCTGCGGTTTGGCATTTGAGAGCAGCTAGAATTCACATAAAACACTTGTCACCTTCAAAACAAACAAACAAATGCTTTATCTGGCCATGAAAGAAAAATCCACTCTGGGGGTTTGTGAAGGGAGAAAAAAGGCAGAAGAAATAACCCAGAGACAGCAGCCTCCCCGTCCATCCCTGCAGCATGAACAAGGCACCCCAGTGACAGCAAGACAGTGGGTTTTGTAAGAAGGGAGTGAACTGGCCAGGCAGCTGATCTTATTTCCCAAAGGCCCTTATGACCAGCAGTTCCCAAAAAATGCCAAGGAGAGCTTGGCCCTAATGTTCCCTCCACACATGGAGTCACACTGCTTGGACTAGCAAGGTACATAGTTATTTTTCTTCTTTTTTTCTTCCTCTTTTTTTTTTGTTTGTTTGGTTGGTTGTTTTTTTCTGTTACTTGAGTGGGCAGAGAGGACTTGTTTTAATTTTTAAATACACTTTGAGCAGCAGGTGAAAGCTGGCAAACTGGGAGCCCCAGGAACTGGTGGCCCCTTTTGTCTACAGGTAGTGTTGTCCTAGGGCAGCAGATGGTCTGTACTCATACTAATATCTAAGCCTGGATGTGAAGAGTGCATTTCTGAGGGAATAAAGATCATATAATCATATGCTCATCCAGGGTCTGATCAGCTCTGAACTTCCCACTCGTTGACCAAGCAGGTCAATTTATCATCATCTGAGCCAGAGATTTCTACAGTGCAACTTTAGCCCTCCAGTAACTGAGCTCAAATCCCCAAAATCAGTTGAGTGAAGCCACCAGACAAGCAGAATAACTGCACACACGGGGCTCAATAGGGACCAGTGATTAAGATGCTGCACAGAACAGCCAAGACTTCAGCTCAGTAACATTAACTTATCATAGAAATAAGTGGTTGATGAAAGAGACATCTTGCATTATCTCAGCAGCACTTAGATATCACAGTAATAGGCATGATATAAACCCGTAAGTGATAAATTAGATCAGATCAACTCGTAATTACCCAGAAGTTCTCTGGGACAAAAAGGGGAGTTCATAAGGCTGTGTGCCAGGCACGTTTCACAGTCTTGTACTACACGGACAATATTATGAAATTAGGATAACTATGACAGTCTTGCCACAACCTCCTGTGCACTGAAGCACCTAACCTGTAAATACAGTAGCACACATCACTTCCTTATTACAATAATAATTCTAAATTATTTATTGTCCAAAAAGGAGGAAAAATGGGATGTAACAGAATGTTCTGACCTAAATTTTCAAATTAACTAAGGAGTGTCTCAAGAATACATGCAAATATGATGTTTCATTGCTGACCAGAACAATCAGGCATGTCATATACCTGCAGACATGTAGGGATATGAATATGTAAAGTCAGAAAAGCTTTGCAAATTAAGAGGGAGAAGACTTCTTCACATGCTCATGCATGCAAGGGTCAAATGTGTATGCATGCAGCTAAAGAAGAGCAGGCTTAGGCAGCATGTGAGCAAGGACAGTAAGGATATGAAACACCGCATGTGCAGAGGATGGAGACAATGCAAGAGAAAGAAAATATAAATGTGCATCCTATGCTGGATAATCTGCCATGAGAAGGAAGGAGCAATTCACTGTGGGGACAGAGGTTAGCCACAACGGAATTAAATGTCACAGATGTGTCCACGTAATGATGCCTACTCTTAAAGGATATAACCTGCCAAGCTGTGCAGAGCAGAGTAAGGCACTCCTGAAGTCTCAGGGTATTTGGTATTAACAGTTTGTGAACTGTTATTATTTAGGTTCTGCTCAGTGCTTGCCTCAGTAAAAAGAAGAAAAATAAACCATCCTAGGCATCCTATGTATTTGTCACTCTGCAGTTTCAAGACCCACTGGGCATTCTCTGATCAGAGTCTAGTCATCCAAACTCCCACCATGAGCCCTGGAGAGTCACAGAATCGGCAAGAGTAAGGATCCTATGGATATATATAACCCCCTTTCTAATATTATTCTCCAGTCCTTAGATACATTCCTGTATGCTAGGGCAGGGTTCCTAGGAGCCGCAATTTCACCTCAACTTTCCCTTGCTCTATCTGTGCCACATCTGATATTCTCAAGAAAAGAAAGTCTCTTCAGTTTGGGGATGAATTTGGGATGTTGAGGGAGGAGAGCAGCTTTTACCTTAAATATAAGAGCCTACTTTGGATAACAAACTGTTGAAAGTAGAAGTCCAAGACATTTGCAAAGAAAGAAAGTGAAAGCTTTTGTAGAACAAAAAGTTAATCATATATACTATTGGTTTACCTAATATATAAGTTATCCCATGCATACAAACAGTAAGATTGCATATGCAAGGGGAAAATAAATTAGAGCCTTCTGAAAGCCTTCCAGCAGGTTAAAAATTGCCTTAACCACAGTATAATGCAGCCAGAGTAAGTGTTCTGCAGTATGTTAATGCTCACCTCTAATGAGAGGTGTATCATATTAGTTCCCTGAAACTAATCCTCAGCAAAGGCTTTTCTCTCCTCCTAAGAGCAGCTAAGGCTTGCAACAGCCATTTGTGGCAGATGTTTGTCTCACCTGTCCTTACACTGACAGAGAGCCCATGGTCTCCGTGGGCAGTCTATTCCAGTGCTTAACTATTCTTCCCATTAAAAAGGGTTTTTTTCCTTGATGTCTAACCCAGATCTTCTTGCTGCAATTTATACCAGGAGAGTATATTTCCTTATTCTTCTACATGTGCTCTTTTTGGTGTTATCAGGTCAGTAAGATATTTATAACACGAAGGAGCTGGCAGTCTCATTCAGTGGATATCTTATATGCTACATTGGCAAAAGCAACCACCTGATCAAATGACCAGCACCCAGTCTCACCATTTACAAAAGGCAGAAATTCCCTATTGCACCAAGGACCTCTGGAATCTGATCTGCAGCCTTGTGCCTCTACTCCATGTTATGTAAAATGGAGATAATGGTATGTTTTCACCTCTGGGGTGCATTGGGTAAATAAATACAGAAAAGGCCATGAGGCTTGCAAATAGTGTGGAAACGAAACAGACACACGCATTTAGAGCTAGATGAGGGAACATATACAGCTTGTATCTGTTAATGGTGTAAACATGAAAACTTCCTGCCTTTTATCTTTGCTGTCAGATAGTTAACTGGAAAAAAACTTACGTAACTTTTACACCTGATTTTAATACATGAAAAAGGGAAAATCAAATATAGAAAAAGTAAAGGTAGAATGTTGGGCAGTAGGCAGAAAATAGCAGTGTTATTGGTAATGTAACTGATGGAAAAGCATACTTAACCCCTCTGGGAAGCAGGGAGAGTCCAGGGAGAAATAAGAGTCTTGTCAGAATGATTTGTACAGATCCTGAATGAGGACATGCGAAAACCAGAACAACTGGGCAGGACCTGAAAAGGGCTACTGTAGGAATAGTAGAGACACCGTAGAAAGAGCAGTTATAACTGTGATGCTGCCAATGGAAGTATGCACTGCTCAAGGTATATAAAAGTAAAAGTAAACCTAGAGGATGCTGTTGTGATATTAATGATGCAGTAGACTATGAAGAAATCAATCATGCATAAATAAAGTGGAATTGTTTGGGAATGAGAAGGAAAGAATGGGAAGGAATTTGGGAATGATGGAAGGCTGGTGCAAGATATCCCACCAGGACAGAACTACAGAGATCTACTGTAGCTCCACAGGCTTGACTTTCAGTATGGATAGAGATGGCATTACTGCTATGGACGAGAAATTATATCAGGAACTAAGTCATTATAGGAGACTTTAGTTTTGTAGAGATAAGGTGGAGAACATATGCAAATTTTAACAGCAGCACCGTGCAGTCTTTTTTTATGGATCTGATAGCTGGCACATTTTGTCACCCCAAAATTACTCAACAGGCAATAGGTCGTGCTGTTTTACACTCAGTTTGGGCAAAGCAGCGAGCAACCCTACAGAAAAGCTAGTTATCAGAAATAACCTTGGATTGAGTGATTAGGGGAATGGAGAGCCTGCCTTAAAGGAGGCGATTAAAAAGCTTGTTTAACCTAGATAAAGGAAAGCCAAGAGGGGATTTGACTGTTCTGTATAAATAAAGGGGGGACAGATACACAAGAGAGGAAGAAAAGGGTTTTTTAAGAAGAACAACAAGGTTGGTACAAGAACAATTGGTTGTGAGGAAATTTGTCTTGAAAATAAGATGGATTTTAACTGCCAGAGGAGGGAAGTTATGGAACAGCTGCCCAAAAGAGGTTGTGAAAACAACTAAAATGGGGTTGAGAAGAAGCACAACTGGTTTGTATAGGGCTTATGATGTTGCTGCCTAGCGCAGCATGGGATGGGACCAGATGAGCCTTTCCAGTCAAGTGCTCTTGACTGGAAGTAAGTAAGCAGAAGCAAGAGGAGGAATTCTTCTGTGGAAAATCTTTTCTCTTGGACTTTTCAGCCTGCAGGTGTCAAAACTCAGTCTTAATCTTTATATCTCTGTCCCACAGCTAACCCACATGAACAGAAAGACTCTTGTTATTGGTATTTCCATCTCTGTGCTGGTTTTGGCTGGGATAGAGTTAATGTTCTTCATAGTAGCCAGTATGTGGCTGTGTTTTGTATTTGTGCTGCGAACAGTGCTGATAACACAGGGATGTTTTAGTGACTGCTGAGCAGTGCTTACACAGAGTCAAGGCCTTTTTGCCTTCTCACACCACCCCATCAGCGAGCAGGCTGGGGGTGCACAAGAAGCTGGGAAGGGACACAGCTGGGACAGCTGACCCCAACTGACTAAAGGGATATTCCATAACATATGACATCATGCTCAGCATATAAATCTGAGGGAAGATGGTGGAAGTGGGGGACCTTCAGAGTTATGGTGTTTATTTTCCCAAGTAACCATTATAATTGATGGATAGCTGAACACCTGCCTGCTGATGGGAAATAATGAATGAATTCCTTATTTTGCTTTGCTTGCATGCATGGATTTTGCTTTACCTGTTAAACTGTATCTCAGCACATGAATTTTCTCTGTTTTACTCTTCTGATTTTGTCCCTCATTCCACTGGGAGGGTGTGAGAGAGCAGCTGTGTGGTGCTTAGTTGCTGGCTGGGGTTAAACCACAACCACCTCCTAGGCTCACACTCAGCAAAACAGCATTCAGCAGCAAAACCTTCTCCAGTGCTCTGAGAACAGAACACTCCTCTTAGACTTCACCCAAGCTGTTTAAGTCATGAGTCTCATACTCACAGTGCTGACATCACAGCCATTACCAAATGTATAATTCCTGTGATGCTACAGGTCTGTATCCTCACATAGGTTGGTCTACAGCAGGTGGGGAAAAGATGCCACAGAGAGCAAAAATCTCCTGTTTACAGACACTTAAGGTGATTAATTAGCCACATCAGCCAAAGTAGACAAGAAATGGTTGTGAATGCTCCACATGCAAAATTAATTAACACAGAAACAACACTCATTCCTCAACCTCAAGTTCACCTTCCACAACCACCTGGGGAAGGCTGCTTTCTTCACTGCACCTGCAAAAGCAGGAATTGCCTCTAACAGTCTTTCAATTAAGCATGTAGGCTGCAGGAGATGGTGGCATTTTCTTCCTTCTATATTTATACAGCACCTAGCATATGCCAGAGAGAGGCTTGGCTTAGAATGCAGACAGGGTGAAGTACTTGCTCTTGCTTTACAACTCATTCTGGGAATAAAAGCTCTTTGCAGAAACATGGTCCCTCAGCTCATTGAGGTCTGGTACTTACACAGCTCTTGCCATTTTTGCTGAAATATTTCTTTCCTGGTGCATTTATATGCTTTTTGCAATTGCTGAGGTCCTGTCCCCTGCCATGATTAGCCTGAGAAGGTTAATGAGATATACTTTGAGTGCTTCCAACTTCTGCAAAGTCAGTGAACTATGGAGCTTTACTGGTGTCACAGAAAGGTCAGAGCTGTGAGAATGACAAAGTGTTTGCCTTGGTAAATCATTCCTCCAAACCAAAAGGTACCAAGAGATCACTACAGGCATAAAAACAGCCAGGATCACCTCGTAGCTCCCTCTGGGAGATGATGTTGTTCTTGTTGGTAGTGTTAACTTGGTAGCCCAGGAGGTGGTTCATCCAAGCACGGCTGGCTCATGCATGAGCAGCATGGCTTCCAGGGGGACATATTTGTTCAAGGTCCTCAGTGCTACCTGCTGTACACATAACCGTGATTTATGGAAATGCAGGCTGCAATCAGCACAGGCATAATTAGGAGACATGAGAGGAGAGGTTTGAGGAAACTGTTCATGGTAGCGTGGGCTGTGATCTGAGTAGGCTGTAGGACGTAACTCAGCAAAGCCAAACATTCTGGGGGGGGTGCAAATCAGGTGTTAGGAGTTTGGAAAAAGAATTAGAAAAAATGTTATATATTAGCAAACACTGCAGACTGACTGTACCATCCAACACAACCCACCTCCAGCTTACAGGCAGTGACAGCACCTGACTCAGGCTCTTATTTCAATAAAGTTGCATCCTTAGAGCCATTATGTCCCTCTGAAATGATTCTATGTGAGGAGAGGGAGCTTAATACAATGTCCTAAACTCTAGCAAGAGCAGCCTATTCTGATTCTGGTCTGAGAAATAAAATCTAAAACCAAGGAGCTTATACTGCCCCTATCTGTGCTTATTTAAGGTGAAACACGGTTTCACCTTGAGCATCTCCACTGCTGTCCTCTGCAGAACCACGAGGCAGGCGAAAATGTAGTGGGGGTACGAGTAAGATTGCATGTTTTGTGTCATACAGGGTCCAGTAATCACAAAGGTTTAAAGAAAAATATATTTTTATATGCCTACATAAGCATCTAAATGCTTTATGAAAGCATTTTGCAGTCTCTAGGAATGCATCCGCATTGTGCAGGTGTGTATCTGCATCCAGTACGTGTCCATGCATGTAATGCCCTATCTAATGATTTTTCCCCTTGGCTTTCCCTGTTCAGTGCTGGGCTTGGGTTTGCATTTTGCTGAGCTTTCATTTCTTTCACTCAGACTTTTTTTCTTCCACTTAAAACATGTTACACAGGGGGAGGGATGGGCTTGCCAATTCACACCACTCTGGGAGATGATTTAGAGCTTCAGCTGGTAATTGAGTCCTGTACAGCAGTGTACAAAACCCTGATGTGTGCTCCCCTGTGCAGTGGCACCTACTCTTTACACAGAGTAAATATGTCTCCCAGCATCTCTTGGGACCTGAGGCTGAAGGAATGTTTGAAAATGCAGATCCAGAGGAAGACCAAAAACATTTCCTTATGCTGATAAAAGCTATATGTTGAAACAGGCCCCAGCAGGGTTTGGAGAGGAAACAACATGAAGAGGCAGGGAGTGTGTTGCCTAAACCTCACTGTCTTCTGAGCTGTGCAAGCAAGACCAAAGACGCTGCTTTGAACAGCATCTTTGAGAATATCAGAGAGATTCTTTAACTTTCACCAGAGTGTGTCACAGTGGGTGAAACACCTCCCAGTCCTGAACACACCAGCCTATACCCCTCTCCTGTGCACAGCAGCCACGCATTGCCCTTGTGCAGAGACACGCCAGCCGAGAGAGGCACAGGCAGGCACGGCCACATGCTCCTCTGCAGAGACACAGCGTGTTCAGCTCTTCTCTGGTTGTCGAAAAGGGGAGGAAAATGCCTCCCCTGAAAGAACTACTGCACATGTTGGAGGCAAGATTTCAGGGAAGGAAGTTACAAAGGTGCACGCCCCTCTTCCTTTCCCCTCCCACTGCCAAGAGCTGTGGGCAGGTGATTGCAAATGCTGTGCCTGCTCTCCGCACACCTTTTGTCTGGATCCCGGCCCTGGATTCACACCGGTATAGCCACAGTCAGACCCACAACTTCCACACCTTCAGAGTGCATCTCTGTATGGTGCGGTGTCCACAACCTGGCTCACAGCAGAGGCCCCATCCACTGCACAGGGGTGGCAAGAGACCTCTGGAGATCATCTAGTCCAACCCTCCTGCTAAAGCAGCTTCACCTAGAACAGATCGCACAGGAATGTGTCCAAGTGGGTTTTGAATGCCTCCAGAGGAGGAGACTCCACAACCTCTCTGGGCAGCCTGTTCCAGTGCTCTGTCACCCTCAAAGTAAAGAAGTTTCTCCTCGTATTCAGACGGATCTTCAACGCTTCAGTCTGTGCCCATTGCCCCCCATCCTATCACTGGGCACAACTGAAAAGTGTCTGGTCCCATCCCCTTGACACCACGCCCTGAGATATTTATAAGCATAAATAAGATCCCCTCTCGGCCTTCTCTTCTGCAGGTGGAACAGTTGTCAGCGGATCTCCAAACTGAGTAGAAACACCAGCTCTGCTCTGCACCCTGGTTCTCTGCCAGGTCTCTTCACTCGGCTTTGCAAAGGGGCCAGATGGTAAGCAAAGCTGTAGGATAGGGGCAACCAGGGACACCCTTTCTGCTTTCCCTCTGCCCTGTGCATGGTGAGGGGGGGTGCTCTCTGTCATTCTTTCACCTTTTCTTATCCACAGTCTCCCTTGTCTGTCTCTACAGGGAAGCCATGAAGATAACCTCATGCCCTGACTCAGTTTCTACTCCCTTTCTTTTATTCACTCAGGTGTTTGCCAATAAACACAAGAGACAGAAGATGGGGATGGGAAGAAGCAGAGGCAGAAGACAACCCCCCAACTCACCTGTGTGAGCAGAAAGAGATGATGGTCCTTCATGCACTGGTTCATCAGCACCCCACCTCCTGCCCACGCATTGTTGTGGCCCCCATCACTGGTGTGTACCCGTGGACATGGACCACACTGCACAGACCTGTCTCTTCACCACTGCCTGCATCATGTCTTCAGTCTGCTACCCTGTGCTGGGACCAGCCACAGGAGTGAGACCAGTGCAAGTAGCAGAGAAACCCACAGGGATGGAGGAGTAACTCATGGTGTGATTTCCCCCGTCTCAGATCCCACTGACTTAGAGTTGGACTGGATGGTTTTCCCCATCCCAACAGTGTCCAAACTACAGCTTCACTTCTGTTCTGAAACGAAGTGCTGGCCCACACCACAGCAGTGTCAGAGCTGCATGTCTCCACCAGCAGTGACCATTGCAAGAGTACTTCTGTCTGTGCTGCTGCAGACCAATCCATCACACAGGAGAGGGTTCCAGGCCAGCTATGGGCTCTCATGAGCTGGTGTGAGTTGTACTCCCCAGCCAGAGACTCCTGCCTTAGGAGCTCATGCTTCAGCCTCTCCCTGAGCACACAAGCTGCAGGACCGCACCTGACCCAACACTACATTCAAGTGCTGGACTTTGCTTGAAAACCATGGCACTCTGCCGTGGCTGGGCAGAGCATTAGACAAAACCTGCCAGCTCTGCCTACGCCCTACAGAGAAGACTCGACCCTTGGATGGAGCCCACCAGCAGGACGGCTGTTTCACTGCACACATATGCATTATTGCCATGCTGGCTGGAGCCAATGAGCACTCTGTGAGCAGCAGGGAGCAGCTCTGCCAAAGATTTTGCTCCTTTCCCATCCCATACACAGGTGCAGACACACACACAGAGGTACCCCCAGCAGCAGTTATCCTAAGCTGATCTGGGCTTGGAGTCCAGGCAGAACTGCCAAGGGCCCAGCTGAGGCCATCTGGGCTGCAAGTCATCTCTGTCCAAAAGGAGTAAAATCAGACCTGAGTATGGGTAGAGAGAGAGGTAACCTTGAAATCAGTGATTTGGGAAGAGAGAAAGGAAGCCATGTATTTGCTGAACCCAGCTACCAAAGAAGAGTTAAGCTAAGAACTGATTTCTTGGGAGCATAGCCTTAGGGAGATAAAATCCATCCCTTCTCTCAGCCCTGATCAGCCTCAGGGGCACCTATTTTTCAAATATTTGTCTGTCATTTTGTGCCTAAACATGTCAACACAAAGCAGTTCTTGCACCATTCCCTTTCTACAGCCTAAAAGCAGGAGAACAAGCACGACAGAGGCAGTCTTGGAGACATAAGATGAAGCTAAGGCTCTCAGGAGGTCATTGTGGCACATTTAAGTCCACATGCAGAATGACTTCTTGCAGTCTGGAATTAGCTGGATGACTGTATATGCATATTTAAATGTGTATGTACTGTGTAGTTACCTCTATTATAAGGGGTGGAAGTATAATAGTAAGCCTGTAATTAGGTTCTCTGACACTTCCCATTACAAGAGTCTTCAGGCTTGTTTCCTGAGAAAAGCCAGTATCACCATGTTTTGCAACGGGCATTTTAAAGCCAGCAGGGAAAAACCCTGAGGCTAAGGACGTGATTTTTACTTTGGCCCATCAAATTTCATTCACTCTTAACTGCATTATAAACTGTTGAATAATCACCATTTCTGTTCTGTCACTTTCTCACAGAAATCCTGGCAAACAGCCCAAACAGCATCTGAGCACAAACATTTTAAGGGCTAAGCCCACCAACCCAGTAAATTGGTGGGAACATCCTCACCAATAACACCTGAGCTTTGGCAGCGCAAGGGAAAGGCAAAAGCCTGATCAGCCCACCCACAAAATGTGGACAAACCTTCCAGGTTCTCCTCCATCTTTTCAAAGTGCCCCACTGTGAAAAGGTCACTTGCACTCCACCACTTAGGATGCAGAAGAAAGGCAAACAAGTTTGAGCTGTCAAGACTGTCTGTGGAACAAGTACAAGTTAGTCACTGGGTTGAGAAGTCAGACTCAGTGTTGAAGGCCCAGCATGCATCAGAATGAACAATACATTTTTACAGAAAAGATTTTGGGTTTCCCCACTACACTAAAGGAACTTTATTTAGGTTTAAATATTAGGAATGACACGTTTATGGTTTCCTTTCCAGTCTTTCTTCCGTCGCATTTGTGTGTGGACATTTTCATTCAAGTTTTAATTAATGAGTGCATGCAACTCTCTCCATGGGGTTCTTGCCTCAATCCTTGTACTGCAAAGAAACTTGAAGAAGCAGAATTAAAGCATCCTAGGAAACAAGACTGGCATTTCCTAGCTTGACTTCACAAGCTAAAAATGAAATCACTGTTCTTTTATTTTCTGTATGTAATTGCTTATACAGCTTGAATGTGCACGAGCTCTTACAAAACCTATTAACGGGCCAAGAAAGTATCAGCGAAGATGGAGAAAGAGCTACCCATGAATCACCAAGTACTGGCAGAGGAAAGAGGAATAAAGAAATGGCAATGGACAGCAAAGCAATCAACCAATGTAGAAATTATGCAATCCCATTTTATGACGAAAGAAGCAGCGTTGACCTTGACAAGGAGTTGAACGAGCCAAAGAAAGTAGAAGCCAAATTGGAAGGGAGCATCAGAGAGAGGTGGAAAAGGGTGAAGCTGGCAGGCCCATCATGGTCATGGTGCCCAAAAGGTGAGAGGAGAGGAAGGCACTGATCAGGCAGATTACTCTGCAGGCAGGTTTCTCAAGTTACAGCAATGTGCTTATAACAGGCTAAGAGAGAGAGAGGGCTGGTCTGCACAGCAGGTATGGACAGGACCAAGCTTGTCTGAGTAGAAGCACGAGGGTGAGGCTAGATGGCATGGGGACACCAATCCAGTTATGGTCCAGATGCCGTCTAGTCACATTAGCCCAGCAGGGCTAAGCTGAGAGCCGAGGCAGCTTGCCAGGCTCATGCAGCTGCCTTGCACCACACTATGCTGCTGCATCCCTGCGGTGCTGCTTTGCATGGTGTGGATTTACCATCGCAAGCCTATGCCAGCACAGGCAATGTGTGGCTGGGTTTCACAGTGCAAACTTGCCCTATGCAGCTGCAGCCGCTGTGCACAGAGCAGACGCTTTCTTCCCAAATGCCCAGGAGTTAAGGGACCCAAGTGCTGGCCGTAATCTTGTCCTGTGCTTACTCTGTGACCTTAAGCAAGTCATTGAACCTTTATGAAACTCAGTTTTCCCTCTATAAAAGGCTCTTAATAATCCATCCCACATTGCAAAGGAGATGAACACAGACCTAACAGCTGGGAACCATGACAAAAGTCGGTATAGTAAGGAGATGCCTCAGCTCATCCACCCCAGAGGAAACTGTGCAGCTCAGGCCTCCACCTACAACACCCTCATGCCGCACACCAGAGGAAGAGCCTTTGCTACAGAAGGGTGATGGTTACTGCAGAGCAGCCATGTGCACCGGCAGTCAGCAGTGGAAATTAAGCTGATTAATGACAGAGTGGCGGTACAGCAGCTCAGGCATGTGGATCAACAGCTGTAAAAGGAACAGTGGGATTTTATATGGTACCTGCTAAGGAGTGGTTTGGGATCAGGAGATTACCTAAAGCTTGAGAGCATGTTCTTGAGTCCTCTCCAGCTGCTCTGGAAGCTGAAGTGGCATAAGTGACCAAGCTGTCTTTCCTGGCTCTCTGCAGATACCTTTCCTGGAAGAGGGAGCACAGCGATGCTCGAGCTGGCACAGTGGTGCTCAGCCCTGCCCCTTCCAGCCTCCAAGAAGCAGACCCATCTCACCTCCCACACTCAATATAAAGCTCAACCAGCTGAGGCCCCAGGCTACAGATCTCCCCTGTGGCTCTGAGGCAGCCTTTCTGCCGCCCCAGGACCCCATTCAGTACATCTCCACACACACAGGTGAGATGTGGGTGGGAGGCTGCAACCCCCTCAGAGGACAGGATCACTTCTTCTGTCCTGCCCTCCTCAGAATCCTTCTCCAAGGATCTTCCCCAGCTGAGGCTGAGAGCCATGGATCACCAAGGTGTTTCTGTCTTGCATAAGGAAATGGAGGGAGCCCCTGAGACCTGGACAGGAAAAACAGCCTTGGAGAAGGACCAGCTGATCACCAGTCCTCAGTGACAAGTCAGACACTGTGGTGGGGTGGCCTTCCAGGTGCAGAGCAGCCCCATGGCCAGCCTGAGGCATGTACAAGTGCAAATTTGCCTCAGTGCAAACTTTAGCCCTGCCTTCTTTTCTGCTGTGCCAAGAATATTCAGTAAGCCAGGCCTTACCCTTCTTGCAACAGAAAAGATCGTGCTTACAACTGAATGTTATCCCTTCCAGTCTGCTGATTATTTCACCAGGCAACCTTAACGTTCCACTAATATCAGTCTTTGCAGAGCTAAATATATACACTAAGCACATATACAAATACATATAAATACATCTCTATCTAGCAGAGAATCCAATTAAGTGAATATGTTACGCCTTAGCAATTAATGAATTCAACAAGCTGAGCTGCCTCTTGCATATGATTAAAGTTCAAGCAATATCAATCACAACAGAAAAAAGATTCTAGAGTTTCCTATGTGCTATCTACAAAGACATTGTTAACACTTAAATCAATGGACAACTTCAAGTGTGTTTGCAAACCTCAGGATACTCGTCTTTCCAAAGACATACAGCCTGTCCTTCAACTCATGGTAGCCTGTCCTTGCATGCAGCATCTCAGACCATTCCTGCCTTTTATAAATCTTTCTGCAGCGTTTTCTGGATGGCAGGTCTGTAAAAATACTGTTGTCCTATGGGTCAAAAGAAAGTAAATTCCATAACTGAACAGAGCTGGCTCTCAAATCACTTGACTTGGTGCAAATGCTTTCCTCCTCTTTGTGTTCAGTTGCCAACTTTTTGTTTGTGTTTATATGTGTGTAAATGTGCGTTTGTGTGCACATGTGTGCGTGTATTTTTTCTGAGTTTATCTTTTCCAGGAAAATACTTTTTCATGCAGTTTCTGCCTCTTAGCCATAGACAATACCAAGCGTTCTAGGGACTGCTCATTTTCCCCTTCTCTCACAATATGCCTCCTCTGCACTCATAAGACATTCCCCAGGGGCAAGTTCTACATAAATAAATATTTTAATATCCACTAAACCACAGAAGATGCAGAAAAGCACACGAGGGACCTGGCTGCAGTGTTCAGGGTACAGAGGGGAAAGAAAAGAGGCATGGCATGCAGGGTGGGAAGAAGAAAAATTATTACGAGAGTTTAAACTGGAAACACAACCATTCCTTTCTTTTCTCTGACCCAGCCAGTACAGCAGGTCGGTTTTCACCCGGAGACCAGAGCTGATATAATACAGGTCTGTGTTAGTACAGCTGCATAAAACCAAAAAACAAGAATGTGCCTTACTGGGAGGCTACTAAAGAGCCTTTAACTGAGACACCAAAGACACAGCTAAATAACTGCACTTACAATGCTGAGTCCTTTTCTTATTTTAGCTGATCCATTGTTCTCCTAGTTTGTTGACACACTCCAGAAAGAGGCTTCAAATGCCCAGAAGCATGTTGGAGGTTGCTTTCTGGGGACCGTTTGGGTCTGTCACAGAGTCCAGGCTTGAACCCCAGTCCTGGTTGCTCCTTTGCCTCCCAAGCTGGGTACTGGGAGGGACAGCTGGTCACCCTCCAAAACCCTGCAGCTACTCACCCACCCTCGTCCCTGCTACATGGCTCAGCAGAGGCTGTTATCATATCGACGGCTCCTCCCAGGCTCATCAGCTTGTGCATCCTATACCCATGCAGAATTATTTGTGTCTATTCCCACAGCACTACAAATTTCACAAGTCTCTATGAGATATCAAAGAATAAAGTTTGAATCTTTTCTAGACTACAAGAGAACCACTGGTGAGAAAGTGGGTATTATAGAGAATAGGCTATAAAACTGTCCAGTTAGGTCACTCATGTAAGATGGTAGTTTAAGGGGTAATAGCCATACAAAATGAGCCATACCACAGGAAACTGCACACTATTTGTATGCTTCTCAACATACCCAGAAGAGCTAACAAGCCCCCAGAAAATTTAGTCAAGAGCCAGTTTCTTGCAGAGCTGTGGGAGCACACTCTGACACACCCAAAGAGACCACAGCAGGCACCAGCAGACTTGAAGGACCACCTGTGTGGTCAGAGAGGACATTTTTGTGCACTGGCATGCAGCCGTCAGAGGGTGATGCTTCAGAGAGATTTGGAGACCTTTCCTTCATAAGTATGACCCAGATATTTCAATTTCCCAGGGAGATGAAAAGGCTAAGGAAGGCCCCCCTTCAGGTTTACTAGTTTTATTTTCTCCTGTAGGTACCAAGATTTTGGTGGCTATTTGAATTGTGGTAGGAAGTAAGCCATCAATGGGAGTTTCGGCTCCAAAGTGAATACAGACAGCCAAAGACACTTACTTCCTCTATTTTAGCAATTTCTGAAGGTTTTCTTCTGCCTCAGCAGGGTGTTTTTATCACCATTTTACCCTGCTTCACACCAGGGCCCTTTGGGGAAGGGAGACACTTTGAGGAAAAATTTCCTAATGATAATGAGAAAACAACATACCCACTCTCTGTATAGACATCAAAAAAACAGCCTTTGCACATGTGCAAACAAGTGTGCTCAACAGAAATGAGAGGGAGGATGGTTTCTTAAATGAACTCTGTGCAATAAGTATAAAGAAATGTACCTCCTCCCCTAAGCAGACTTCTTGCATTGCAGGGGAAGTGTCCTTCTCTCAGAAACACCAAGAGTGAAAAGAGGCAGCAGTATCCACCAGAGCAGTAGATGGAGGTGCCCTGTCAGTGTGGTGTGTACCACTGAGCATGAGAGACCGGCCCATTCCTTCTATCCGTTCCCACTTCACTGTAGGCAGAGTGGAAAATGAAAACACTCTTCCCACAAATAGTCATCCAGATGTCAAAGCATAACTGCATTTGTGCAGTTGGGATCCCTTGGGGTTTTTCACCCCACACAGCCATCACAGCTGATGATTCCCCAAAGTGGTTGCTGCATTGTCAGGCTCCTTTGCTTTCTCTGTGGCACCAAGCCCTTTCCACCCATCACCTTCTCCCCGTCTGTGATTACTACTGCCTGTCAGCACTGCAGTAAATATGTGCATATTTCCAGGTCTCTCATTTCTCACTTTACAGAGCTCTCTCTCCTAAAAAACACACTCTCTGATCAGAGCAGACACTAATATAGAGAACAAACAGGAATTTTTGACAGGCTCCCCTGCTCCACTCACTATGCATTAAACTACTCGCATCTAAAAACTTTTTCCTGCTTCCTGCAGGAGGTTATTGCACTTCTGCAACTGTGACATTGTAAAGCTGTCATCATCGGTGACCACAATCTTATAGGTTAAGAAAAAGTCAGGTCTCATATGAGAGCTGGACGATATATCTCCAAAAAACAGAACTCCGATGACGTAGAGCAAGCAGTGCAGCGGGACTGAGTGAAGGAGAGCTCCGTGCTCCAACTCCTGGGTGTAGGAAAGCAAATTCTGCCACTGGACAGACTGGCTTTTGGGAGGGGAACATAACCAGGTTCCTGACTCCACTTTGTCAACAACAATGCATGTCTGAGGTATGGGATTAGGACCCAGATCTGTTGACCTTCACAGACTATCATGGTCCTGCTCTCTTCTTTAACATCTTTTCACTTTGGCTTTGACAAATGCCTCTCAGCCCCCCACCCCCTGCACATTCATTCAAAAGGCTGTTTCAGAGATCATTCGCCTGATATAATTTTTCCCCTTTTTTTTCCATATTCCTTTGCCTCCTTTCTCAGCTGCATCAAGTGCCTCTTTTCCAAGCCACTTCAAACCTCTAATCCCCCAGTCAGTAACGAGACATGAATGCTGAACTGCTCCACTTTCTTCAGTAGCTTTTCAGAGACTCATGTAGCTTTCTTCAATTTTGGTCTTCTTCTTGAGGGAGGTCCCACGAATACAAGTGAAGCTTTGTCATTGCTTTTTTTCATACCTTATCCTAAGTCTCTCTTTTGCCCAGATAGCTGAAGATGATTTGCAACAATCGGGCTGCTCATACACTAAGTTTATAATCCACAAAAATTACAAATCCGCACCCATTTTCCTTTAGTGTGCCCCTAGCAAATCAATGCAAAAATGTTCACTGCCATCAGTGGACAAATACAGCATCTCTTTGCAAACTTTTCCTAAAGTAGGCACAGCAAGGAAATCCTGGATATTTACTGTTGTTCTTAATTTGCCTGCATTGCCTGTGTATTGACTCTCTCATCAGTCTACATGACCATGTTTTCTCAGCTCATACTTTCATACTGTTTAGTGGCCACAGCCATCATCTTGTCTCTCTGTGCAGCTTCCAGCACAATGGGGCACTGGTTAATGCCAGGCCTTTTCAGAGACTACAATAATACAAATAATCAAAATAACTATAAGCTTGTTCTGCACAGTTCATGAATCAAACTATCCAGGGCTGTTTTTTTTGCAAGACAGAGAATGATAGCCATATTGCAGCCTGAATGCTATTCATTACAGACTTTGTCTCTATAATTACCCCTCCATTTTCACCTGTTCCCTAAACTGCCAGTTAGAATGGTTTTGTGCTGTCACATCTCATCCCAAGGAGGTACCATCCCAAGGAGGTATGGCTGCATCTTACAGAGGGCAAAGTGATCTCTGTGAACAGAGCTCATTCACAGAGAACTGAGGGACCCCCTAGGCTAAGAGAAAATAAAAAGGAGGTCTGCAGTGTGACAGACTTGCCTCTGCCTGGCCACCACACCATCACAGAGATGTGGAAACTCTATACTGGATTTTTATATGTCATTTAAATACATTTAATCACAAAGAAAACAATAGCAGAAACTCAATAAATGGATTTCTGTTATCTTCCATTTATACCTCAAAGGCCTCCCCATCCCTCCTTCCCTCATCGCAGCACAAAATACACCCTTTAAGACGCTAGCTGCTCACTCCACGCATTTGACAGACTCTGATTAAACTCCCAGATAATAACCTTGCAAGGCAGAGCCAAACTTGCAACAGTACAGGGTGTTCTCATCATTGGCTCCCAAAAATAGTTCCTTGCCAATAAGAGTCAATTGGTTCAGGCTTTGCCAACCTGCACTTCTACTGTGTCCGCCCCACATCCCAGGGGTTGCTGACACAATTTATCCCTTCCTGAAGGGTTGTGAGGATCTAAATACAGCCTGGAGTTGTGCATTAGTTGCTGAAAACACATTAGGTTTGTAATATTAATGTAAAACAGGCTTCCACGGGTCCTCCCTGTTTCCACTCCCTAGGATAAGTGAGATATGAGAGTCCTGGACTGCGATAGCTGTGAGAGAGTGTTTTTGGACTTTGGTCTACATCTTCCACAACCTCCTGAGACCTAGTGGCAGCGACCATCCTGGGATAGCTATTTTAGCTTTGTCTCAACAATGCCTGCTGCAAGAACTCACAGTGCAACTTGTTGCAAGGAGGGAGCAAAGGATGGAGAACATGCAGCTTAAGGGAGCGTGTGATTGCAGGCAAGCAGATCTAAAGGGATTTAGAAGGAAGAAAACCAGGAGGAGAAAAGAAGGTCCCAGGACAGAAGTAAACAGAAAAGGGGGCTCTTAATATGCAAGAATAGAGTGCAGCACTGTCAGCAAGCCAAACCAAGCCCAATAATGGCTTATTTTTGGGACAGAAACCACTCCATTATGCCATAGCACTGTTCATTTTGATACGTACATTGCAAAAATTTACCCCTGACGTCAAGTAGTGAACCTACTCTGAAATCAATGGAATTGCAGCCACTTATGCCAGAGGTTAATTTGGCTCCCAAAGGACTTTTCTATGCAATGATTTAGATAATGACCTTTCAAAGAATATGTTGCGGTCATAGCATGAGAGAGGGACAAAAAGGGACAAAAAAGGATGCAACAGAATAGCCACCTGTCATACTCAAATCTAGAGCTCAGCTAACCCAGGATGGCATAAAATAAGGACAAGAAATACTGGAAGTTAATGAGCACCCCTGGAGGAAATCATAACCTTATCTGACAGTACGAAACAGTACAGATGTGTTAATACAGGCGCCTTCATGCAAACTGCATCCCAGAATATTTTGCAAAGTTAAATACAAGACAGAAAATGGCATGCGGCATAAAGAATAGCTGGTGCACTGAGCAATCAAGAGGCAGTGCAAATGGCCATATAATTTCGCCTTTTAAAAGAAACTGCATAAAAGCTCATTCATCCATAAAAATGCTGCGTTTCTGTTTTCTGCCTTCCTAGGAGTTTACTTGCCTGCCCCCTTTATTGCCAACTACAGACTTCAGATCTTCCTGAATGAGTAAAAACAAACACCTGTCCTTCCATGCCCAAATATTGCCTCCACATTTCAAGGCTGTTTTATATAGCTCCTAAGCATTACCAGACAGGGTTAGCCAAAGAGTTCACAAGGCCTCTAGACTCATAATATATTTTTAAAGTACTGCAGATGACAACAGGCTATGAATATACCCAACCAAAAAAGTGGATGTCGAGGCATTATGTGGTGAATACATTTGGAATTACAAATTTAGGAATGAATGGGATACGGCTTCAGGTATGGAAGGATAAATTTGTTTCCCAGTTCCTTAGAAAAGGCAGAACCTGGCACTCTGATGTCCAGTTAAATCTAGACATAATTTTAAGCACCATGAGATGCAGCCTTCAGACTCTCTTCAGCCATGATGTCTGCAAGAATTGCCAGCCGAGCTTACAACAGCTAGTCAGACAGCAAGTTACAAGCACCATTCATTATGTAATAATACAGGTATTTCACTTCCTCATTGCCCCCAGGATCTTCCACTCTCTCCAAATGCATGTTTAGTTTATCTACTCAGAGCGTGCAACATCTCCCTTAAACACTTTGAGAGACTGCCCTCTGGAAGGTGTTTTTGTGGTGCTTAATACAACATGCCATAATACTAACATGAAACATGAGAGAGTTGAGATCTGGGAGTCCAAGAGAATTACAGTAGCCCAGATGGAAGAGGACAGAAGACATGTACAAGTAGTCCAGGAGAGTGGAAGTTGGGGGGGTATCACAGACAGACAAGCTAAATCACTGTGGATGTGCACTGGTGACAGATAGGAGACAGATGCACAGACAGACGTAGGCAGACAGATACATAAAGAAGATGCAGATAAAAGGAAAAGGCAAGGTCAATGATAAGGCCAAGTAAGGAAATAATGAGCAAAGCCTGGTTTAAAGAAAGTACTAGAAGAGATAATACAAAGCCTTTATCCCCCTTCCAGTGTTGCAGATGCTGTCCAGAAGATGGCTTGCCTGCTTTCCACCCTCACCTTGAAGATCTCAGCTGGCATGCAGGACATACTGTGAGTGGTTTTAACAAGTTCTGGGCTCAAGCAGCCCCTTGGCCTACCTGCATCCACTTGTTTCAAGTGGGAGAGATTCCTCATGAGCCCTGCCCATTTGTCTATTTCCCCTTTCTTGCCTGTGACAGCCTCCAGTGCCATTGTGTTGATTATGGTCCAAAGGAACTGCTAAAACAGACAGGAACCACCTGAACTTCCTGCCACACAAACTCTATCACAAAAATCCTTCCTCCAACAGAGACCAGGTAAGAGCACCAGAACAAGCACTGACACTGTCACTTTGTGCTGTCAAAGGGATTGCTGCAAATGAGGAAGCTCTGAGATTCACAGTTCATTGCCTGTGGTCTAGTCTCTGTCTCTCTCCAGATCTCTCAATTTACTAAACAATCCCAATTTGTTAAATCATTGCTTATATATTTTATTTTCTACACCCCTGATTTTTCTCACTGCTTCTCCTGGGCTCATTCCAGTTTGTCCAGATCTTTCTTGGAGTGCTATCCACAGAACTGCACTGTTTTTTTCAGCCTTACCATCACCCCGCCAAACACAGAGATTACATCATGCACCTTGCAGGCTAAACTCCTATTTATACATCCAAGTACAGCATTTGCCTCTTTCTCAACAACACACAATCATGTTCAGCTTGTGATCCTCTTTTATCCTCGCCCCAATCCTTTTCCGCAGAACTGTGATCTAGTTGATCTTTCTCTGCACCGTATTTATGTAGTCCATTATTTCTGCCAAGGTGCAATAGTTTGTGCTTGTCTCTATCAAATTGTACCCCACTTTTTTAGAGTGTATCTCTGATTTGCCAAGATCATTATGAATTCTAGCCCTGTTCTTCAACAAATTCACAGTCCCCCTAGCTTACTGTCATCTTCAAATTTGATATGCAAATTCCCCATCCATCAACAAGGCTGCTAAAGAAAACATTGAACTGAACTGACCACAGGACAGACCCTCACAGAACCCCAGTCCTTGCTCCCTTCCATTTTGACACTCTTATTCATTTTGTATGCATTTGTTATTAGCTCTGCTCGAGACCTTGCTCCTCTAGATTGCTAAAAAAGTGTGATGAGAGAAATGGTAAAAACCTTACTGAAGTCAAAGCAGATGACACCTTCATTTTCACCTCTGTCCACAATGCTTGTTAGCCTGTCACAGAAAGATATTAGCTTGGTCTGACATGACTTGTTCCCAACAAATCCTAGTGGACTTTTACACATCACCTTGTTATTGTCCAGGTGCTGACAAGGAGTTTGGTTGGTAATTCATTTCATTTTTTTCTGAGGATCAGGGTTAAACAACAGTGATTCCATAAATCTGCAATTCCCAAGCTCCTTTCCTCTCTGCCCTCCTCCCTCACTCTTTTTTAAATACAGGCATTCATGTTTCTCCAGTATCTGACAGATGCTACCTGGTCAGTTTTACAGGTGCAGATCCAATGCAATGCCTTCACAGAACTGCCTTTCTGTAATTTTTCTTTGGAAAACAGGCAGGTTGGGCATGTAATGTGTTACTGCAACAGGAGAAAGGAGATTGTTACCTTGTCTTGGCAAACATGCACCCTTGCCCTTTTGCAAGTCTCCCTTGTCATGCTGACAGCAGAATAGTGACTGGTATTAACATGCACCAGACCTCTCGTCCTACAGCCCTGGCCTGTGGTACATCCTGCCATTTCAGCTCTTGACAGCAATAAGCAGTTCAGCCAATGCACCTTAGACCCCATCAGCAGCACCTCAACTACTTTAGTCCTTCCTCCTACCTCACACTTACTTTGTCAATATGCTTCTGTCCTGCTCAGCAGCATTCCCAGCTGCTCAGTCCTGCTTGCCCTATCCTATGCATGTGGATGTTAAGCTGATGTCCTGAACCTTCTCTTACATGACAGTTCTCACCCACTCTTCCTCCTCTGAGATGTTTCAATCCTGACTTCCCGCTCAATCCTGCACCTGGGTCAGTGCATCTTCCACATCAATAAAAAACAGTTAATCCCAAAGAAGCAACAAATTGTGCAATGTTTCAGAGTGATAATCTGGGCCATGGAAACCCAAGAGATGACCTGAGACCTGCCGCACTTATTTCACTTGTAGCAGAGGACAGGCTGCACAGCAATGGTCATGAAGCAACCCACTCAAGAAAGAGTCAACTGTGCTTGGTGTGCCAAGTGGAAGACAACAAATACGTGCTGGGAGCTGGCACAAGTTCTAGGTTGGAAGAAGTCAAGTAGCTGAGACCATAGGAGAAAGGAAGTTCCTTTATAACTACCGAAAGAACAATTAACTGGTATCCTGGGGAAACGGTGCTGTTACGGGGATGAGCTCTGATGGGCAAAATAGCTTTTTCATGTACTAAATACTATGTGTACTCTTCAGTGCAGACAAGGACCCAGGTGCTCATCAATTATTGAGTTTGCTTGAAAAGGCATTTAGGAAAGTGCACAAGAGGCCAGTCTGCAGCTCTACCTCAATCCCAGCTGAGCTGCTCTTAGAAACCCAGTTAGTGAGAAGGGAAGAGAAAGAGGTAGGGGGCAGGGGGGTGGGAAATAAAAAAAAGAGAGAGAATAAAATAAGGAGAGAGCCTTCCCCTTGCCAAGGGAAATCATGCGTAGTATAGGAAAGGCCTCCTTGCTGGCTTGTACTATCATTCCTGTAGTATCACCCTCTTCCTTCCTGCCTTCTGGGATGAAAACATCATCTCTTTTTTTCCTCAGGGTGCAGCCTACACTCCCTGAGGCCAGCTCCTGTACTACAGATAAGACCCTGGATTGGAGTCAGGCCAAGGCAAGAACACATTATTGCCCCAGCAGCACTGTTACCACATCCTGACCATTTGACTGCGCCAGACCTCAACGGACTTTACAACTTTACTAAAAGCTGACATGTTTACCCAGTTCAATGGACTATGAAACAGCCTAGGCACTTTTGTGTCATCTCCCATCTGGGGAAAAAGACAGCTCCTACCCCAAATCAGCTGCCAACATTCAAACTCCCACCTATCAACACACATCTTCACTTGGATCTGCAACAGAAGATTGTCTCCTGAACAGAACAAGTCCATGCATTTGCTGCAACTTGCTACGCATGTTGGCCATAGCCACCATTTAATCTTCATTATTGCTTTGCAAATGAAGCACGACTCTCCAGAAAATCACGTCTAGGTGCAGCTCTCCCAGGAGATCCACAGCTGATGTGCATTCAAAGTGAGAAAATGAGAAGAAATCTCAAGGAACAGCTGCAATCTCAAGGAACATTCACTCGCTACCACTTAGAACTTTCTATTTGTGAACTAGATTTCCTTGGATATAAAAAGTCACTTATGTCACTGAACAAATACGAAGCTAAAATTCAACCAACCAAAGAATCATCCTAACACTAAAAAGTGTGGGTTTTATTAAAAAGAGATAATTTATATATTTTTATATATATATATGTAAATATATATTATATAACTTGAAAAATAAATACTAAGGTCAAATTCTAGGTGGTAAGGTCAAATTCTAAGTGCTAAGATCTTTGGCCATTGAATAGAAGTCCCAGACAACAACCAAAACAAGATGGTAAAAAGGTGGAAAAAAACATGAGCCCAAAACTAAAAACTTGGGCTATTTTCCCTAAAGATGTAATACTGATGGGAAGGATAGCCCATATAATTATGTTTAAGCCATTCCGCAAGTAAATCTGCCTCTGCTGACTGTCCTGGCCTAAGGGAAACTCTGAAAGAACAGAGCTTTCAACACAAAATACTGCCAGAAAAATGCTTGTCTCTAATACAAAGTTTTCTTTCTTTCTTTCCCTGGGCCCCAGAGGACCACACACTTAAAATATCTGAGGGACGAGGCCTTGTCCTCTGAGTCCAAAACACTGGACACTTAAATAACTCCACCAGCATTTTTACCTGTTCCAAATATCTGTGGAGGAGGTTGAAATGACAGCCTGGAGATCAAATTCACTTTGTTCTCCAGAGAGCATGAGCAAAAGCAGTCCTACCTTGTTACTGGGGAAACGGGACATTAAGTCTTGAACCACTCTGAAGTCTCCCACATTATTTACTGCCAATATTAAAACACAATGAACTTATAACCTGCAGTGGAGATGCTATGTGCCTAGCCATGGACAGTAAAGCCTATAGCATAGTGCTGCAGAAAAAAATCCCACTATTTCTGATCACCAATGAATGCACCCTAATCTGTGTTCACCATGGAGTTAAGTGACAGAGGCGTTGGACTGAAGGAGATCTTTAGGATTTAACGTGGTATTTCAAACAGTATTTCTCTCACCACTTTCTGTTGCCATTTCTTCACATGCTTCTTCCTCAGCAGCCAGGAAAGTTGGCTTCTGGGACTGGTGAGAAAGGAGAGAGGGGAAATTGTCTCAAGGACAGCTCCACCTCTCCTCTTTTAGCTTCTCATGGGGAGTTAGTGCACAGATTAAAGATTAAGGAAGAGTGAATTGGTCTACACCTCATGCCACCCATCACAGTCTGCAGAGGTACTACCAGAAAGATCTATGGCAACTGAGCTTCACCTTTGCAGAGGCAGCTGCACCTCACAGTATTGCACTAAAAAATGCAGTTGCAAAACACATAATAAGCAAAGGACACTTGCCCAAGACCACAGGTCAGAAGATCACTGATACTCAGCATAGCTTCAGGGCAAAAGATTACAAAGTGTCAAGGCATTTCGTTTGTCAAGTAAGTAAATTTGCTGAGAATGGAGGTACAAAGGAAATTTTCATCCTTGACCAATAAATCTTGAACTGATTTATCCTAATAACATGCCTCTTCATAAACTACATTGTCAGAAGACTCAAGAGGGAAATCAAATGAAATAAAATTTTGTCTCCTTCAGGTGGATTTAGAAAATGGACCATCAAAGACAGTTTCAGTGAACTGCATCAAAACAGTTTAGGGATTTCCTCTGGATGGGCAAACTGCAAGAGGGAAGGGATGTCACTGTGAGCTTTGGTCTGAACTCTTCTTCCATAGCTATGGCTACACAAATGCAAGTGTCTCCAGATGACCATGATATAAATAGAAAGGAAGGTGTTGTCTCCACAGTATGAAGCATGCCTTTCAACAACAATTGTTGACAAAAGCAGTCTGTGTAGATCTGTCTGTCCACAAGCCAGAAGGTTTTTCTTCTGCAGCTGCACCAGCAGAAACAGGAAACCTGACCTCATGCATTGCTGCAGTGCAAGGGCTTGAGGAGCTCTTCAGGCTGCTGTGCTGCTCCTCCCTTATCCATCAAGTCCAATTTTCTGGGACTTCTCCTGGAACAGGCTGTCCACAGCCCATCAGTCATTGTGCAAAGGAAATCTGAGGCATTGTCCTAACCCAGATGAAGGTCACTTTTTCTGATTATCTCCCCTCTTTTGACTTCTTGATTAACAAAGGAGTCAACAAATCCCTTGACTTTGATCTCTCACTTTGTACATTTCACTTTTCATTATTCCCTACATCCCTGCATCTCCATCAGTTGAAGTGTGTCTCCTCTGTTCACTGCCCTGCCTCCCATTCCTTAGCATTTCTGGTGCTCCCTATGTGTAAGAGAGATCCTGTGAGAACACATTCTCCATAAGAAAAGTGAGAGAAAGGACAAATAGTTTTTTAGCCAACAAGGAGGCTCCAGGTACCACAGACATAAGATTTGCCAAACCTCATAAGATTATTGGTTTTATTTATTTCCCATTCCACGTTGTATATTATTTCAATCTCTGCAAGTGCAATAGGAATAAAATTGAAAAACATCAGTGGAAACGCTTCCAATTAACACAAGGTCAGAAAATGACATTAGAGACCTCCACAGCCCATAAAGAAGAAATACACCAAACACCTCCCTATCCTACCATTCACCTCAGAAACAGGTTCAGCAAACAAGCAGACAGCAGAACTTGTCTTAAAGGTCAGCAAACTTCGTCTGCATTTTACCAAGGGCATGGAAGAAAATATCAGTATCTAGCACCCTGGGCCAAAATCACACCACTGGTAAATGTACAAATCTACAGATTTTTAGCTCAATTAACCTAGCTAATTTCAACCCAGGCTGAAGCATAAAGCTACAAAATACTCAGGATGCAAAGCCACAGAGAGTGCTGGAGAAAAAATCCAGTACCTTCAGCTGCACCAGAAACGCAAAAGAAGGTACGCCCACTGCTAAAAAAGAGATGTACTATAGGGTCAGTGCACGAGCATTACTCCATGAAATGGCTTAACCTCACTATGACTTCAGCATAGGCTCCATACGCTGCTCTGTGGTACCCAGTAGCAAGAGAAATAATTACTGTAGCAAGAAAGGCAAAAAACACAACAAGTAAAAATAAAAACAAAGATGTTTTTAAACAGCTAGGGTGCTGTTCTTGTCTGTGTATCCAACACAAAATAGATTGGACAAGCAGATAGCTGGAGGTCAGCTATCCAAGTTCCTTTCACAGGCAAAAAGGAACATTGTCCAGTGCTTTTCTGAGCCCTTCTGGCCTCTTCCATCCAAGCCTCAGCCTTCAAAACCACCAAAAAGATGCCACTCACACTCGCACAGAGGTCTTATTCCCCAGATCAAAAGCCCTTGTGTAGATAAGCAATTACCTCAAACTGCCCTGTAGCTGGAGGAAGAACAGCAGAGGTGTTAAGAGAAAATGTGCCTCTGACACAGCAACTGAATCCTGGTTACTACAACCTTCACAGCTTCCCTGTTCCCAAACCTAGGCTGAAACAGGTGAACAAAATCAGAGGTCTTCAGATCTGCTTCTGCACAGGCGACTCAGCAACCACTTTCCCCTGCAAGGAAGCTCTCTGGCAGGACAGCAGATAAAGGGAGAACTCATCTACTTTGAAAGATAACTGTTTGCAGTATCTCTTAGAGTTGCTCACAGAAGGCTGGTAACCTGCCTCCTTCTCTTTCTACAGAGGTCAGGATAATGTCAGAAAATCCTTGGAACCAGTTCCAGTTTCCAGCGCTGTCACTATTATGCTGCAGGTAGATAGTTGACTGGCCACGTGGCAGTATTCAGTTCACTGCTCTGCAAAGTGCTGCAGAAATGGATGACCAGCAACAGCAAAATTCTAAGCAGAAATAACCTTGGTTTATTCTCTTCCCTAAAATACAAGTCTGTAATCAAGAATGCAGTCAATCTGTTTGCAACATGGATCTCATAAGTGTTATTTATTTTAACCCTTCCTCTTCCAGTCCTTTCTCCCTTTTCTTGGCTATCTTCGTGTTCTGGATTTGCTGAGCTTGGCACCACTATCCTGTCCAGCACTGTATGGAAAGACAATGTTGGGAGAGCATGGAAAGACTTCCTGGGCATGCACACCTCACATGAAGAACCAGGCAAGGACTGCGGTTCCAATCCACCAGAGGACAAAGATGGTGCTTGGGCCCCAGAAAGAGGGGCTGCGCCAAGAACTGCAGTACCAATTTTACAGCATCACCGTAACTCAGAATAGTCTCATTTGCAGGAACAGAGCAGCTTCTGCAGTAAGGAAGTGGGAGAGGGTGAAAGGCAGCAAGGAAAGGACACAAGCCTTGCATGATACTATAGAGGGTGGTGTCTAGGTGGCCTGTGAGAGAGGCCTTTCAGGAACAGAACACCTCTTTTTTGGTTGAATTTTTAGAAATCATCTCCCAAAGTAGTGATGCTGTCTAAATATTTATCAATGATTTTTATACCTTGTTCCAATAATTTCTGCATTTTTTCTGCCACACAGCTGTACCCATGCTCACCACACACTTCACAAGCCCTCAATAGGGAACAGATCACAGCTTCAGGATCTTGACCTTGAACTGTTATCCATCCCTAGCTCTTCCCTCAGAGATCAAGGTTCAGTTATTCCCTCAGCATCTGCACAGCTTTGCATTTATCATTACAGAACCTTCTGGAGCAGAGATGGTAATTTCCTCTGAAGGAGGTACGCTGGCTAAGAGCATGTTCTTTTTTTAATACCAGAATCATCTGGTTCGTGTTTCTGGCTTCCTGAAACACACAGAAATATCCATTTGAATATAAATGAGAGGAGGTGCCTGACATTGCTTCTTTTGCTGAAAATTTCAAAATAGTATTCAAAAATTTGAGAACAAAAAACCAAAATCAATTTGTACCAGTTTGTAGCAAGAAGAGGCCCTGGAGTATCTCTTTTCAAACTTCACAACCTTCTCACGAAAAGTTGCAGTGTCTCAAGGAAAACAAGTGCCTCATATGAAAAATGTATTTTAACTGAAGTAATAATTTTCCACCAAAAAACTTTTCAGAGGTTTTTCTGCAAGTTATCTCAATACAAGCTGCTTTTGGGCAGAGTCACTCAAATAGATACATTTGCATATGTAGGCCTCTTTCTCAAGGCCTACATTTAACTATTGTAACACATTCAGCATCAACAGCTCTTCAGATTACATATCACTGAGACAAACACTCATGAGCATGGTAGAAAACTGAGTCTTAACCAGTGCTTCTTCCAGGATAACAGTCACACTTTCATAATACAAATATCTTCATTATATCCCTTTTGGTGCATTTCTCTAAATTAAATGATAGTAAGAGCTTGCCTTCAGGGGACAATTTACCAGTACAAGCTATACCAATTGACAAGTCCTCAGCTTGAAGTCTCTTGCTGACCTTCCATCATCCTTTTATAAAACCTCCACTGCCTCTCGCTTCACTTCTGTATTTGTATCACTTCACAGTGATATCTGTATCACTTCACAGCTGTAATTGTCTTGGAACTGGCAAGTGAGGTGGGATATGGCACAAGGGGCACAAGGACAGAAAGGCAGCACACAACATCTCAGGGGCTTGAGACATGGGCTTCATCTTCACCTTGCACCCTTGTCCACCCACTGCAACCCTGGCCACAACCCCCTGTAACATCCTTCTCGCTGTTGGCCTCTGCAGAAAGGTTCAATAGTCCCCAAGGCTCCCGTTCCTGGATGCCTCCACCCTGACACTAGAACTGACATCTGATGTCCCCAAATTCTATTTTTGCCCACTGCTCCCCAGTTCTGCTGTTGTGGTTCTCACTGTGCCCCTTCACATGTGCCACTTAGTCTCTGAGGGCTTTATCCTAAATCATGTTTTGACCCACTAATGCATCCTCATGCTTGGCCCTTGAGCATCTTCTTAAGGCCCCCCTGCAGTGCCGTCTCCACTGCAGTGGTCCCCAGGGAATGTCCTCACTTCATGGGGGACAGGTCATCACTCTAGCTGGTTCTGTGCTGCCAGGAGGAGTCTTGGCTGTGGACACACACAGCCTACACAGGACCTCTGGACTACGGTGCCAACAGCACGACAGCACTTCTGAAGCAGAGAAGAGACCTTGCTGTGACCCAGGCTTGTCCCCACTTGAGCCTGCTGAGGTTGGTCTTCACAGGTTCCCTCTGTGTCAGAGGAAGGAAAGGTGCTTTTGAGCAGGGGTCTGACTTTTAGCTACTACAAATTGCCTCCTAGGGCAGTCAGTCTAGACACGGGTCACAGGCCCAACCTTATCAATTTTGCCTCTCTTTTCCCTGTGGTTTTGAGCTCTGAGCCTGCTCAGCAGAAGTGGGGCCAAGAAGCACCCCAGCTGCCAGTGAGGCTTTGTGCTGAGCTCCCCCTGTCCTGTGAGTCTGTGCTTGGAGGTCCTGTCTTCCTCAGCTTCCCTCCTCCTCCTCTCATGGTCAATGCATAAAAAAGGTAAAGGTCCCCCTTTCTGGAGCAGGACTTGAAACCTCCAATCGTCCACTCAAATTTCCTTCATTTCAGATCCTAACTGAAATCACGGGTTACTTTTTTTCTCCCTTACCTACCCCTCTCACTGCTCTCTGTCAGAATTATTCAGCTCTCTGAAGCATTACCAGATACACTATGTAGGAAAGACATGGCAGAAGAAATTAAATAGTATTGTTAGGTATCTATAATTACCTCAAGTCATTTTTTCCACAGTGCAGCAATTTCAAATCTCTCACAGCACTCTCTTTGGAAACCAGATGTTGACCATGTCAGCTGTGTGCTAAGAATGCATTTTCATGAGTTGCGTTTCTTGGAGTTTACAAAGCGATGGTGATGGCGGAGGGGGACGCTCCTGGAAAATTCCACCCGCACAGGCACAGGGCGGGCAGCACAGAGACCCGCTGGGCTCCTCAGGGTATGGGGAGCTTCTCAGCCCCCTCCCACTGTCACAGCACAAACTGGGACCCCTCCCCTCAAGCAGAAGGCAACTGAAACTTCTTCCATGCTCCTGCTCGTAGGAGAGCAGACAGGGCAGATGGGAGAAAGTATCTGGGAGAGGGAGGATTTCTCCCGGGGGTGCTGTGCTGCTCACCCTCCAGAGCAACACACAGTCAGACATAGAGCAAGGAAAATAGAATTTCGGTGGATGGCTCTCTGGTCAGTTCCGCTCCACATCCCCCCCAGTTGGTCTGTCCTGCCCCACAGTCAACAGTCACAGCAACCAGGCTCCCAGCACGTTCATCAGACAACTGGTTTGCATCTTCTAAAAGAACCTACTGATCCCTGATACTCAATCTAAATGCACTTTTGCTCTACCTCGGGCCTCCATATTGCTCTTTAATTACACTCATTTTAATTGTCCTAAAGAAGTCCTTTCTTTCCTTATTGATTACTCCCTTCAAACACTTGCAGAAAATTATCATACTCCCTATCTGGCAAAAACACATACTTTGGAAAAATCTATCCTCAGCAACCAGGCAAGGGTCCAGTAAGACACAGGCTACTCAGAGAAAGCAGGTTTTAACTAAAGTTCAGGAAACACTGTACAGTAAACCCTGGGAATACTTCAGAGTGTTTATTTGAGACAGGGGACTTCTTAATGGAGAAAGTCCATAGTGCAGATTTCACTAGACTGTACTCTTTTAATCTTTATTTGTAAGACAGTGTCTCTATTAATCCCAGGATGAAGCAAGGTGTCTGGGCAATGAACAGGAAAATATACACACACAGAGGACTTATTCTGGGACCAAACACGGGGGATGGAGCACGGATGAGAACAACTGTTCAAATACAGACACACACATATCTCTCAATGGGTCTGTTCCTCAGCCATCCTGAAAGCTGAGATCTCAAATAGCAGCCATCTGTAAGAAAAGGGACAAGGCATGAAGCTGGTAGAAACTACAAATGCAGGATGATCTATGCACAGGAGCAGCTCAAAGAAAGCAGTTGTCCACAGGTAGCCCTTGTCAGAGGCAGAAAAGCTACAGAAATGAGATGCTGCCGTAATCCCAGCAGTATTTACAAAGCAAACATAATTAAATGCAGCGGTACAAAGAACTCTGGCCTCAGTGAAAATGAGCACACATCTAAGAAGGAAAGCAAATAGCTCCCACTTCTAAAAAAGAACAAAAGTAAAGCGCTGGCCTGAAAGAAGTGACCTGAGCAATCCTGAATTGTTGAAGCACCCAGATGACGCTTCAAGCAAACAGTTAAACTCAGTGTGCAGGAGCTGATCTCAGGCAGCAGACTGCAGAAGAAGGGACTATTTCCATTATTGCCAGATCTCCCCGCTTGGATGGCAAGACTGCCGAATCACAGAATCACAGAATGTTAGGGATTGGAAGGGACCTCGAAAGATCATCTAGTCCAATCCCCCTGCCGGAGCAGGAACACCCAGATGATGTTACACAGGAATGTGTCCAGGTGAGTTTGACACTGCTTAGACTGGAAAACTTGCAGCATACCTCTGCTGTCCAGCACTGCACCCAATATAAGCTGATTTATCAGCAAACACCATTTCTTGTCAAAAAACACAGGACTACATAATACCAGTGTGGATCTACTGGGAAAACAAAAGCATCTGCAGTACATATTAGCCTTCAGGGGACAATTTACCAGTACAAGCTATACCAACTGACAAGTCCTCAGCACATTGCAGTGTGCACCCATGTTATGTGGCAGGTGGTGAGCTGCCCTGCTGCACAGTTTCCTCAGTCTCAAAAGGGCTGGCCCTGCATGCTCCAACATTGATCAAAATAGTGTTCTGATTAAGCTGTAAAAAAAATGATTTTTGCAAGTAAAGATCTGAACAATACAGAAAAACAACAACAACAACAACAAAAAGTATTGCTTCAACCTAAACCCAGGTTTGTTTGCTTTTTTGAATTTTCCACTAATCAGACTCATCCATTCAACACACACACAAAAATCATGTTCTTTATCAGACATGATTAATAAAAGTGATGGAAATTTGGATCCAAACAAACATCTGCAAACACACTTTGAGCATGCAAAGGTGTTTCAGCTAAAAAAGAAAAAACAATCCCAGTCCCAAGGACTAGATCTCTCTTCTGAGAGGGGAAAGAGACCACAGTTCGAATCTCCTTTCTGAGTCAGGCAGGAGGGATTTGAATGCAATTTTCCAATTGCTGAAGAATTTGTCCTCACTGTCTGGCTAACGAGGCTCTGGGATCTGGGGGAAGACGCTGCCGTTTCCTCCTCCACGTCACCTCTGTGCATGGTATCTAAAGGCTTTTGTGAGTCTACGTGAAAACAGCACAATGTCAGTTTTGATTTACAGCAATAAAACTTCCAAAATAAATCCTCCATATCTGACCAAAAATAATTGATATTTTTGTTGATCCTGAAGCATGCTTTTTGCAGACTCATTTGTTTGTCCCACCATATTTCTGAGACTTGGGCATTATCATCTTTCTAGAAGGACACAGACCTTATCATTCCTGGTCTTTAATGATCCACGTAATTTTCCCCCAAAATTGTTTTGGAGACAAAATTGGCCACAGTTCAATTAAAAATTTCTCACCTCCTTCCATTTGAGACTTTCTTACCCTACATGGTTGTGCAATGCTGTTTTGTGTCATTAAACAGCCTAACCCCATTCCACTGCACAAGTAGCTGAACATTATTCATAGTGAAATGTTGCCTGTATGTTAATATTGCAAAGTGCTTAGGATCCTTCTCGAAGAAAGGAACAGTAGAAATGTAAGTCATTATCATGTACAGGAACCGAGGAAACAAACCTTAGGGAAACAAGTACCAGAAACTATCACACAAAATACAGACCAAGTCAAAAGCTTAAACAGGAACAAGAAAAAGGCTGTCAAACAATCTTCCAGGCTTGGCATGGTGGTAGACGTTGCAGAATGCAGCTAGCCCGGGAGAAGGAAATTAAATAAGCCTGGGAAAACGCTGACTCAGCAGAAGACAGTACAATCCCCAGCATATTTCAGAAATAAACCCAAGTCAGTAAATGCCAAAGCCTTTCACAAGGAAGAAAGGCCAAAGGATAGTGGCAGAAACTCAGATAGCACTACGAGGCACAAAGAGTGAGTGCTGGGATCTAACGTTACCGAAGGCAGTCTGAAAAATTACAGACTCGGGGAAAACACAGTTCAGGCAAAGGGAAAACAAACGACGCTGAACATATTGTACGCTCAAATCGATGACACTAAATGCATGCCAGAGTTCATGAGCAGCGAGAGTAACTCAAGCACACAGCAGCTCCAGTGATAACCACAGTTTTAACACTGAGAAACCTTTGAAAAGCAGCAGAGAAGTTAATACATAACAGTGCGGAGAAAACCACAGGGGAAAAGACTGTCCTGGTTTAATAAAAAACACTGCTAAGATGCAGGCCAGCATCAAGCCAAGTCAACCACGCACAATCAGGATTCAAACCCAAAGCAAGGAGCGTGTGAGAACCAAGCACAGAAACACTGGCCAGAGCCAGCACCAGAGGACAGGAAACCAAGCCCAAGACACAACAAACAAGCTGTTCCTTACTGAAAAAAAGTCTGAGCAATTTTATATGAAGAAAAATGTATTTCAAATGCATTCAGAAGCAAATGTGGACAGACTTCTACTCCAGGAAAAGCAAACTGGCAAAGCTCTAGGAGATAAAAAAAACGGGAAGAGGAGGAAGAGAAATAAAAACAAAACAGAAGAAAAAGGGAAACGAAAGAAAAATGTAGGTTCCTGTGAATGCACAGATGAGGACACAGCAGTACCTCCATTTTCCCAAGCCCCATGGAAGGAAAACAGAGCCTCCAGTTAATAACATTCAGGAAATGTAAATATAGAAAAAGGAAAGAGTTCACAGGCCAAGCAAAGACATCATCAATATGAGACGGAGTCTCAAGCAAACGCAACTGAACAGATGAAAAGAGACCCTCAGGTACTGGGGGCACACTCACTCGCTGTGAGCCTCCTACAGCAGAAGCTATGCTACCACTTTCTCCAGACCCAGTTTGGAGTCTTATGCGGAGCAGCTGAGGGAACTGGGGCTGTTCAGCCTGGAGAAAAGGAGGCTGAGGGGAGACTTTATCACTGTCTACAGCTACCCGAAAGGAGGCTGTAGCACGGAGGGGGTTGTTCTCTTCTCCCAAGTAGCAAGTGATAGGACAAGAAGAAAGGTCCTCAAGTTGTGCCAGGGAATGTTCAGGTTGGATATTAGGAAAAATTTATTCCCTTAAAGGGTTATGAAGCACTGGAACAGGCTGCCCAGGGAAGTGGATGAGTCACCATCCCTTGAGGGGTTAAAAAGACATACAAATGAGGCTCTTAGGGACATGGTTTAGTGCTAGATTTAGGTTATGGTTGGACTCGATGATTTTAAGGGTCTACTCCAACCAAAATGATTCTATGGCTGGTTGCTTCCTCTCTGCCCTCATCTCTTCACTAATTTCAAATCTTAAAGCTGCCAAAATTCCCCCGCTTTCCTCAGCTGTCTTTTCATTGCATAGTCTGGCCACCAAAAGTAAAGGGAAATAAACTGCCTCTTCCAATGGCACTGGGGAAATCTCTGTGGTTTCTGGCTGGTACAGACCCCCTGAAGTGACTTCCAGTATGTGGCTGGGGACAAAGCAGGTGAAAGTGAAGTTTGCTGTGTTGTGTATCTGCCTGGTGTTGTAGGACACACAACCTGCCCCTGTCACTCCTGACTGGAGTACAGCTAGAGCAATTACTGTTGGGCTAATAAATAGTTCACTCTTAAGTGGGAGTTTGAGGAAGAAGTCATTTCAGACTGAAATTAGAGAAGAGTTTTGGCCTGAAGAGAGCAGAAGGGAGAGATTCTTAGAATGTCATCATATTTCACTTAGACTTTTCACATGACATGCTTTGCTTAAAAATGGCGATGCACAGAATGAAAGCTTTAGAAAATTTCATTTTCACATGACATTATTCTATCAAAACTGGTCTACTGCATTTAAATGACCTGACCTTTTTCTTCAAGTCAGAAAAACTTTTTGTGTGGACTCAAAAATAAATATGAATTTGTTTTCATTTGTCAAAAAACTACAAAACAACAGCTATGTTTCTTTCTTTCATTTCTAACAAAAAAAAAAACCTTCACGTTTTTTTGAGGATGTTGTGGACTGATCATGGATGATAGGATGGATCCTTGACACTGCGTTACGATAGGAATATCCCGCAGCAGCTCAGCTCCCACCTGAATTAAGATATGGATGTTCATTGTTGACATGCTGGGATAACACATCCCCACAATCAATGAAATGCTCACAGTGGAAGGGACACAGGTACACAGCAACATCTGACATGTGACAGAAGCCTCCAAGCTGGTGGCAAGGAGGAGGGTTTTCAACCAGAAGCAATGTGGCTTTGGCAGTAGCTCACCAGGTCTGCACTGAGAAGTTGTGCTGAATTGGAAGACATAGCCTTACCATAGATTTTTTCGGTTCTCTGTAAAGTTAGGATTATCCCTGTGGATGTTAAGAAGACTGGGAATTTTCCAGCAGCACTAGGTATTTTTGAATTGTTGCACCTTCTCAGCCGCAGCTTTCCAAGCACGCAAGAGCACCTTTACTGCTTTTTCCCATCTGCCTATCACACTCTTGATGAGGACCTCATAAGCTTGCACAAAGCTGGTTATAATTCTCCGCTGCCTATCAAAGCCTTCACAAGAGTTAGGCAGTTGGTGTGTAAAGCCTGCTGCCTACCATGCTGACTAATGTTGTCTGATTGTTCCCTTGTACTCCCCCGTTGGTCCATCTGTACCCATCTGCTGCCTTTTGTCTTCTAATTAAAGTGCAACCACGTTGGGGTAGGAGCCACCTTTCTGATTAGCATTCACACAGCTCCCTGCAGAGCAGTGTCCCAAGTCCATAAGTGGGTGCTGAGGACAGCAATTATGATGCACAAGAGGTGATGGAAGGTAGGTGTGGCAAGGGGGAATACTGACCCCCCTCCCTGCATGATATGGGCAAATCAGCTGGAAGAAAGCCCTAGACTACAGCTCTCATCCAGAATGCAACAAAGGCAAGAGCAGTCTTCTCTCGTGGCTGGATGGCGTTATGACATTAGTACACTGGACACAGTCCTCAGGGTTGCCCTGTCCAAGGAGTCAGGTTGGCAACCCCAGTAAAGGTCAAATGGCTGCTATCACCCTCATCAGCTACACCAGCACAGAAATAGTAAGTGGCATTCTAACTATGGCCTGGGCTTAATAAAGATCTCCAGATTTTACAATATCTGATTCACATTAGAGGACAAGGTTTCTCCAAGAAGCTGTCATTGTTTCAATGTAAGAACTCCCTCCGGTAGCCAAGGAGTAGGGCCTGGTGGAGAAGAGCCAGTATATTTTTCTGCAGGCTCATGAATCATACAAATACACTCCAAAATTCAAGCAAACAACAGTCAGGAACCACTTTAGCAAGATGCAAAGAGAGCAAATGGTCTATACTGACATAATAGACGGTGGTTAGGAGGAGATACCGAGCTAGTGTTCTCTTTGGTCAAAGAGATGGACTAGCTAATTATTGCAGGATGCAGTAATCTAATCTAATGTTCTGTTATGATCAGTCAGCAAAGATACCGTTTGATCAGCATGTCCACAAGATTTACATAGGAGGCTTTTTCAGAAAGATTATTCCATTTATCGCCTGATAAGGAAAGTTTTGTGTGGCACTTGCATCTGCCCTTCTCCTTAGGAGTCAGTGTAAGATTAACATGGCCATAATTAGCCACAAATACATAGTTACACCCTTGACAACTGTGAGAAGCCAGGCCAAATCCTGACAGTGGATGCAGCATAGGTGCACAAAGAAAGCCATCTGGTTGTCTGACTGAATCAGGGTCATCAAGAAAGCCATCAGATGTGACCTAGATCAGGTATCTAAGGGACACTCTTTTGGGAGCGGTGTATCCATAAAATATGTATTCTTTGATGCAAGTCTGCCGTCTAATGAGAAGCAAGGGATTCAGGAAATTGCAGTCTCTTAGAGAAATGTCCAGAAAGAACACTTTACAAATAAGAGGGGAAATGCATTTACAGACTCCCATTCTAATTTCAGCCATATGTGCTTAAATCCAGAACAGTTCATCTGCCCTAAGTGAAGCTGCATCCTTCTGAAAACTGGTTCTATGGGAACAGAATCAGTTGCTAACTCTGAGTAGGTTTAAACAAACTCCTATGCCATTTCTCCTCAGGGACAATGACTCATAAATCCCCATGTACTCAGGGAAATTAGCAAAACAAGACTGATTGGCAAAAACAATCCAATCTTGTCTCACCATAAAAGGAGTCGGTGAGATAAAAAAACATTTTCTTTCTGAAGTCCCTGGACATGTTGTCAAGGTACCAAAGCTCCTCACACAGTGCAAAACCTGACCAAAACAAATAACTTCCACCCCAGGGAGGAAAGCATACCTGTGCATGCATGTGTAAGTGATCAGAAAGACTTGCTCAGGTGGGCACCAGAAAACACAGGGAGGAAACTGTCTTAAATGATCTAGTCATCTTTCCAACAGCAGGGGAGGGCCTTCAGAGAAGATGCTTGGATTTGTACAGCTGCAGGTTTCACCTCACAATGCTACATTCTTGTTCCTCTCATATTTTTAAAAAGCCTTTTTCAGAAAATTAAATAACTAAATAAATCTAAATTCCTCCTTCTGCTGGAAAACATAACAAGTACATGATACATATTGGTTCTTCATGGACTGCCCAGTCACACACAGACCCTTACAGAAAGCCAAGAATACTGTTAGAATACTGTTAGCGTTTTCAGTCCTCTTCTCCCCTCCTCTGTTATTTCTGCCACTGGGATATTGAAGCACACAAAAAAATGACAGTGAATGTTTATTTTAATGCACAAGAAGACTTGAGACCAGGCCTGAAGGCTGCATCGCTATCAAAAGCTACAGCCTCTTCAGTGTCTCTGTAGTGTTCATCAGCCCTCCAAAGCTGAAGACTGAAAGAGGTGACAAGTGCCTCCATAAGGGCTTTTGTTTGCAGCCATCCACGATAGCCTTCATGTGCCAACTGCCTGCTCATACAAAAGATACCTGGTAGAAGCCTGCAGATCCAGCCTCACTGGATCAGGCTTGAAGGTTTTGCTCGTCAGCTTGTCCATAACCCAGTTTTTCTTTCCTATCAAATAAGTGGTCTCTTGTGAGCCACTCTTCAGGTTCATGTTGTTCGTCTTATCACAGAAATGGGGGCTTGCAGAAAGCCACAAGAAGATCACTTGCTGAATCCACCAGCTCTGAGGCAGGACAAGACAGATTTAGACCCAGCGCTGTTGGGTATTTTTCTATGTGTCCTCCAGCAAATGAGCCTCACCAGCAAATGAGCCTCACCATGCTAACAATTAGACAGTTCCCTACATATCTAACTAAAATCTTTCTGCTTGAAAATTTAGCAAGATTTCTTCTTCTTTCTGCTTACTGTGAATACAAAAGGGAACTGACCATAATGTCCCTTTTTCAAAATTGATTTAGATGTCCAAAAACTTATCTCATTCCCCTTCCTCTTTTTTTTTACGTTTTCCTTTTCTAAATCCTTCTTTCCTGTCTGTAGCTCTTTCCCACATCCTGAGGGAACCTCTCCCAAGCAGGAATGGGCATGACACTGCCCTGTACCAAGCAGGGGACAGTATCACATAAATTCACTAACTCACCTGATGTGGACTGTGATCCAGGTTGAACACATCTCTGGAAAGCCCATGTGGCAGAGAGTAGTGGGATCATTTTTGACCCTATTTCAGCACTTGGGAGCATTGGAAGTCAACAGTCACTGAGGCAGCTGACAGCATGTCACAACAAATGGCCCCACTCCCAGGGAGGACGAATGAGTGCAATGGTGGCAGGAGTGTCAAACTCATTTTCACCAGGGGCCTCATCAGCTTTGCAGTTGCTTTCAAAGAGCCAAATGTAATTTTTAGGACTGTATAAATGTAGCTTTTTTAGGACTGTATAAATGTAGCTTTCCTGGTGCAGGAGAGCAGGTTATGAGCAGCCTGTCGTGAGTTTGTAATCACAGCCACACCAATGGCTAGAGGAGGCAGAACAGATGCTGCTAATTGATTTTTCAAGAGTTCGAAAGTCAAATACTGATAATTATAGGAGCAGCAGCAGGCAAACCTTCTATCTGCTGAGGGGGGTGAGGGTTGATAGGGGCAGATGATAAACACATGCAGCAGGGAGAATTAATTTTTCAGCATAAGTTTCCCATCTGTCTCCCTTTAGGATGTCTTGTAGTAGCACCCTGACCAAACCCATCACCTGAGGCTTTGCTTGTCCAGCCGGGAGCAAGAGTTACTGGAGCGTGTGTGGTAAGCGATACCCCAGGGAGCCTATAGTCAAAGGGCTCTGTGGGGCAGCATGAGAGGTTGCTGTCATGAACCACATGGAAAAGTGCTGTGAATCCCCAGTGACAGACCTAAAGGAAGAGGTAGAGAAGCATCAGCAAAAAGGAGAGGCTGAGAACAACCTTGTTACAGAAGTGATGCAAAATTCACTAGAAACCAAAGAAATTAAAAAGAATGCCAAAGAGGGCTTCAGAGATTGTAACATTTATGTCATCCCCAGGTTCATTGGGGGAAAGTGTGGCAGCAGACAGAAGGAGATGAGAGATAGTGGGACAGGACTGCTGGGCTCTGCCTCAGCAGGCAAGGTGGATACGAGAAAGAGCTGGAAAGCAGCACTTGCCACCTCTCATAAAGGGATCACAAACCCAGAAAGAAGTCCTCATGTTATGTGGCATTATAGGTGAGCAGAGGAGAAGAGCAATCAATAAAGAAAAAGTCTGGGTGAAAACTCTTGCAACACCAAACATCACAACCCAGACACAAAACCTAGTGTAGGACCAACCCCCTGGCCCACCTTGCAAGACCTCTGGACCAAGCTCATCACTGCATAGTGGCAGGGTCCTTCATGGGGCATAACGGTGGACCTTCTTCACCACCTCCATCTGCATACCTGCCTCTCTATGATAAATACAACAGGGACATCTAGGCACCCAAAACACACCTAGGCTGTCTTGCCAGTGAAGCAAAGAGCTCTACTAACTAGCTAATTAAAAGGTACTGAGGGAAGGCATGCAGCCTTCTTCCCCTAAGGAGCACAGAACAGAGAAGTGAATGAAATGCGGCATACTTGCTTATCACAAGAGGAATAGTTACTCAAGGCTACAAGAGCAGAAGAGCTTGGACTGTTTCCCCTTTCCAGACAGTGGCTGCTCTACATGCTCTTCCATGATTGTCAGCCCTAGGAGGCTTCTGGCTGTCTGAAGGATGCAGGAGGAGATTTATCATCATCAGAGTCTGGAGACAGCTGTAGCTCTTCTGGAAAATAAATTCCTGTGCTGAAATAACTGGCAACAACTTGAAGAAATCTCTTCTCAAGTTGGGATGAAAAATCAAAATCTCAAAAAAGTTCACAGACCTGAAATCTGGAAACAGTTCAGTCATTGTCTGAATCTTTGCTGTTCAGAAAATGGAAGGCTGCACACCTGTTTTAAAACATTTCTTAATATATATATACCCCATGAGACGTACTCCTCACAATCGATTTGCCATCTTTCAAGAATCAACTTGACCAAGCTGTACGGAGCAGCAAATGGTGTCACTAAATCCAGAGGAGACTAAGAAAAATTATCAGAAGACTAGAAAATGTGACCTACCAGGAGAGACTGAACAAATTCTTGTTTAATCTACAGCAGAGACGACTGGAAGGCAACGTGATGGAAGCCTTCAAACACACATAGGGAAGATAAAAACAGGAGGAGAAAAAACAATTCTCTATGTCCATTAGGGAGATACCAAGTAGTAATGGGCTTAAACTGCACTCAGGGATATCTAGGTTAGACAATGGAAAAACTTTCTAGATTAAGGAGAAAAAGCCATGGAAGAGATTGCCTCCAGGTTTTACAGAGTTTATAGCATCGAAGGACTCTCAGAACAGGTGAGACAAACATCTGTCAGGAATAATTTCAGTCTAGTTGATCCCTCCCTTGGGCACAGGGAGGGACTAAATGACCTCTTGATATTCCTTCCAGGCACAGCATCTGATCATGGATAAAAGTGTGCAGCGATGTAATTAAAGACTGAGCTATAGTCAACACATACAAATGGACTGAATCAGAGTTTCCCATGCAGTCTTTCATCTCTCATCTCCTACCGCCTGAGTGTTTGACTTCGAAATTCTCCTGCGCTTTGCGCAGTTTCTTCTATTTATTGCCTAGAAGTTGCCAGGACAAAGTACCTTGCTATTTTAGCAAAAATTATTGAGAGTTTGGATGATTTTACACTGCAAAGCAATGCACTTACAAAGGTATTGGGATTGTGTGCTAATAATATATGAATAATTTATGGCTTAAATTGTGGCATTGCCTGGGAGCTGCTGTTGGGGAACAGCACTCTACCTGACTCTCTGCAAGCACAAAACACAATTATGATCTTCACCACAAAGAGCTCTGCTTCACCCTTATATCTTAATGTTTGCATTTCCATTGAATGGAGAAAATTAAGAAAAAGAGTATGAGGCTTCAGGAATAAAGGTATTTGTCTGTGATCAGAGCATGTTGGAGATGACTTCTGCATTTTCCAGGAAGAACCTGACAGTGTAAAATTCAAACAGCTCAGAGTTTGATTATAATAATCCAATCTTCCCACTGAGTGAGACACCCACTTTGAGGTAAAACATTTGTGTTTAGGAAGCACTGTGGGCTTCTCATACCACTAGTATCGTAGTTCATCATAGTCTCATTTCAATGCAGTCCCAGCTCCTATGTAATGAAGAACTGTTCTGATTTAATGGAAACGAAGTAGTCCCCACAGACAGCAAGGCTCAGGCAGGTCCCAGGTCTAACCCCAACACTCCAGCTCAGTAGCATCCCTTCCACTAATTGTCTGGTTCAACTCAGAGACCTAACAACCCCTTTTACCACCCACAGAAGCCTCCAAGCCCTTACTGAGGATGCAATAGGGTAAAGCATGTGACAAGCAGGATAAAAACAGGTCTGCATTTAGTTGTGCACCCCCAGTGCCTGCAAAGCATTCCAACAACAGATTCCTCACAGGCAGCCCTGCTCATAATCTCTAGCAGGATTCATACTGCTACTGTCTCATTTTCCTGCTCTGATGATTGAGTTTTCCTCTGTGAGAACCTGGTGCCAGCTAGGAATAAATCCTCCTGGACTTTGCCTGGTGGACTTTAGTGAAGGTGTGTGATGGACAGAGCCTGACACGAGGTCTCTGCAGCCTGAGCCTTGCCTGCCCACCCCCAGTGCAATATCCAGTCAGCTTGCCTCCAAACATGTCCAAGAGTTGTTCACATGTGCTGATGCCATGCCACACTTCCTCATACTCCTCTCCCACTGAGATCTCTGCTGACTCTCCCAGACTATACACTCTCTTCTGGTCTGCAGTTCCAAGACCATGAGGTAGACAGGTCTTCCTGGAAACCAGGCACAAGCTGGGGCCTTTCATCATCTCCCCAAACTCCTGCAATACTGGGAGACCTAAGTGCCTGTCAGGCACTAAGGCAACGGCTCTCCTTTCTCCTTCAAAAGTTGTTCCTCCAGCCCTCTTCTGAATGCCCTTCTCCTGACAGCTTCCTATTTCATTCTCATTTCCCCGTGAATTTCTTCCTGTCTTTGGCCATGCAGGCCACTTGCAAGTCCACGCAGAGAATAAGCAGAGAGGAGAGAAGGCTTTCTGTGCCTGGTGAGGCAAAGGGGCATTTTTCTAAGCCATTCATGTGATCACATCCAGAATAAGCTCTGCTTCATACCTATTGAGTGTTCTCCTTGCTTTCACTCTGACTTCTCAGCCCCATCACTTTTTATATCTTATTTTCTTAGCTCTCGAACTACCTCCTCTACTTTAATTCCTACCCTTTGGAAGTGCATGTTCTGAGCCTGGACCACTGACTCATGTGGGAGGTGAAATGAACCAAAGCTTTGCACTAACACAGAAATCCACACCATTTCTAAAATGGTGCTCTGGGTTACATGCAAATTATTCAGAAATATGCACATTTGGATCTCTGAACAACTTGTTATGATCTCACGTACACATCCTACTTAATGCACTATGCCATTGCAAATGACACTGTCCAGATATATCAAACACAGTTAACACTGGCATATATTACTGAATGTGGCTGTAGCTCAATCACAGTCATTTAGCATACAGAACTTCACGGCCTCCAAGCCATGCAGAGAAATATTTTCTGTGCCATTGAAACCCATGGCTCAGAGGAAGTCTCCTCTCTGAAAGGCAGGAAAACTTATGTTCGGAGGTTACAGAAGGGAAGTTGATGAATTTTTTATGCATGTTAATGGAAGAATATAATGGCATCCTGCACAGAGAAGACAGCAGCCTGGATATTGGAGATACCAGTGGTCCAGGATGCAAGGAGGACATTGTCAGGCCTTGGTAAGAAGTACAAAAAGCTGTGCGGGGAGTTACTCTCCTATAGCTTTTCTCCATCCTCCTCCCTGATGCAGTTTGAGAAGTAGCAAACATGTCCTACCCTCTCCCACTTCCTCTCCTTGGTCAGAAGGATGATCACCAGCTTGGGATGCATCTGGTATCCGTCTTCGCTGAACGACAAATTCCTGCCTTCAAAGGTGACATTGATCAGGTACCTGCAGGAGAGAGAAAAGAGCAAGTTGAAAGTTAGTGCTGGGCAAATGAACACAAAACAAGAGCCTGTCTTCCCTCTGCAGCTTACACCTGGACAGTAGGAGCACAGTGCAAACAATGGAAAAGCTAAGAGGAAGAGGATGGGAGAAACAGGACAATTACTCCAGGAACTGAGACAATTAGGCAAGGCAATTGCCCCTGTTTCATGACTGGGATAGGGAAGCAATGTCCTATGTTGTCTCTTAATGAATTCCTGAAAGTACACCTGTAAGTCACATGCACACACATGTGCCTACAGTCCTTGATTTCCCCTTACCGCAAAGGGCAGAGGGATCCATAGCAATTAGCCGTGTAAACATGCTCCTCAGCCTACACTTTGCTCACTCTCCAAAGGGGATTTCACATGCCATTTGAGGACAACAATGGCCTACAGGTGAAGCAGTGGAGACAGCCTCTTCCCAGCCCAAACATCAAGGCAACAATAAGTGAAGCTGCAGAGAGCAGAATGAGGAACAGCACATTTGTGAGAAGCTCCATCGCTATCAGAGGCAGCACACCTTGCAGGGCCCAAAGCAATCATCTGAAGCAGCTTAGGAACAGGGACAGTGGATATTGAGATAGCCCCGTGAAAGTCCTTTTCCCTAGGGACAGAGTCATGCCTTGTACCCAGCAAGATCAAACTAAAGGGTGATCAGCCCTGTAAACCCCCGCAGCCAACATCAGTGATTCTCTTTGTCTGGAAAGGCCCGTCACTTCTGCGCTAGGCACCCCCCTCTGGGGCATCTCATGTCAGCTGTACAAATGGACTATTAAACAGTCTGGGCTTCAATCTTATTTATCCTAAGGCCTCTTCACTCAGCTGTGGCAGTGGGGAAGACCTTTAAGTGGACCGAGATTACAGCTACACTCATTTCAAGGCCATGCTGCATCGTGAGAGCATGTTAAAATGGTGTTGCTGTAAATGAGAATCAGGTCTATTGTTTTCTTAACTGTCAGACCGTCCAGAATGACACTGTGGGGAAGAGGAGGAGGCAAATACACATTTCACAGTTCAGTGGCTTATATGACATCTCCGTGGCACTCTGACAGTTTCCCCTGTTCATATATTTCACTTCAATTCACAGTCCTGTTGCATGAAGTAGATTTTGTCTTTATACTCCTGCTCTGGCACCAGTAGCATCACGTCATTGTGGGAGGCAGAGGTGACCAAGCTGCCTGCAGGCCTAGCCCCGGGACTCTGCCCTCCTGTGCTTTGCTTGGTTTTCCTATAAATTACACATGCAACATTTCTATTACAGACATGAGAGGTTCTTCTGCTCTATTACACCATGACAACAGGAAACATTTTCTGATATTCAGCTTCATGTTGTCCCTTCTGAACTCGATTTGAGCCAATTTCAAGAAAAAAAAAAAGTGAAAAAAAAAATCTCTTATTTCAGTGAGTTCACACTTTCCCACTACCTGCACACAAAGAACTCCCTGCTAATTTAATGGAAACATTGGTAACAGGGAAACTTCTTCAAAAAAATATAAAAGCAGGTCATGATTTTAACTTATTACTTTTCCCAAACTTTTTGTCCTAACTCCATTAATCAACCAAACTCATCCACTAATTCTCCATTACCTAGTGCAATCAGCAATTATGTTTACTTATAAAGGAACTTCCATACTTGTTCCACATTGTGACCTTCAGGGGACACACACAGTGTAGGAAACATGGCCATAAGGGAGCCCAGCATGTAACATTTGCAACAGGATGATTTTCAAAGGGAAAATTTGTTATTTTCCAAAAGCTGGACCCATTCAGCACCCAAACACTGAGAGAACTCAAAAACATCAGCCACATAGAAAATCTTAGCCACATGATTGTTTGTAATGGTGTAAAACATGCCATGTCAGGATCACACATGCCCTTTTTCTGGCACTTCTTTCCCGGCCATTTGCATTGCTTTGGTCCTGAGAAATGCCAAGCACAGACCATCACTAGGTATATGCAGCCTACCAGACCTATGTAAGGTTCTGGTGGTAGAAAAGACCTTCCAGTGTACCAAGATTACAGCTACACCCATTTCATGACTTCTCTGCCCTGGCCATCAGAGAGAAGACAAAGCAAGGCTCCAAGAAGATGAGGATGCCGCTAGCCTGAAGGGAGTTGCAGCTTTATATGTCAGTAGTTAGAAAGCAGTGCCAGTATCTAATTAAACGAACAGCAATATTAAGCAGTTCTCAGCCCTCTCTCCCCTCCCACCTAAGGATGATGCCATTATGGGAATCTCCCTTGCATAGCCTGACTAGAAGAGTTCACAGAAATCAGCAACAGATATGACACAAGAGGGTGTCATTTCTGTTCATTTTCCACTAGAAAGATTAGAACCACTAATAATAATCAAGGAGGGATCATCACCGACTCAAATCCTTGGAGCTGCCTTGATATTTACACTTAAAGTGGCACTAAAATCCCTTCCTTTGCACCTTAATGACTGAAATTAGTCTCCAAATTCGGTACAATAACTCTTCAGAGGCTCTTCTCTCAAGCCCATTAGCAACATGTTTACAGAAGTTTTCAGGAGGAGCGCAGAAGCAGCGGCTTACTCCCAGCTTTCCCTGCACTTCTGCGGCTTGCTGGGTCCCATCACCTCCACAGGTGGAAGCAGCACACATAGTGAGCTGTGGGGCTTGCTCGGGTGCACTGAGCAAGGGGACGCCTGCATGACAAAGCATCAGGGTTTGAAGGACTCCCTGACAGGCCAACTCAGCAGCGTGCCTCAGGGCAGCCACACTCGAGTCGCTCTCCCCTCCATCACTGCTACCACAGCAAAAGTCCACCCCCTTCGGTAGCAGCGCTGCCCTGCAATTCCAGCACTACTGCTGCCTGCCCTGGCCAAAGGGATTTGTTTCCTCCCTACAACCTAGAAAGATTCCAGTCCCCAAATGGGCAACCAGAGGGCTGGGTGACTCCCTGGTATGCCTGCACTGAGCCATCAGCTGCAACAAGGACACAGTGTGAGGGCAGCAGGTGGTGCACGCAGGTGAGGTAACCCAAGATGAAACTGCCTATAAATGGTGTAATCCATCATTCTCTGGATGTTTTGGACTCCAAGATGGAGAGAGAAAGAGAAAAGGGGTGTGGGTGGGCAGACACGGGCAATTTAATTTAATTTGCTAGAAACATCTTTCAGCAAAGAATTTTGCTTATATGGGCATTTTTGGAGCCGCTCGATGGAAGCATGGAAGGGTCAAGCCCTTCCCCAGCCTGGTGAAGATGCAAAGTCTGCAATGCCCAAACTCAGCCACGTGAGAGCAAAACACAGACGACACTGTGGAAACAGGCTGACATTGTAAGCCTCATGGTACAGACAAGCAGGCAGGAACAAAGAAGAAAGAGACACATCCTTGGACGCAAAGCAAACCAGACTCAGGAGGACCCAACTCCCCATCCTGTGCTCTGACCATTAAGTAACAACCCCTGCCCTAGATGTGAGGCTGTCAGCCCTGAAAGCTAATGGAGAGTATTTCAAAGACTGGTTGGCATAGGAAATAGAGCATTAAAACCACGTCAGATGGCCGATTTAGGACCAGCAGAGAGATGATGACATTTTAAATGGTTTCATCTAGTGATGGAGAAAGCCTGGAGAAGCAAATGTGGCAGGTGGAGGGGACCTGAGGGGAGAAGTGGAGGGTGCTAAGTGAATTTTTTCTGCCGCAGAGACAGCTCTGAAGAAGATGTGTTTGAAATCAGCACTAACCACCCCTACTTTTGTTCTCCAGTGCCTTGCTGGGAATCAGATCCTCCTGAACCTTCTGACTGGGTGGGTAAATTTGGAGAACTACCTCGGTTCAGTCCATCGCACTGCACTCCCTGCCTCACACATGTGCCCACACACATACGCACTCGCTTGTGCCCTGTCAGTGCTTGTTACATTCCAATGAGACAAGCAGTCTGTCTGAAATGGCATGATTATCCTAACATCGACCGCTTCCCTGGGTAAGACAGGCCACATAAATAAAACAGCCTCTCCACCGTCAGCATTGAGGAGTCATCTCAACAGTCCAGCACACGAGGGAAAAACAAGATGTAGGTGGAGGGTGGGGAAAAAAAGGCTATGGAATACCTCTGCCAGAGAGGATTTGCAGGGTAAAAGACAGGTGGAGTGTGATGCAGTATAAGGGAACGGGGAGGCAAACAACCATCAGCCTCTTTGGAAACGCACTGTAACATGAAACACTTGAGGCCAAGTGTAACAGCAGTGAGGTGAAGGCAGTGAAAGGCCTTTACCTCACAGAATCTGCATGGTGAAATAGCCTTTTTCTTTCCCCTAGAGACAGCATTAAATACCCAGGGGTATCAGCGACAGGCATAGCTGCCTGCCCAGACCCCCTTCAAGCCCAGGAAAGAACAAAGACGAGCATGTTACTGCATATCAGCACAAGTGCCCACAGCTCTAAAACACGTTCCCTCGCCAAGTACCAGCAAGACCTACCCAGCCTGAGCTGATGCAAAAAGCCTTGGCAGAGTGCATCCGTCCTGCCCTGCAGCAGGTCCTGCCCACCATACATGCCTGCTTCTGGACGAGGACGGACAGACAGAAAGGTGGGTGAGCTCAAAGGACAGGGAAAAGGGAGTTTAGGACCAGTGTATTTCTTTACAAATGGGAATTCTGACCTTCAAGTGGCAAGTGATTGACAAATAAAGATTTAAAGAGCACTAGCTAGGCTGTTAATAGCTTCTGCTCTCATCTGAGAGACTGAAATAGTGTCGCTTTCTCTTTTTTTTTTTTTAACTAGAAAACTGCAACTGATCCCTTCAACTTCTGATTTAAACCTCCACTCTCCAAACCAAAGGAAAGCTTAAAATAACGCAGATATTTTTTTCTCCATACCACTGCTCAACATTTCCATGGCTGCCGCTGCCTCAGAGGACAGCCAATATGTGCGTAACAGCCATCTAGACCTAGCTGCGAGTGCATGAGATAAGGCAGTCTCCATGGGTTATAAAACCCAACTGCTCACCCCCAAAAAGGTGAGAACAGGCTCCACCTGGGCCTTCCATCAAACTTCCCTATAGCTGCTACTGACCCTGGCCAAGCCTTTCAGAGGGTTTCCCATTGCTCACCACCCTGTGCTGCCTCCAGTTGCTGCGGTGCCAGTGGCTTGTGCAGTGCAGAAAGGCGGGCACATCTGGCTGTGTCAGCGTAACATCTGTCTGGTGTCAGGTACAATTTACAGCGAAAAGATTCTATGCAAATGGCATAAGTGAAGCTGATTTTACATAACAAAGGGCATGGACTCTGTTCTTTCTAGTATCACGAAGAACAAAAACAAAACAAGATAGGAAAAAAAATAGAAGCAACCATTGACTAAGAAAATTAAATCTCAAAGGAAGGGTATCTCACTCTTCCTCATTTGCTCCTTTCTTTTGCACTGTCAGTGTTACCACCGAGTCTGGGGAGATGCACTGCAAGCAAGGAAGCATAGAAAAGACAACAACTAATTTCCAAATTATGCAGGCATCCTGCACCAGAAAATCTGTCCAGGCTACAGCCATTTTATACCACTGGGAACCAACCTGACCAGCAGGCTTAGAGAAATGCCCAGAGCTCAAGATTCTTTTTATTAAGCAAAGAGGTTAGGAGAGCATCGAGACTGGGAAATATCCCTCAGGCTACAAGACAACAGAGATATAAGAGATTAATTTGGTTCCTCCCTGCTGTCTGCACCTTTTTAAGAGACAAGAGGGCAGATACTAGGCTGGAATAAATCAGTTATATTCAGCTGACATCTACAGAGTGATACTCTCTGATCTGCTGGGATTCTGGCCCCTCACCTCTAGGAAGATGAATTTTTTTGGTGTTTGATCCTGACCTGTGAAATATCCATTTCTGGTGGAAGATGTATTTCTACTGATCTGTCCTTGCTATTTCTCCATCATACTCAGCAAACTTGTTTTGAAAACAAAGTACATGTGTGCTGAGACTTACAAGTGACAGCTCCTATACAGAGTCAAAGGATGAGTCTTTTCCATGCTCCCTCTCTTACTCACAAAAAAAAATGGTACTTCCACTTTATTTCCCATTTCTTCTATTTATCTACCATGAATTTGTCATTTCAGAAAGACTCTGAGCTGACAGTTCCTGGCGACTGAGAATATATCTATCCTTAGAGTATATAGGGAGCCAGAGCAATGGCAAGGCTGCTTTTCTACACGCACTGCTTGATCCTAATGAGACAGGACCATTCCTGAGAACAAGAAATGAAGCCCACTTTCCACAGTCCATGCAGTCCCCAGCCTTCCTCCTGACAATGTAAGTGAAAACCCAAGCACCACAGCCCAGCGTTTTACGGCATAAACAGATGTCCATGAGGAAGCAGACAGAGGGGAGATTCATCGTGCAGGGTCACCAAATTACCCTCTAATGAGGAGCATGGGGTCAGCTCCAACATGGGGCAGAAATGACAGTAATGGCACCCAAGTGGAAGGCTGCTTGTCCAGCTCCTTCAGTGAGCTTCAGAGTTTCCACAATAACTTTTTCTTCCAGGTACCTAACACCATCTAGGACCCGCTCTCCCATTTGCTTTTTGTCCTATGTAGTCATTGTCATTGACAGAAAGGGGGAAAGAGGTGCTGCCATTCAGGTCTAGTGGCATTTTACACTCCCTTTGAGAAGGTGCTGCTGACAGTACCAAGGCCAGACTGTGAGAGGAAACATAGGTATGAAACATAGGTATACGTTAGGATGAGGTGACCTGTTTATGGAAAAAAGGGCAGGATAAATCTTCATTTTGCCCCATCCACTATGTCAGTCATAGCAATATCTTGAAAACCCAACCAAAGCACATTTTTTTCTTACACACATCCTGACTGACCGATTTTCACAAATGCCTGAGCCAGGAAAAAATACCTACCAAAACTTCTTTTTAAATGGGAAAGGGGGATATGAGCTTGGCAACATTTTCTCATGAGGAGGTCAACATTTTGCCAGAAAGAAAGAGAACTATAAGATCTGAAAACTGTAATGACACTGGAAAGAAAAAGAAGCTCCTGGCATGGTCATGGTCCCACACATTCTGGTCTGTTGTGTGACACCTTCTTGCCTTTTCTTTTACGGAAAAGAGCTCCAATTTAAACATATCCGTAATGTGTCACCCTGGAAGAGTCCTACAGGCAACAGCATCAGCTCAACAGGGGAAAGGACATCACTGGAGATTTAGTCCATCTGAGTTTCATGAAAGAGAAACAGAAGTATAAAATTGTCATGCTCCTCATCACAAGAGACAGCAAACAGGAGTTCCATGTCAAAATATTCCACTTTAAACCAAAAATATTTGATTTACAACTTTTCTTCCAAAATTGTATTTTTTGCTAGGAAAATGACACAGTCCTAAGTAGCTTGAGAATATATTTCTACAACTTTTGGCCTCACTGGAAATAAAACAGAAACAAGGAAAAGTGTTTTAAGAGCATACTCTGGTTAAAGCTGGAAATACCTATAAATCTCATAGGAAATCAGTCTATTCTCAGAAAGATTTTTTTACCCAAAAAGGCTTGATAAAAACAAATATACTTCTGAATTGACTCACCAAACCTTTAAGTAACAGGAAATAGCTAATAGAAAAATAGCTTTAAGGTCAAAATTGGTACAGCGACTAGATAAAATAAAAACTAAATGTTCAGTCCAAAATTGGATCAAGCTGCAAAGCTTTACTGAGTTAATAAATTCCTGCCAATTACTTTTTTTAAGTATTATTTTTTTATTACTACATCTTTCCATCCTTCCTTATTCATTAGGAACAGATAACGTATCACTTTTCTCCAAAGTAAAACCAGTCTTCAAGGTATTTCTCCCATTTGAAATGACTCAAAATCTGCTTATATGGGGCATTAAGAGCATGGCAAATCACATTTGTCAGAACAGCTGACAATGGGTCATAATTGTGTCTTGGCATCCACCTAACGGGTCACTGATGGAAGCCATAACACTAGGAAGAGGGAAATACTGGAAGGTTAAGTGATGTCCTTCAGAGCTGTTTATCTGTCTTAGGGCACAGTCATACAAACATTGATAGGACAAGCGGTTACAGAACAGAAATAAAATGAGGCCCTCCACAGTAATTTTTCACCCAGGAAGATGTTTTTCAAGCTCTGTCAATTTGAACAGCCATAAAAAAATACTCCAGTTGAACTACTGTCCCCACACAGTGAATTTAATCCCACCGACAAAAGCCTTACTTTTCTTAATCATTTTTGCAGTTCCCTTCAAACCGTCCTAGGAAGCCACATGGCTGTGGACCACAGCTTAAAACAACTGGCCAAGTAGATGTGCATGTCAACAGTCACTTTGCTCTCCTGATGGTGGTTGGTCTGCTGAGAGTCAACCATCAGGGCACGCCGGTATTTACCCAGATCTCATTCCACTTTCTGTCCTGGGAGTCAAGACCAGCAGGCAGGTGAGAACATCCATTTTCCTCTAGAACTTTGAGAATTGCTTGCTTGGGGAAAACCACTCAGATCTGCCAGAAAGGTCCCTCTCACTGCTGCCAGAAGCCAGACAAGGCTAAACTAGCCAGAGAGACTGAAATAAATCCCTTTATTACATTCTCTGAAACAGCAGACTAACCTAACTTTTTTGACCCACCAAGAAACCACAAATGATTTGGGGGTTATTCGAAGTTTATCAAGTGTTGAAAGCATTCACACCTTTGCAAGGGCAGTGAATTCACAGCGCTCGCAGGAGTAGAGAAATTGCCTGCAAGGAGACTCCGTCCAAAAAGGTGGCTGGATTTTCCTGGGTCTGTAGCGGTTTGGCCAAGATGGCACCCTATCACTTGCTTCCCTATCACATTTCCAAGGGGAAATCGATTAAAACAAATAAATAAACAAATAAATAATCGCTCCTGTCAGTAACTGTGTAGGGGTCTGGGGGCTGCTCCTCTTTTGCCAGAGGATCGACTCTCAGCTGCTGCTCCCTCTCCCTTCTCCCTCTTTCTCTTCCTCCGTGGGTTGATGTTTCCATGGAAACGTCTTCTTTAGTGCCGCTGAAATCACATTGCATTTAAAGCATTAACCCTTCCTTGGGCTGAGGAAAGTCTCAGAACAATTAGGGTTCTTTTTTTTTTGTTTGTTGTTCCACCTCCCCTTTAAACTTTCTTGAGATTTTTTTTTCCCTTCAGTATAAGGAAAACCTCAAGACCGTTCAGCTAGCATTTGTCTGACAAGGGGCAGAGGATGCATCACCAGTGGGGTAGGGACTAATTTAAGATTTCTTGGTTTTTTTTTTTTTTTTTTCAACAGAAATCCATTAACACATTTCTCTCCACACTACATGCAAACAGGGAAAGAGCTGTGGTAGAAAAGAAAGTGAAGAGTGAGACGGAGAAGCAAGCCATGAGATGGCACATGTGGGGAACACAGCTTCAATTAACACCAGAGCTGAACCCCTTGTAGCCGCGCACTGAGCAGCAGCTTCTTCATTGCAAAACATCAGACCTCACCACTCCCCCTTCAGCCTGCCTCCTCTTCTCTTCACAATCATGTCTGTAATTAGCCACCTTTGTCTTCATTTGCTGTTTGCACTCCAAACCCTACTGTAACACTTGCTGCAATCAGTGCCCTCCTCACCACCAGCACTGTTACCTTTACCGCTGCTTCTCCTCCTGAACTGCCACCTCTGTCACCTTCCCCATTGGCTCTCTATTGCCAGACACCACCTTCATCAGCACTTCCAACATGGCCATTGCTAGGGCACTGCTGTCTTCACTGCAGCCAGTTCAACTGAACAACCACTGCCACTTTCTGTGCTCCCACTGTGGGCCAACAAGCCTCTGAAAGCCACGATGTTCCATCCAGGTGCTCTCTGGACCACAGGTCTCAACCCAAAAATTACTCTGCAAATTCTCAGCCCACAGCCTTTGCTTATCTCACCTCAGTCACAGCCATAAACCCTCTGTGCTTTTCTTCCATTGACTTCATCCCTTTTTCAAACACTGGGAAAATATAAAAGGGAGGTAAACATAAAGAATCTCCTTGCAGTCTTTCACCTGGGTTCCTACACTTGGCCATCCATGCCTCCTTTCTGCCCAATGACTTGACAGCTTGCAAACCCCTTTCATTACCTCTACCTGCATATTTACAGGGTCCATGTTCCCTTGTACCATCTATTTTGAGTTTCCCAACAGACACTGAATGCTTCAAGCATATCTCACCGTCCCCATCTCTTGCCCCGAAAGTCAGAGTGTGAAGCCTCCTGCTTTGAGCTGGGTGCATATGTAGTGCCATGAGGATAGATCAGTGTGGGAGAAAGATGCTATTCTGAAATGAATTATAAATATGGATAATAAACTCAACCTAAGTCTTTGCTGCCTGTCTCTAGTGGGTTCCCAATATGGGAGATAGAAATATCATGGGTACATTTTGAACACGGCTGGGAACACTGCCAAAGTCCTACTCAGAGTTCACACATTTACATCATTTATATCACATCCGACTTGTGCCTTGTATTATTAACTTTGTAGAGTGTTTTGCGATGTAGTCTGCAGTCCAGGTTCTGTTAAATAAAGTTACACGCCCTCTCTCTCTTCCTTTTGGTAAAAGAAAAGAGTGATGTCTGGGGCTACACAAGGTCTTGCTAAGCACAGGGAGGGCGACTGTGTCTGCTGATACAGCCAGTGCACTCCTACATTCTCACACAGTGCTTTGCAAAACTTTTTGGGATCCATTCCTGGGGCCTGAAAGGTGCATAAGTAAAGGAAATATTTGCCTTCTGGTCAACAGTTCAACTCCTGGACCAGATTGGTAATAACTGAAGATTTTTTTCTCAGTTCCTGGATTTTCAGGAGCCTCTGTGAAACATACAGATGGGGTCCACCTGACAGGTACCCAACATGGCATTGTAACTACTCGTGCTTCTTCCTCAGCAGTGTCAGAAAAAAGGTTGAAGGCAGAAGGAGGTGAACAACCCAGGGCATGGAACTGAAGAAATTATGTGTGTCTAGAACACAGTAAAGGCATATCAACAAACAAAGAGGTAGAGCATTGCTGACAGATCAGACTCTTTTCCTTCTGTGGGACAGACCACAGTCTATGGTAGCTGAAAATCCATCACCTTCCACAAATTCATGCAGAAGAGGAGCTCCTATGACCCAGCACTGTGACTTTGTGGTTTTGTAAATAGATCATTTTTCCAACAGCCTGAAGAGACTCCAGGTTGGTCTAGATGATCTCCAGAGGTCCTTTCAAACCTCAACCATTCTGTGATTATACTCCATCACCTACTCCACATGCCCAATTTAGACTCTGTGACTCTGACGGCATCTGAGGCCAGGCAAGCAGCAAGTGACTCAGACGCCTGCAACACACAGACAATGGGGAGAGGTAACTACAACACGTAGGTTAGGTGTCTGCAGCAGACCATCTGAATGTAGTTGCCTATACAAAAAAAGAAACAAAATGCGCAGGCTCAATGTTTCATGAACAAGAAAAGGGAAAGAATCAACTTCAGCCCATGTTGGTGTGTCTCCAGTGAAGTAAATGTGCCATCTTACACTAGAGCTGCATTTGATCTTGAATTACTCCTCTATTTCTTCTCTGGGAATAGGTCACTTGAAAGAAGCCTCAGGCATGATGCTAACATCATGTCCAATAAAAGACTCTCAGGAGGTCTGAAATAAGTACAGTGTTCAAATTTGGGATATATTAACTGAATCCTTTCCCTTCTCCCTCCTGAACAGTCAGAGTGGGAAATCTCCCAAGAATATTTCTTTTCTCAAGAGACTTCCAGGACTCCTTGGCCATAGAAATACTGTGAATAAGATTTTCCAATATGCATTATCTGATGATCCCAGACCACAGTGCCCACTGCGGGAACCCTGAACACAGTACAGATGGAAACAGCAAGCGTGCTGGGAGTGAAACCAGAATATTTCGATGGAGAATGAAGCAAAGGGTCAGTTCTCATACCTTTTACCATATCACAGCTCCATCCAGTTTAACCAGCCCTGCTACCCAGAGCAGCAAAGCTATCGGAGTACTCCAATGCTTTTCAGACATAGCTAGGCAAGTTTATTTAATCTGAGCAGAAACTTAACTGATGTGACCTTTAATTGGTGCATAAGCTAAAAAACTAGAATGTAACCCATAAACGTCACACACAAGTCCTGACAGCGTGTGGACATACCCTGAAAGCTTGGGAATTATCTTGAGCGTCAGGTGGGATAATGTGGGTTCTAGTTCTGGTTTCATTCAATACCTTCGGCTGCATCATTTCTGCAGCTCTTGCTGTGCACATATTGAGGCAGCGTATGAGTTGTCTGCACCCTTTTCTGTTGGCAGCAGTCACTATGATCACTTCAGAAAAAGCAGCCTCCAGAGGAGGTACCTTTCAGAAATCTCTCACTCCTCCTTTTTCCCCAACATGTCTTGGGCACTTAGACATCGTTGGTTCAGACTCCAGACTCTAAATGACATGATACCTTCAAAAAATGTGACATAACCTCCAGTGTCACATAAGCATTTCCCAAAGTCATACCCTGCCAGGATGCCCATCATATGGAGCTCCCCTCTGCAGCTTCCCACCACCCTCTCTTCCAGGAGGACCTCAGAGTCCAAGACAGAGACTTCCCTCTTGCCCAGGGACAAGTTTTCAAAGAGGCAGATGGAGCCTGCCCTACCCACATCAAACTGAAAAGCAAACTTTTAACATCAAAAAAACCCCTCCAACAGGTGGAGGGGGATCTGAAATTCTTTGGGGATTTTAACTTTTCCATGGCAACAGGCTTGAGAAACAGGAGGGCTGGGGAGGGGGGCGAGGAGAGGGAGGGAAAGAAAGGCAGAGCGCCGAGGAGGGAGAGAGCAGCGCTGGTACATTGCCATGGAAACCCTCTTGCATCAGCAGCCAACTGCCAAAGTCAGTCAGCATCCCAGAAATGGGCTCAGAGGGGGGCTTGGGAGGGTCTGGGCTGAGGGGTGGGAACCATCACCTGGCCAACCCCGAGGGTACCTCATCCCTGCAAACCCCAGCCCTGCTCTTCTCCCCCTTCCCCACCAGCCATGACACTTCTGGTCGCCTCGCCTCCGCCAGACAGAGCCAAATTTGGCCCAGCTGAAGAGTGGGAGGAAACACAGATCAGCAAATGAAACAACCAGGGCGGGCGGGAAGGAGTGAGGCAGGGAGGGATAATTTTTCTGATAGCCGTTGGTTTGCTTTCCACCTTTCTGGATCAATTTGGACCACGCAGATGTATTTGTTTTCACACCCCAGATGGCTGTAGAAAGAGGATGTCACTCCTAATCACTGAAATCGAGATGGAAATGTTACTTCCCTGCAAACTTAGCTACTGAGGCAAGAGGAAGGGTTGTGTCTAACTAAAAGTTGTCAAGTCCATGTTTGCACAGGGCCATGTCCCTTTTGACTGTGTCTGTCCCACTCAGTACAGCAAATGTCCCAACCTATCTCTAAGACATGACAGATGCCACCATGTTGTGGCCAAGTGAAAAATTAGAGGAGGTTCTGCTAATGGAAATGAAGCACACTGTGAAAATGAGTTAATACTGCCTTCCAACCCTCTTCTGCAACACTTGGAGCGCAGGCAGTTCAGTGGAATGAAGGATTGGTCAGTCACACCTCTTTGCACACTGTATTTCATCAAAAGCCTTTTACTGTCATAAGAAGTGGTCAAAGACTGAATTTAGAGAAAGAGCTTAAAAAGGGCTGGCAACTTCTGTGAACCCTTGCTAGTATTTATAGTTGTACCCCTAGGATGGTAAGGGATGGATGAGTCGTTTCAGGCTGCAGACGGCTGCAGACGGCAGGAAGGAATTGACTCCTACTCCAACCACACAACTGGCTAAGCAAATTGTGGAGGAAGATTCCCTTCTCCTGAAGCATCTGTTATCACCCATCTGATTGCACAATGAATCAGTAGTATGAGGACAGGCTGCTGTGAGGGTGGGGGAAGAGGGAGAGAAAGACTGCAAATCAGGCAGTTCTAAAGCAAGGAGATGCTCGTTTCAACTTTGTCACAGGAAAAAAACATGGACCAAACAGAAAGGGCCTGGACTGGACACCTTTAAGCTATGTGTTTGGATTACTACTGACAGCATAGCACCAATGAAGCAGCTTAACTTTTAATGCAACAGCACCTTGGTTTTACTACACATCTTTCAGAGCAGGGGATCCCAAAGTGTTCCACACCATTGACCTCTCTAAACCATCAGCACTGATGAAATAAAGCACTGACAATGCTACAGTAAAAGGAAAATCCTTACCCTTGTACTCCATGCACAGAGCCCAACCACAGCTCTGCTGGATCACCAATTGATTTATCTGCATTTCTCTGCTTATTACTGCAATTGGAGCCCAAGCCCAGGCCACCAGACCACTTTTGAGATATTCTCACTGCTAGTCATGTTACCTGGGATAAAGTGAAAGACTGGCAGAATTTTTCCCAACTTTCCTGATGAGCTCAGCATGAAAATGAAAATTGCCAATATTGGCGCAGGCTCCTATCTGGACTGTTGGTGGGACTTGGAACTGGTCTGTATTTTGAAGGATGAAAAAACAAATTACAATAATGACCTGTTATAGACTTAAGTACCAAAATGGCCAATGTGGAAAAGAGTCAGCATGGGTTTGGTTTTTTTTACATTGACTTTGCTTGAGCAGCAACCAATAAGTTAAATCCAACTTAGTGCTGATTTCCAGATCTATATTGAGAACTATATTGGTAAACCTGCTCAGTTGGGACCAGTTGCAAACAGGTAAGCTCACAAGGGGTATTTCTATTCCAGCTAGACTCATTTAAAAACTTGAAGTAAGATGATGGGTATCATTTTGTAGGCTACTATGATGGCTGATAGTGGGACAAGGTAGTAGGTCCAGATGAGTTTAAGTTTGGGTCATAGCTAGTTGTGAGATGTGGTCTGATTCAGAGCCTGGACATGGGCAGCAGAAAGCTGTGAGGGCTCGCTCTCTGCCCTAATTCTGACCCAGTAGTTGAGACAACACTGTGATCCCTCTCCAAAGGACACAAATTCCCTTCTCCAGCAAAGCTGCATCTTCAACTTCATCAAAGGTGAGGGCATCACCCAAAGAACACTGCTCTCTTGAGAGGACAGTTCTCAGCCCAGAGCCCTTCACTGTGCATACAACAACTAAACATGTACCAATAACAGGAGCCAATCTCTAATATTTTCTTTCTGACCTCACCACCACAATTATCATGTTCTTCAGAAGTACTCTGCAATACAGGATGTTCTAGTCAAAAGGGGAAAGAATGACTTCTTGTGGCCCCAAGTCTGCTTCCAGAGACATTCTACTCCTAAGCTCAGTGGAGGCTCCCAGCCAGCCCACCCCCAGTTATTTCCTAAGCTCAGTGGAGGCTCCCAGCCAGCCCACCCCCAGTTATTTACTGGTCAGAGACAGTACCAAACAGAAGCCTGTGCCTGGAAGCTGGACTTCTGTGGGCTACCTTGTGCCCGGCACTGAACTTTTCTTATCCTGGTATCCCTTGCACTTGTGTCTGCCTCTGCAGAAATGGATAGGCTATTAAATATGGACTTGTATCACTTACAAGAGCTTTTCTGGCCCATCTGTGAAATTGCTCTCTGTCTCTTGAAGGCGTGTGCAAGAGACATTCTCTTCTCCCCCTCCACATCCTCCATTGACAGATCGGGTCTGTCAGCTTGTCAGGTCTCATTGGGCACTGTTTGACATCAGTCCACATTGGGGCAGTGAAAATCTGTTTGCAGTCAGCTCTTCCAATAGCTCCTGTGGAAGAGGGGAGGCTGACCCACTCCAAAATATGCTGCCTCAGCTGGCTACAAAACAGCCACAGATGATAGTGGTGTTTGAAAACAGCTTGTGCCAGGGTGACAATGCTACAGGTTTCTTTAGGGTCTGCTGGGCAGGGGGAAGGCTGAGAGCTGGGATGGGGACCTCACGGCTCCTATATCCCACACACAGACATTGCCACCAAGACCAGTAGCCAGTGACCAAAGAAGAGGAAGTTTGCATGGTGGAGGTTGTGCAGGGATGCAGCTCAGTGATCTGGCCTCTGGAATAAAGTTCCAAGCATCCCTGGCCTCTGAAGTTGCAAATGTCATCTGTCAATCCCAAGCTCAGTCCTTCTGGAGCAGCTCTGACAGTGGTAGCTGAGAAGGGACATCAGAGGCTAGCTAGGCCTGCAGTGCCTCCAGAGGGTCAGTTGCCATGGTACATCAAATAGCCAGTCATTCAAAACAGGGTTTCTTGACTCTGCTTTCTTAATGTCTAAAAAAATTACACTATTTGATATCCCCGAAAATCCTTTCCAGAGTCTTTACAGAACGTCAGAATCAAGGCTATTGTGGCTGTCACTGTGTCTTGGAAGGAAAATATTAAATTATTAGGAACGCTGAAGTTGCCATCATGGCCCGCTCCTCTTCAGTTCATTTTATTCTGTCATAGGAAAAATTATGTGAGACTAGCTGGGTTTCTAGGAAGGAACTGAGGTGCTATGGTGGGCAGTTCAGAGACTAAGAAGATCAAGTGCAGTCCGTAGAGATTCTCAAAGGAATCCATTTTGACAGGGAAAGAGGGAACTATGCTGAAAATTCACGTATGGGTCCAGTTTCAGCCTTGCAGTTCCACTTCCAGCGGTAAGCCCTCATTTAGCAAACACTCACTCTGTAAAGACTTTGACCCTATTTGGCATTGCAGCCCTTAATTGGCAAAACACTTCTACAGATGAGCTCTTCAAATTGCAATTTCGTGCTCTCCTGTAAAGTAAGATTTGTTTAGGCCGTGAAAGGAGAAACACCTGATGTGATTTCTGTGCCTAGACAACAAGATTCCAGATACTGTCCAGTCCCACCACACCATGCACTGTGACACAAGCAAATAAAAACAACACTCAGGACGAAAATATCACCACAGCAAACAAGACTTTTAGAGTTACAGAGAAATTCAGGTTAGAAGAGACTTCGGGAGGCAACCTGGAATAGCCCTCCACTCAAAGGAGGGCCAGCTTAGGTCATTTTTTCACATTCGTTTTCCAATGAAATAACCAAACATCGAACTATGATCATGAACTTACTTGTGACCTATCGCTTCATGTCACAGTCACCCATTCTTACACACCTGTAGAACACACACACACACAGTTTTCTAGCTCCACCTTTGAACAAGGGTGAACAATATGTCTTTCCAGTTATTCTAACAAATAGTGTAATAAAAAACAGCTAAACAAGCAAAACCACTAAATCACCCTGCAGTCAGGTACGATGGGTAAAGACTAGGAAGGAGGTTGGACCAAAAAAGGAAAGAGAAAGGCAAAAAAATTACTGTGGAAAGGGGTGGATGGAGAGGCAGAATGTTGTAGCAAGGGGAACCTCTGGATCTGTATTAGCAGTAGTGAGAAACATTAAAAACCTCACAAGCAAGGTTTAGTTTTTTCTGAGTTTCCTAGCCCAGCACTTCATAGCCATAGTGATGGATAGTTGAGCTGAGTAGCCATGTCTTAGATACTGAAGGGAGCCTCCTTGCTCTCCAAGTCTCCTTCCCACAGAGCCTCAGTGGGTGCCAGCTGCACACTGGAATCCCTGACCACAGTGTCTGCTCTGCTACCACTTCAGTCAGGAGCTACCACAGGTGTAGGCAGAGGGACCATGGCAGAAACAGCTCAGGTGCACAGCTGTAGGAGTGAAAAAAAGCTGATGATGACACTGGAGGGGCAGCTGCAGTTCCCTTCCTTGCACCAGGACACACAGTAGAAAAGAGGAATGAAATCCCCAGAGTGAGTGGTGAGGATATGGCCAGGCTGAGTCACTTAAAGATGAAGCTGTTCTCCATCTCGCAGCCCTGCCCTGTGCATCAGTTTCATCATTATCCATGACAACGGTGGCAGAGGATTCCCACCCTTGAACAGAGCTATGAGAGGAGTATCTGCAACTCCCTCCCATCACTGCCCAAATGAACTTATTCCTGTCTCTGCAGAATTGATGCATCAGCCTTTATTGCTCCTATCAGCCCTGTGTAATCACCAGGGCCAGTCCTATTCAGAAAGCTAGCTAAACCATTCTGGTATTTTTTTAAGCTATTTGTGATAATATTCCCTTAAAGCAGCTATTTTCATACTTGAATTACACACTGTGTTTTTGGGTCTTCTCCTTTTAGCCTTTTACCTTTCATACATTTTACATTTGCTGTATCTTAACCTCAGGAAATACTATTTGTTCTTGGAATACTGAAGAAGGTATGGGAGGGTTAAACAAGGAAGTCTCAAGAAATTAGTACTGAGATGGAAGAAATATAAGCAAGCTCTCTCAAAGATAAACGTGGCCTCAGCTGAAGGACTGGGAAATACACAAAAAAGAAACAATGCCTTCAGAGTGCCTTGCAAAAAGCATCATCATGGGGTGGGAGGGAAACAGGTGAAAGAAAGGATCCATCTCCTGGTGCATGCTCTGGTCAGTGCCGCTTGGCAGGGAGAGATTTTCCTGCTGTACCCACAGACGTTCTGGGCCAGGCTTGGCAGAGGAGTCTCCTTGCCAATTCCCTTTAATAACAGGGTCCTATGAATTTTTGTGAGGTTCCTCTAGAGTCATCAGTATGGCAGGTGACTACCAGAAGGAATTTACCATGAACCACAAGCCTGAGGAGTTTGCTTTTTACTCCTACCTCCCAGTCATTGATGTTGATGTTAAATAAAAGGAGCTGAGGTGGGGCTGGGAGAGGGCTATGGGCCCCCATGCATAATGTGGGGTACCCCAGCTCTTGCTGGCTCTTCAGGAGTGTGCAGCATGCCTGAAGAGCCAGCTTGCTATTTCAGATGAGAGCTTCAGGCAACAGTAAGCCCTGCAGCAAAGGGCTCGGCACTCACTTGGGACTAAAAACAGAGCACTTCTTATTAAGGAGGCTGATGTAAAGCCCAGAGCAGGGGGGGAGGCAGGAGGGATGATGCATGAAGGAAGGGCATGTGATATTCATTCAGTAAAAGAAAACCAACAGCTAAAGAATGCACAAGGTTAATATCAGCTGCTTTTCCTGCCCTAGAGCCTCTTGGTTCTTGGAAGCCCAATTGTCTGGGGTGTTTTCTTCGCACACACACACACCAGAAACATGCACCACACACCCTCCCTCATGCTCCAGAGCATCTCCAGCTGGAAAGAGGAGCAGATATTATCCAGACCACAGACTAAAGAGAAGATCTCTGCAGGAGGAGTGCTTAACTCAGAGCAGGACTGGTCCTAGCCCAGAAATCATCACTCTCTCCAGCTCCAGGGCTGGGGCAGCTGTCCTGATGCCAGCCATCTTCAGCCTCTAAGGAAACACGCAGCCACTCACTGCAAATGGGAGAGCAGCCATGGTCTTGTGGGAAGTACATGCAGGGTGGGAACACCCACATCTTCCCCATATCTATCTCTCTTCATTAGTCCTCTAACCCTCCGGCCTTCCCCCTCTATCTTGGTGCTTAGAGGCTCTCCCACTACAACAACCTCTGATTCAAGAGACTGAGGGTGGCACAGGCTCTAGGTCCCATGCTCCAGCACGGCAACCTCACCCACAGCAAGGGCCAAAATGAGAACCCTCTTCAGGTCAGGAGAGATGCTAATCACCAGTCTCCAGCCCATGTAGCTCTGGGTCTGGTCACGACTGCTACCCCCGCTGCTTTCTGCCTGGTTTATAACAGTTTCTAGATGTTTCTCATCACAAATCGGTCCTGCTCTGCCTTTCGCTGTCCTCAAGACACAGTACAGCCTCTTTGCACAGTGTTACATGGCCCAGAATCCAAGATCACTGGTAACCACATTCAAAAGGCAGAATCAACGAGGGAAACAAGAAAGTCCATTTCAGCTTCAAGTGACAGCCAGGGAGAGCTAACGAAGACAAAGCAGCAAGGGTGGCAAAGTAAGACAGATGGACAGACAAGGAAGATGGTGCAAAATTTATATTTTCTATTACCCAGATGTAAATGGATTTGTTGCCCTGCAGCAATTTTCAATAGCTGGAAACTGGTCCACAACGTCCCAGAAGAAATTAGGATGCCGTATTGTCCAAGAGAGCTGAGAAGGTGGATTCAGTGCTGAGATATTGCTCACTGGGTGTCCTTTTAGATTCATAGCCCTATCAAAATACCGGTCTCAATATTTTATTCACACCACAACCAGGAGGACAGAAGAAATCTGCTCCACTGACCACCTTTCTCCCCCAACCTGACCCAGCCACGTGTATAACAAACTAATAATTCAGTCATGCATGTTCACCACACTCTCACTGCAGCCCACATGCTCACCCACCTGCTGCCAGAATAGGCACCCCCCCATTGCCAGAATTGGTCAGGCATGTTTCTTCTCCCACTCACGCAGTCCCACACAGCTCCATCCACACCTCGACTCTGTCTGCCTCTAACAACTGTCTCGAGCTCTGGGAAGGAGCACTGCAGATTTGCATCCCTGCCTTCCCTCTAACTGCTCATTCGTTGCATCACAGAACATGCCCTGAGCTGGAATGAAATTTCGCCCTTTGCATATCCTTACTTTTTTACACTTGCTGCCCATACTGGTTGCCTAAGGGATGGGAAGGACGTAGGAGGGTATTAACAAGCTCTTTAACATGATACCTCTTCGAAATAGAACAGCTGCTGCTATCTACCTCACTGTCTTTTGCTTGAGTTAAAATCAGGCAACGGACCCACTGGCTTTTTTTTCTATGCCCACAGGTTGTTGTCTGGCACACCAGAAATTTGGGGTCAGCTGCTGGCCCATCACTTCTAAAAGTTTGTGCTCACACGATAGTCTCAAGTTTTACAAGGTGTGAGACGGAAAGTGGCTTCAGATACTCTTCAGAGCTCAAGAGGTGATGCTTTTGTGGAGACAGAGCCTTTTACAATTCACATCAATTTTTCCACATCATTGTTCACAGGCCTTTGAATACACATCCTCTGCCCTCTCCACTGCCTTCCTCAAGTCAGTCACCAAGATCTTCCTTTCCCCTCCAAACACCCCACTAGTTAAACCCAGTACTTAAAGCACAGAGACCTCAAGTCCTAAATGTCTGACTGCATCCTGAAGGCAAGGATGTCAACCAAGGTCTCCATAGGAAGGCCCCCTAAATTTGAAGATGTCATATATACTGATATAGAAGAATTTATCTAAATCCCTTCTTCTGAAGCAATTTTTTTCAAAGAAAATACTTAGATCTTCTTTGAACCCTGAGTCTGTGGTATCCAAATACACTCACAATGGGGTACAGTGCCAGCCCCAGCCTTGGCTAAGGATAGATCTGACTGTAGTGACAGTGAAATACATGTGTCACTAATACAAGCATTTTATGTGCACAAATAATACCAATCACTAGAACCAAGTCAATCTTTTCTCCCACAAGATCTTCCATCCTTCTCCACTGATGGGTAGCCCAGGCTACTCAGGAACATGAGCAAAGAAAAACCTGCTCCAACACTTTTCCCTGGATGCTGGTTCATGACTGTCATGCTGAGGAACCAGAACTACATCCTTTCACTTATGCCAGCTCACTGAGTTCCACTCTCCACTGCTAAAGTCATAGACCCAGATTCTATCTCAGCTATGCAAGTAAACCTCCATGACTCCACTTGCTTTTTATTTGCTGCCCAGTTCTTCTGCAGCACTTAGTCTTCCTCATTTTGGACACTCTGGTATCACAGATTTATACCACGATAATTAAGGGTTGAGGCTGAGTCTGTCTCCACTAAAAGAAGTTTGCTATAAAAGTACACAGGGAATTGTACTTCACAGGGTAAATAGATTCTGAGTCCCTAAAGTATCACACCTGAGACAGAAACTGTGCTTCCAACTCTTCTAATTGCTATAGTTAAATGTTCATATCACTCCATTACACACATCTTAATTAATCCCCTGATTGTTCCTATACTTTCCCAGATTAGGATACCCTCTCCTAGAAAACATTAGCTTATTAACCCCAGTCACTCCTTCCAAAGTAGTCCCAGAACAGAACATTGCCTACCCAGTAAATGCCAAGGTATTCATAATGTTCTGATTTACCAAGAGGCATTGCAAAATCTCTCAGAAGTATTTGAGTGGAGGAGTAACACACAGGCTCTTTCAGAAGCATCATTAAAACCAGACAAACCTCTCAATCCATTTAGCGAACTGCCTGAAGGTTGCCTTTTCAGAGAGGGGAAACAGAAGCAAATACAGCATATTGAAATTGAATACATGCAGTGCCACAGGCACCAGCCCTCTTGCGCATCATTTGAGATGCTGATGTTTTCTCCTGTTTCCTCTTTTTCTTCAATCTATACTCAGTACATTTCAGGCTCATGTGAGGAGGCATCATAATAGCCCTGAAGACTTTTATTTATCCCTGAGAAAGGTATAAAGTGGGCAGCAGCCAGAGAAGTTCCCTTCACTTGTCTGCTGAATAATAGCCAGAAAGGATCACTTACCTGCCAGGAGAAAGCAGTTCATAACCCTGCTCAGGTCCCTGCCCCTTCTGTTGCAGACGACTCATGGGAACTGTCTGAGGAGGGGACTGGCTCAGGAGGGGGATTATGTCAGCTTTGAACCAAAGTGAGATACCTTGTTCATCTCACAAGTCCCACCATGTTGCCATTAGTAGGCAGGAATATTTAGTGAACGCTAGTGGTGAAGTTCAAGGCTGTGCCACCTATTCCCCAGAGCCATAGGGCTTCTGTTTCCTAAAACCCCTCCCAGAGCAGAGAATGCCTGTGCTGGAGCCCACAGAAGTGATGCTTTCCACTGGGCTTTCTGCAAGGGGAGGCCAAGGAAGGATGCATCAAGTGTCAGAAGGGTGTTGAAACAAATTGCCAAATCTCTCTCAGCATCCTGACCCCAAACTTCCAGTCTGCCACACTCTGTAGCACACAGCCAGAGCCCTCAGCTGGAGCCTGTAACCTCATCATGCCACTGCGGTCCTAGAAATTTTTTTACGAAAAGTGAGAAAAACCAGTAAGCCTGGCATTGTTTTCTTCTCACAAAGGCTGCTTATGTTTGGCAATGATTCATCAGCTGCATGGTTTGACGCACTTTGTTGAGGGCAGGACTGCAAAATACAGCCCCATAGCTGAACACACATGGTTGAAGTAAGGACGAAGAGAGAGAAGGAGGAGAAAGATGGCCTGTGGAGGACTGGATTTTTTCCACTCTTTCATTTGTTTGTTCTAACTGCTTGGCTGGTTGGTTTTTGGTTCCACGCTGGGGACTGGCACTGATTTTCCTTCATTGTGTGACATGCATTTATAAATTAGTATTAAAGGTGCTGAAAGCCTGGGGCAGGCACTTTTTTTTCTTTTTTTTTTAAGAAACTTTGGTTTTAATTCCAACTGAAATAAATCAAATAATTTCTCTGCTGGGTGACTGAGTCCCAGGTTCAAGCCCCTACAAAGACCTGTTCAGCCAGTGAGCAGACCTCCCTTGACCTCCTAAAAATGTTCCAAGAAACCCACACAGAGGTGAAATCTGCATTGCTGAGGCTGATGCCACTGTCTCTTCAGGCTGCCCTCTGCTTCCCACCATAAAGCCTTCCTTACAGATTCCTCCAGCTATGCCAGATTTTATCTTTAAGATTGAAATTTTCCATATCACATGTTTTTGCCAAGTTTGATATTTGAGGAAAACTGAAGCAAAAGTGTCTGTCCATTTCTGAAAACAAGCAAGAGGAAGGAAGCTATTTTACCAACATTAAGAAAATAATTGTGACCTTTCTAAAAAGCTCCAGCAAGTTCTCTGCTTTCAAGGGTTTTGAATTTTGATGAGAGGGGAAAGAAAAAGTTCCTTTCATGTCGCATGCTGACTTTTGCAGTACTTGTGAAAAAGTAGACAGGTCATAAGCCTTTGGAAAAACTGCAATTTACACTTGTTCAATAGAGACTTAATAGAACTTAAAAAAAAAAAAAAAAAAAAAAAAAGAAAGAAAAAAAAAGAAAAAGAAAAAACAACAACCATCTTTCTAAAATCTTCTCCTCACTGGGTCTTCTGCATTCTAGGGGACTCATTCTGCACATGAGCTCAAGGAAGCCCTCTGGGCTTGGGAAGCAAGAGGAGGGCTGCATCTCTTGAGTCTACATCTCCCCTGATCCTACTTGCTCCCTACACAGAGGAATTGCTGGAAAAGGCAGCTGGCTAACTCCAAAGTAGTATGAAAGGACCAGGAAAGTGATCAGGATACATTGACTTGGGACACTGGAAGAAGAATGAGGCTGAAATGCTACATGGGAAGTGTAACACCTCTACCATTTGGGCAAAGACACTGGGAATTGCTGGGGCTGAGGGGAGGGGAAGATGAACAGGACAAGGAGCCAGAATGTGAGATAAGTGGAAATGGATGAAAACAGGAGTCCAGAAGTAGAAGCTGAATTTTTCTAGATCCAGGGTTGATAACTTAGATGAGATATCTATAAGGCAGATCCTAGCTTTGCTAGGTAAAAACTGGACTGGGACTAGGAGCCAGAAGGGCAGAAGAGACAAGGCAAGCTGGAGGAGACAAAAGATAACAATGGGGAGAGAGAAAAGCTGAAAAGTTCCTGACAACTTAACCATGTACTTTGCCAAAGTTTGGGCTTATTCATTACACAAAGTCAAGCACTGCAACATGGGGAAACGTCAGCATTACATTTGTTCAAGCAACATGAATGCAGGCCATTTTGCATAACCTTTATGAATGAGTCCTGAATGACATAATAAATGGCAATTTTTCTTGCAGGACTCCTGTCTCATTCAGTGCACCAGATGGATTGAACTGGTAATCGAGCTTAGCTGTTTGGAAAGTGGGCAGTAATCAAGGGAGAGGTAGAGAATGGCTGGGACAAACAAGATAATTATATGGCTAAACCAACTGAAAGCTGTACTGCAAGGCTGGATTTGTCTCTACCTCTGCACAAAAGTCATGGTGATGAGGATGGGATGGGATGGGATGGGATGGGATGGGATGGGATGGGATGGGATGGGATGGGGTAGAGTGGAGTAGAGTAGGAATAGAATAGAATAGAATAGAATAGAATAGAATAGAATAGAATAGAATAGAATAGAATAGAATAGAATAGAATAGAATAGAATAGAATAGAATAGAATAGAATAGATCTCCATTGGAAGGGACCTACAATGATCACCTAATCCAACTGCCTGACCACTTCAGGGCTGATCAAACGCTAAAGCATGTTGTTAAGGGCATTGTCCTAATGCCTCTTAAACACTGAGAGGCTTGGGGCATCGACCACCTCTCTAGGAAGCCTGTTGCAGTGTTTGACCAACATCTCAGTGAATAAATGGTTCCTAATGTCAAGCCTAAACCTTCCCTGGCTCAGCTTCGAACCATTCCCAGATGTCCTATCACTGGATATCAAGGAGAAGAGATCAGTAAAATCTCTTAAACCAGATTATTTGCAAGCAGTCACTGAATCTGTATGCCTTATTTTCTGGATGCTTGACAAAAGCTGGACAAACCTTCTGCCTCCTTTTTTGGTCTAGTTGCAGTTCCAAACAAAAGTAAGTGCTGTATTGAAGCTTAGTTTGGACAAATGAGTAAGTATAAAGTTTTTGCTTCATTGAAACAAAACATACAGTTCAGCCCACCTTCTTCTGAATCTGAACATTTTCAAACATCTTTTTTTTTCAAATAAAAGGAAGATACATATTGAAATTAAAAACTAATTTGAATAAGAAATTAAATATTTCATCTCAAATATATTGAAAGAAATAATTCAAATTAAAATTTAAAAAGGGAAACAGTTTGGAGACTGTTTTGTTTTTCTCCTGGGTTCAAGATGATTTCTGCAAAACAAACAATTAAACAGGGTACAAATAAACAGCTCATAGAACTTGCATGTCACCAAATCTTCATCTCTACATTAATAAAGAATCAATGAAAAACAGTGCTCAGTTCTAGTTCAGACTTGGCAGGGGGCAATTCGAGGAATTGCTGAGTTGAAGTCAAAGAGAAATTTGCTTTGAACACAGAAAGCATTCTGTAATGATCAGTACTTTGAATAACGAGATTCTAGGTGCCTCAGATGGGCCATGAAAAATTAATAGACATTTTTGACCTTAATCTTGCTGCACCTCAGTTCTCCGCCTGTACAATGGATTTACATAAAGCAGCTTGTGTCCTCTTATCTCACAGAAGTAGGGTGAAAATCCATGAACTTCATGACGTACTGAGATCCTGCCCTAATGTGTGCCACAGATAACACCTTGAGACGAGGAATCCTCTCTTCTCAGCAGCCCGTGAAAACAAGCACAACACGAAGCTTAAGGCTACACATTAAACAGGGTGAAGTAATCAAAATACTGAATCACTGCTCAGTCAGGAAATGTCACCCATCCTGCACACAGAAGCAAGCAGGGGTCCTGTCTTGAAAGACAGTACGTGGTCTTCAAACCACTGCTCTATAATGCATAGGCACAAGAGTGCCAAATTAAGAGTGCAGCCTTACTTCTGCCATTTTCTTCCGTTTGAAGTGCTTGCCTTTGCAACCTAAATAATATTCGTCTGACACAGTTGTGTGTACATAATATATGAAAGACTCTTGGCTTGGGGTCTTGGACTTCACACAACATTGCAGCAGTCCCCCTGAGTTTTCATCCCCAGTTATTTTGCTTCCAGCTCATACCAATTTTGCAGCACTGTATTAGAGTCTGACTTTTCCTTTCTCCCTCCTTTACCACATGTACTTCCTCAGACCTGTTTTCTCACCTCCAGCCACCCACCCAGCCAGCTCCCCTGTTCTGACTTTCATTACTGCATCGTTAATTATTTGCTTGGGCGATCAGGATCGTAGGACTCCAAGCACAGACAGAGGTCTTGCTATGTTAGATATAAAGCAGCAAATACGACAGTTAGAGGCTTCCTAATTTCAGGGCAGAACTGCAATAGTGTTGGCTTTCTAAGTCCTTTCCAGATCTGGTCCGTGCCGCAGAGGTGACTGCTTCCATCACTTGCTCCTTGGCAACCTTCCACCCAGTAACTGTACTGGTGGGAGGCAGAAAGAAAATCCTTGACTCATCACACCTGTCTCTAATTTCAGTTCTCATGGTCCTTCTAGCCCCAGATTCCCTAAGATTTTCACTGCTTTATAGCTTCTGTGGTCTCATAGTCTTTATCTGTATCTGTTTAGCCGAATAGAAGCTGAACCGTCCCTTACTTCTTACCTAAGAACACAGAAACTCTCGGAACTTGGTTTGGGGTAAAATTCCCCTCGGAGAACTTCTGGTAAGGTTTTATTCATCCTGTAAAATGTGTCCTAAGCCTTATGTAAAGACTGCGCAGGCAACACATTCACATCAAACGAAACAAAGGCATCATATTAGGGTGGGAGTAGGAGCTGAAGTTTAAAGGGTTCTGTGCAGAGGGAAAAATAATTTTGAAATTGCCAAAAAGGAACTACTTAAAAAAAAATCAAGGCTTTTTACTTTTTGAAGCTTCTTTTCCACTAAGAATACATTTCAGAAGTTGAAAATATCCAAACAATAGAAAAAGACCAACCCAGTCCAAAACATTGATAATCCTCTTCTCCCTGGCATGATGACACCAGTCAGAGCAAGATTCCCCCTTCGCTGACATCCTCCTTTTTATTATTCCCTTACTCCCTTCCTCCCTCTCTCCTGGCTCTCTCCTTTGGCTCTCCCTGGTGAACAGCGAGCCGCAAGAAGCATTCCTGGGCTAGAAATTAACATATTAATGAAGAAAGAGCCTTGAAGAAGGGCTGAGAGATGGGGAGAAAGCAGAGAGACGAGGCAGGCAGAACAGAATAACAAAGGGAAGATATAATGAAGAAGGGACACATAGCCAAAGCACAAAGGGAGAAAAAAAAAAGCCTTTCTCAGGAACTTGTGCTACTTCAAACACTTCCATGGGAAGAAAAGATGAAAGAGAAAAGAAAGAGGGTGGGGAAAATGGGGTGGCTCTTCTGTTTTAAACCAAGATTTAATATTTCTATAGAAAATAATCACTATCGAGGGAAGGCCGAAAAATATGGAGGGTGGTAGCAAGGGAAAGACACAGAGACACACAAAGGGGACATGACTGGTAACAAGAACAGTGGGTTCATCCCTGGCTGTTTGCACGTCACCATAAGCATGGAGGCACGGATACGTCAGTGCAATATTAGGGCTTTGTCCACTGATTATTGCCTCCCCTGCAACCTTCCTGTTCTGTCCTTCCACAATGTACTCCTGCAAACCTGCCCCAAAATTATGTTGAGAAAGGAGAATATGTCAATTAGCAAAGACTACTGTTGATCTGGCAAGCTCGCAAGAGTCCCCCTCCCCGCCCCTCTCAGCACTTTCTCAGGCAAACAGTGGGAAACCCATTAGGATCAGTAGTTTGAGGAGGAAGTAAAAAAATTGTTAGTTCAAACATCTAAGTACTTGTTCAATCATCTGTTCCTCTACTTGACTACGCACCATTTACATCCTTGGTTAGACATACTGCATAAGAACATGTTCTTATGCAGTATGTCTAACCAAGGCTGTAAAGAATATATTTTAAATTTGCTTTTGCACCCACTGGCCAGAACAAGCCCAACACTCCCACACCTGCAAACAAGATGAGGGGAAAAAGGATAAAAGGATTCCTGGCCTGAAGAACGAACATAAAGAAAACGTATCTTCAGTGGTGAAATACACGGCAGACATTGCAAAACTAAGAGACATAAGAACTCGACTAGGAAAATAAACGCTTTGGTATAGGTCTATCTCAATAAAGGTATGAGCTGTTACCAGAGGGCCGTTCCTGTAAAACAGATTTCCCTCAGTTTATCGCTGCCTTTCACGGTGCCACCAACATGTACCACCACAGAAGAACTTATTCCACAGCTTCCTGGTGGTACCAAACCGGGTCCTTGGCACCACACCAGCGCACTGCTATACTGAGTGCTGACGGCTCATGGTCTTCTGCAGCACCCTCCTGGAGGTATAACAATTAAGTAAGTAGCCACAACACAACAGTATTTGTCTCCTTGACCAGCTCCACATCTCCTTCTGTAATGGTCAGGAGAGTGGACTAAGGACCATTTATCACTCAGACATCTTCAAACAAGACCCCCACATGCTACCACACAGCTTTCCTTTCTGAGGTTTAAAAAAACTTCCAGCATGAGCCTCTGTCACAAATGTGACAAATGTATATGGCTGCTTCTCCTTGACTTCTCAGATGACAACAGAGGGCTGTGGGAATTTGCTGGTGTAGGAGTCCCAACTGCCCAGCTTCAGCAGAATGGCCACAGCCAAGGTCACAGCATCCATGCAGCTCTCCAGCTTTCAGCACTGCTGCTCTGACCTGTGGCAACTGAAAAAATAAGCTACAAGCCACATGAAGGAATAAAGTTAAGTGCCACCCGCAGCCCTCCCACCTGGGGAACTGGCTGTGTGCCAAGCTCAGCAGTAGCATGCATGGCCTTCACAGCAAGTGCTGTAAAACTGAGCCCAGGGATGCCTTTTACTTCCTGAAGTGCTCCTCCTTCTGCACCACATCCCCATGCTCCTTCACTGCTTTTCTGTCAGTGCCCTGCTCCGGGGACCCGTTTCCACGCTGACAAGGATGGCTGCAATGAAGGTTTCAGAGCTGTTGCAGCTGAGCACCAAGAGTCAGGATCCTGTCTCTGGGCTTTGTGAGGATCCAGAAGCAGGTGGTGAAAAAAGAGGCAACCAGCAACAGCACAAACCAGCCCGAGGCCAAATGGAGGGTAGTAGATGCCTCTCAACTGAGCAGCTCTCTGCTCCCCTGTGGCTAATCTTACCCCTGGATGACTACATACCTTCTGTATTGGCTTACATGGTACTTCCAGTGCCACCCACTGTTGGGAGTGACAAGCTCTCATTTGGCACTCACTCTGCCAAACTTTCTTGTTAAGCAATTTCATGGAACTATAAGAAACTATCCCAAATCAATTTCACAGCATTGCTATGGTTGTGCCTTCCTCAATTCAAACATGAGCTTTCCATGAAAAATCGCTTGGAGAAAAGAATACAAAACAGTGAATTAAGTCAACTTCTCACTCTGGCCAGTCAAAATGGGGCCTTCTCCAGAACTAGCATCTTTCCACAGCCACCAGGAAAACCGTGACTTGGCACCATCTCCAGGGTACTTGTTTCATCTGACCAGTAGTCTCACATTGGCAAAAAGCAAGACTTCCTCCTCCTCACTGCTACAATAAAACCAAAACAGATCTGCAATGAGAGCTCCCCTAGTATCTCAACTACATGCCTGCAATGAAAGAGAAGGAAAAGGAAACTGAGACAAGGGCAGTAGAACATGCAGAACCCTGATAGATTGATCCTGCTGCACCTCCTGGATCTGGGCAAGTCAAATGCTGGAAAGCCCAGCATCTCACACTCCCCCCCCCAAAACAGCTTTTTGCAATGAATACATACTAGACATGCTGAAAAGCAGTTGCTATATGTTCAGATTTATTCAGAGACTGTAAGCATCTGTACTTTGCACTTTCAAAATCTCCACAGTCCCTAGGTGATGCTGGAAAGCATTTCGTCATGGCTTAAGTACCAGCTCTTCTAAGTTCTCACCGTGCCACACGTCACCACTCAGATGCAGAAGGGCAGCGTCAGCATCTTTGAGAAGAGAGTGGAAAGCATTTCTTGCAGCAGTCTGTGTTTGAGGTACCTCATGTCACTCACAGGGCTTAATCTGCCAGTGACGCATTATTTTAAAGGGGAACAAAGCAGTTAAAAACATCGTCTTGGGGGATCATCTTTTATTTATGGCATCTATTACCTATGTGGCTGCATGCTCCCGGAGTTTCATTGCAGTTGACCCTTTTGCTCCCCATCCAGTTCTGGTTATCACTTGTCTATACCCAGCAGCAGGTACAGCAGCAGCCTTGTTGGACATCTCCCTCTGCCCAGGGCTGAGTTTCCAGGGGAAATAAGTAGATAATCAGTGTAGAATCTAGTCACATCTGCCCAAAACATGTCATGGTCTTGTGATGAAGGAGGTCTCTGAAAGCAGGTATCATCTGCTGGTGAAGTCTGCACACTGGAAAAGCTGCCAACCTCCTTCCTGAAACCAGTTCTGGAAGTGCTGGCTGCCTGCTTCACACAGCCACAAGAGAGGCATGTGTGGCGCTGCCGCTAATCTCTTGCGCTTATTAAACAGCCCCAACGTCTTGGCGAAAATCCACCTCTAGCAACTCCATTCTGCCAGCTGAAATTCCTCGTGCAGCTCCACTGAGGTGCAGTGTTCGCCTCTGCTTCGTACTATGTGCTGTTAAACAGTAGCTCTATTTCACTCCAGAGATGGCTGAAATTTAGTGGTGAATTAAGCCATTCCCTTTCTACTTTGTAAAGTGCTTTGGAATTGCAGATAAAAGATACAACAGCCTGTCATAAATAAATGTAAGATGCTGACACTGCTACTGGAGGTAGCCATCTTGCTGAAAAATGATTTCATTTGTGACACTAATAATACAGGGAAGAACACTGGGCAAGACACTGAAAACTCATTTCCATCTCGTTTTAATACAGCTTCAAAAACCAGGAAAAAAAAAGTCAGTGTCGAGTCAGCATTTGTGCATTTTTAACCACTGTCAAGCCACAGAGATTCACAGGTTTTCAGTCCAGTGTGGCAGCTCTTCCACATTGGCCACACCATCAGTGGGTGAACTCCTCATCTGATTATGTGACATCTCACCCGATCCTTAACAAAGGCCAACCCTAAGTTCACAAAATCTGTTTTTCAAGCATTTCTCATGGTGCATTAATGCAGAGGGGAGTTCTGATCACTTTGCAATCTTTACTCAATCAGGACAGGTGTGGAGACCTGTTCAGTGTGATATAGCAAGCTCAGAAATCTGTCCACAGGGGTGGAAAAAAGCTTTCTTTGTTGGAAGAGGGCTGGCAGCATTCAATCCGATTGATCATTTCAAAGGCACTATGGTTAGATTTTAATATTCATTGTATATTAAGGTGCTTGCAGGCTTGAGTAGGGACATTTTTATTACTTAAATCAGGAGAGAATACACTGCAGGAATGACAGAACAGGTAGTGGACTGGACAAACTGACAGGTCTCTGCCCTTTCTATTTTCTTTGTTACTATTTCACTCACATTTATGCATTTTAAATACCACATTTCTAGATTATTTTTCATTCAAATACTTCAAGAAATATAGCGCAGAGTGAATGTGCAATAAAAAAAAAAAAGACAGTAAGGTAACATACACCACCTTCAAACATTTATTTTCAATTCAAAAATCAAATTTTCTAACCTTAACAAAGCAGGAATCTCTTGTCTAACATTGCAAACCAATTTCTTGAAGTCTGAAGAGAAGCTAGCTTTGAGTTATTTGTCCACACCAACAGAAACATCACTGCTGGATAATTATTTGAAAGCAGAACAAATGCATTCATTTCACACTCTCATAATTCAAAATTGGAAGAACAGGGGTTTTTTTTGCTCAGATTTTTCCAAAATGTTCACCTTTGGACTGAGAATGAAAATAAAATTTGCAACATGAAACAAAATGTACTTTAAAAATTATACCTATTTGAAAACGGGCCAGTGGAGAGGTCTGTGAGCTGCAGAGTGAGGTTTGGATTCTGCACAGGTAACAGGTGTTCAAAGCCACGGTTTGGTTTGGCCCCTTTGAAAAAAGTATTCAGCTGCCCCACAGATATGCACATCCACATTTTCCCAAAATTCAGATGCAAGACTCCAGTACACTCTTAATGATTTTGAGAGGAATTTCACCAGCAGCATCTAATCAGGAGTGCTCTAAGCCTTGATTCAGCAAAGCACTAAACCACGAGTGTAGCTTGGAATATGCACAACCATTTCTTAGACAAAATATATATGGTAAAGACCACCGAAGGGCAGGAGCCTCTAGAGGGGAGCAGACCAGCTGTTTGACAGGGCTCAGCTCCATCACACAAGGGTGTAGGACAGAAAGAGAAAACGACTTTCCCATGGAAACTTAAACACAGGAATGGAGTTAAAGCTACAGAATGTAACAAATAAAATCTCATCCTGGATATGCCAGGGTTAATGCCTTGACTCTGTGACAAGAAAGGCCATCTGATTTTTTTTTTTCCCTTTTCTTCCTGAATTTCTAGCAAGGACAAACGCTATTGGAGCCACCCAGCCCACTGGGAGGGAGCCACTAGGCGGTGAGCTGGGCTGGTGTCTTGTCAAACCGCATCGTGAACCCAAATTGCATCAAAGAGAGGAGAGAGGAGAGAGGAGAGAGGAGAGAGGAGAGAGGAGAGAGGAGAGAGGAGAGAGGAGAGAGGAGAGAGGAGAGAGGAGAGAGGAGAGAGGAGAGAGGAGAGAGGAGAGAGGAGAGAGGAGAGAGGAGAGAGGAGAGAGGAGAGAGGAGAGAGGAGAGAGGAGAGATTGCTCCAGAGTTGCACAGGGAGCCATAGCAACACAGCAGTTCCTATTTTTAAAAACTTGAAAGAGAGTAAGAACATTAAGTCTGAGGGGAGGGAAGGAAAAAAAAAGAGAAGGGGAAAAAAACCACAAAAACCCAACACATTTGTATCAGAAAGAAAAAAAATGCACGTGTTCCTTACAGGCTCTAGTGATGAAACTGCATATGGCTAACCATCAGTTTGCAGGTGTGCAAGTCAGAAAATATCTGCAGCCTTAACAAGCCAGTCCCTGAAGGAAAGAGGATATTTCTCACCTTCCCTCCTCTGATCTGCTAAAGCAGGGTTTCAAATTCCCTGGGGCACTTTAAAACCCAGAGGATCCCAACTGCATTTTTGTGATTGGGGTAAGATGTTGCTGTAGCTGACACTAAACCACAGCCAGAGCTGGGTTTGTGGTTTCACACTGCTTCCTGCAGCTCCATCACAGAGGAAGGATTTTGATTCATTTTTCGTGAAAAGCTGAGAGAGCCTGAATGCACAGGTTAAAGTATATTGTCACCAGCAAGTGAAGTTGCCACGGTATTAGCACTAACTGGACTTGGCTGCAGAGCAGGAGGTGTCTCAGAGGGCTAGAAGTACAACATGGACATTTTCCCATCTGGAAACTGATGGTGCATACCAAAATTCATTCCCAGCTGGTGGATTTTGGAGGCCTTTATGAAAGGGTCTGTCCTCTAATCAAAAGATAGCTCTTGCCAAAAATCCATCCCTTTGCTTGAACCCTTCCATCCTATTTCAATTGCAAAGAGGATGAAAAATCCAGCTATCCACACAGAAAAAGCACCTCTTCTCCCCCTCAGACAAAGCCCTGCTCTGTAGGATCAAGGCATCTTTTGGAGCCTGCTGAGGAACAAACATTTTTGCTGTCCCCCCATCACATACTCCCTTTGAGAAGCCAGGGGGCTGCAGTACCTACCAGCATGTTGAGTTGGTTTGATGTTAGACCTTTCCCTGCAAGACAGCCATGCCTCCCACTGCCCAAGCAGCGCTGCCTAGGGGCTGGGCAAAGCAAGGACAGCCAGGCACCGACCACCCTCTTCTGCATCTGCCCCCTTAGCAGCCCACCTGGATGGGGGAGGATTGGGTCAAGAGCATGTTATAAAGCTGCCCTCAGCATGTTCCTTTGGGGGATAGGAAAAAAATAAAGAGAGGAAGCCAATGCTGCAAATGAAATGCAACAGTAGATGCAAGGTGGGGAAGAAAAGAAAAAAAAAAAAAAAAAGAAAGTGAAGGCAGTATGCAAGCAGCAGAGAGTGCGGTGATGCACAAGAGGGGACGTAGGGACGTAGGGAGGCAGAGAGACCTCGATGGAGGCGGGAGGCATGGGCCAGCCCGGATCTCCAGCTGCTGCTGGAGCAGTGACAGGAACAAGCAGATTTCAGCAGCAGGGATCTCTAATCCATCAGCAGTGCTCATGCCACGTGCTGCCAGCTAGCACCAGCCTGACAGCCGGACACACCAACCAGCAGGAACGTAACAAGCTGCTAACAAGACAACGGCTTAAAGGCTCCGAAAGGTCAAAAGTTACATATGCTCCCTCACCCTCCAAGCTTCTGAAAAGGGCAATTTCTGCATCTGTGGGAACATGTGATTTATACCTTCTCTCCCCTCCCTCCTGGAGATAAAACGCAAGTCCCAGTCTCCGATCACTGGAGCAGCACTGGGTTTAAGGGCTTCCCAGCCAGCTGCCAAGCAGGTAGATGTGACCCCACCAAAGCCAGTGAGACCTCAGTGGCAGCCAGTGCTCCTATCTCTTAACACAAGGTTAACTTGACAGTCCTACAAATAAAGAAAGGACAACACAAATGGTTCTTTCTCCTGGTTCTCAACTCCTTGTTGTGCTGTGTGAAGGTGTGTGGCTCGCTCAGCTGGGACACAACACAGAGTGGTTCCATGGCACTACCTGTGAATGACATATGATGATCCCTGTGCCCAACATGGCAGGCAATAACTGGAGAGGAGAGGGCAAGAAGGTGGATTGAGAAAGGCCTAGAAAACAAGGAAAGGTGCTACCTCGGCACTGTCCTCGGCACTGACCTGGGGAAAGCAGGTCCAGGATGCTATGGGCATGGTGCTGCTCCCAGGTATCAGGGTGGCACAACACCCTGAAGAGGCACTGCACCTTCCCAAGGATATGTACAGCTTCTATGGTCTTGAGTCTCCAGGGAAGCAAAATATTTGTACAACCCTATCGCAAATACTTTCTCTGCTCACTGACTCACCGTTCAGCTGTCCAAGCCTCAGCAGCTCCTAGTTTCCTCTAGGGGAATGTGGCCACGTGAGAACAGAGTTTGCCCTGGGTGTTTCAGGGGAAATAGTTTACATCGATTCATCAGGGGCTCTTTTTCATTTCTTAGCTGGTTGGCCTGGAAAGCTCTAGATGAAAGTTAGTATTTCCCACAAAATGGAAGAATCATGCCAAAACAGTGCACCAAGCTTGCCTGCCAGCTGTTTTCATATTTGAGGAATTTGAGGTGCAGAACAGAACCTACCTTTGTTTCCCTCTTAATGTATTTTTTTGCAAAGGCAGTATAATTCCACATTTGTATTTTCATTCCAAAGCAAATGCTTCACTGCACTTTTTATTAAAATGAAATCTGGTATGTGCAGCCTGGTGTTAAATGAGAGACTATTAAAGCCAATCAGTGGAGAACTCATTAGTAACCCTACAACAACAAACTGGTAGTTATGGTCCAGCATTCACAAGCAGCCATGACAACCAGTAGGAAGTACCCAGGTCTCATTGAAGGCTATAATAAAAACAGAGCTTATGTAGCCCAACTATTGTGAATATTCATACAAAACGGCTGAGCTTCTATTCCTCATATATGTCAGAAATCATATTCTTTTCTCATGACTCATCCCTGCATTCCACTACCAAGAAAGCTCCTGTCATTTAGTTATTTCGCCGATTTCTAAGATGTAATGGGAGGTACCAATCCCAAGCTTAAGGAAACCTGTCCCATCCCTTAAAATAATGAAATAAGCAGAAGGCTGCCTATAAACACATCCACACCTCTGCCCACTCACTCCTCATCAGCCATGGTGAAGGAAGAATACATGAGATTTGCAGAATGCCTAGAAGGATAGCAACTCTCCTTGCAAGGGCCAAGAGATAACTCCACACCCGAGCACCTCTCCAGAGGAAAACCTTGTTAGAAACTCCCTCCCAGACTTTGTAGTCTTCTCATCCAGTAGAAGAGAGGAGAGAGGACAGTGCTTTGCTGGGTGCTCAGAAGACCGGTCATTGAGATAACTATAATCTGGAATATTCAAACCAGATCTCTTTCTGGGACAATGAAGGAAAAAAAAAAAAAAAAAAAAAAGAACATGTAATTATTACAAACAAAACAGAATTAAAGAGTGTTATTGAACTAGAAATCTGCATTTGGCGATTTGGAATCCAAATGATCACCTATGCCTATTATCAGCATAAAGTGAGATAAATCTCTCACTAGAGGAAAACTTCCTCAAAAATCATTCAAAAAGAAAAATAACACTTCTTGTAGAAAAACCTTTCTCAAAGTATCATTTTCCTACTAGTTAGTGGAGTTAGCTCACCAGTGAGCTCATTTCTCAGACAAAATCTGCAATGTTCAATGGTCGTGATCATACTTCTGCAGTTCCAGTCTAACACAAAGGAGAACCAGTTTCAATACAGACAAGAAACAGTTGCTATGAGACCATTATTAATAGAAGACGCAGACCAAACACCTACATTGGCAAGAAATGGCATTTAGATAACAGTCCCACTTGTTTCTTTTTGTGCTGGCAGCCATACTTCAAACAAAACTTTGTTTGCACAAGCTCTTGCAAAAATGAACAAGTGTCAGCGTAAGAAGGGAGAAAGACAGGGAGAAATTGAGCTTTGTTTCTAAATCTAAGCAACATTTAGTTCATTTCCTCCTTACTCTATTAAATACCCAGATCAAACACTGAGACCATGTTGAACAAGACCATTTGATTTCAGCTGCGTTCATAACTATTGCACTTTCAGAAAGAGAAAAAAAAAAAGAAAAAAAAAAAAGTAAGAAATGGTCAGAGTTCAAAGGCAGATTTTAGGAAGTGAACAATTCGCTCTCCTAGTGTATAACGTGCCCCAGCTGAACTAAATTACACATTTTTTTAGTTGGATGTGTCACTCCCTGAAGAATAAAATGGGAAAATTCCCTTAGCACACTGCCTCCCAGCTACAGATTTGAAGCAAACTGAACAACTATGGATTAGCTTCAAGACTTTCTGAAGCACCAGCTACAGGGTGATATATCATCTGAGGTCACATACACTTCGCAGTCTCCCAAGACATCAAGTCCATGTACATACATTTGTCTATTCTGTGTAGGCATGTGGAGGGAGAACTGTAAGTTGCAGGTGGCTGAATACAGTATTGCCAGGTCTAGGGCAAGACTGAAATTAATTTCCAGACCCTTTATTCCAGTCCAGTCCAAAGTGATCCAGATTGTGTCCCAGACATGCAGGTATTGATGCTGCCTGGTAGGCACAATGCACCAGTGCTGTGGGATGTTAGTAGGTGGAAGGGGTTGGGGAAGGTATGAAGCAGCCAGGTCTGCAGAGTCTGTAACGGCCCAGATAGATAAAGCATTTCGGTAGAGATTTAAAGACCTCAGATAGCCAAAGTGTATCAGGAAAGGTTTAAAGCTTAGCACATAGTAAATTCCAGCAAGTTCAATGGGACTTGAAGGTATGAACACAGATTACAGCCACTAATCTCTGTGGGATTTGGTTCAGTAAAGTGAACTCCTATCATCATGGCTGCATCTTCTTGCATCTTGCCCCTCTCCTCTACCTTTCCTCTTGCCCAGACTCCATGCTGTGAGGCTGAGTTTGAATCTATCATATTTCTATTGAAACTTTGGATTTGTAAAAGCAATGGCTTATTTTGGACACCACTAGCTTTTGTACATCAAAGGTGCCTCAAAACTAGTTCAACTTAAACAGAAAACTAGGCACCCAACTCACTGAAATCAAACCTTTTAACCATCTCACTCAGAAATATGGAGAGGGTGGAAACATCGGGGTGGGGGCGGGGGGAGGGGAGTAGGCAGAACCCCCAGACTGACCAAGCACAGGCCAGTTTCATGCTGGGCAAAGCAAATCTTTGCACTGTGGTCACAGAAGCAACTGCAACACAGTTTAATTATTTCTGAGCTAGCTCAGGTGCCTGCAGCAATCTGGGCAGTGGCAGAATAGAGCTTGGCATGGACTAATTTGACTCTGCTTCTCAGCAAGACTGATGTTGGTACCCAAACTAAGCTGGGTCTATCTACATATATCTGCAGTCATTCCCATGAACGCTCTACCCAAAGAAGACAAGGGAGAAGAAACAGCATGTGTTTGGGCCATGAAGGTAAGAAGAAAGCTAATATCTTCAAAAACGACAAGAACTGCTTTCATGTGTGGTGCCCAGGCCTCAGGGCATATCTACACTGCACAACAGTACTGTCATATCTAGAGGCTCAAGAGTCTCTAAGATGGTGACTTCTATACAATGCAAAGAAATGCTATGCAGAGAGATTATGTTGGGTTCTCGAAGTAGCATAGCTATATGGGTATGATGTTATGCGCAGGCTAATACAGTATCAACAGAACTAATTAGCAGAAGGTCTCTGCAGAGCACTGCATCACACAGCAGGGTACAACATTTTGTTTTCTGGATAACTGCTGAAAACACACAATACAGCTCCCCCCAAAAATCCCTATTCATTTGGAAAGGTAGAACAGCCTGCCTTGATATTACTTCTGATAACTTTGCATGTATTAAATATATTTTCCCTGCTTAATCATTCCAGGGATGACTCAAAAGAGCAGCAGAAAACAAACCTTACCCCTAAACCTAGCTGGGAATGAAAGTGATAAAAACTTCAGACACCTTTGGTGGTTCCAAGGCTTTGCAGACAGCAAAAAGTCAGTACAGGGAAAAGGAAGTAAAGGCAATAAAACCTGGTAATATGTTGATGGATCACAAAGAACAAATAGCAGATCGCTTTATGGATAATATAATGACTCAAAGAACAGACTTTGATTTCAATCCCCAACTTTCAGGAAAAGCAAAATCTGCTTTCTTCTCCACCAGTCTCTCTATCTGCCTAGTACAGTTGACAGTGAGGGTCCACAGCAGGCAAACCAATCCATCACATTTACATTGTTCCATGATTCATCATGACAAATGAACAAAGATGCTGAGCTCTGTGTGGCCGCCTCTCCTGATGGCTATTGCCTGGATTCCCCTTGTCCTACCACAATGGGATCAACCTGTCCAAGGATTGTATATGTAAAGCATTGCAGAATGACAGCTGAGCAGGTCAGGGGGCATTTGACTAATTGCAGATCCCATGTCTATTTATCTGGGTTGCTTAGCGACACACCAAAGCTCCAGCTGGGACAAAAAGGAAGATCTAGTAATCAGAATGCTGTTCTAGACATTGTTACACCACAGGCTTCCTCTATGACCTTAAACCAGGCATCTTAGCACTGTTTCTTAATAAAATCTGAGTCTGGATCAAAAGAAGATGTATGTTCAAATAGTTTTTCCTTATTTTGAATGCCTTTTTCTATCTAGAAAAACTTGCCATTCTGATGGAGATGACTAGGCTCTCAGCATAATGTGCACAAGACACAATGGGACCCAAAACACTCAGCAAACCATGGCCAACAAGGTGCCAGTGAGCAAGGTGGTAGCACAAGTCCTCCTTTTTGAGGTAAACTGAATCCTTGAGACATTCAAGGGTTTTATAGGCTTCTCGTATAAAGCAGGAGCAAAAGTGTTGACTCTAACCCTTTTGCAGCTCTAGTTCTCATCATCTCCCTGCACCTCCTTTACTCCTGTATTTCAGGGCTAATGGACAGCAGGACACTTGGTCCTCAGACAACAGGTGTCATGAAACTACTTCAGGTGGCTTACACAATCATCACCTATAAAAGACACCCATTCACATCCTACTGGTACCTGGAACAGAAGCCGGTGCCTTCTAGATTTCAATAAAAACATTCCCACTGCTTGCAGCAAGAACTCACCTGAGAGTTACAGATCCATTCATGCAAAGACACTGCCAGGAGCTAAGCAATCTTATGAAAGCAAAATTTTGCACTATGCCTTCATTGTTCCTTTTCCTCATGCTGGCTTGCCACCAGTATTGCATGGAGGCTTTTCTAAGAGGGTGACAGAACTGGCACTCATGACAGACAGCATTACGGGTCACACCATGAGCATGCCTCCCTTGCCCAGGTTATGGCCAACACCACCCATTGCCCCAAAGCACCACGTGCCTCGGAAGAATTATTCTGGTCTCAGAGCTCCTCTCTGATGCCCCTTTTATAAGGCTGGCCCAGTCCCTTCCCTTACCTGTTGAGCATGTTGGACTGGTAAATCCTTTTCTCCTGGGTGTTGTAACAGCTGCTCTTGGGCTCAGGGATGAAGCTGTGTTCAGAGAGCATATCAGAAGCAGCCGTGGTGATTATGGCTATTCCATCCCTCACTCTGGCAGGAAGACCGTAGTCCCATTCATCATATGAGACAGAGATGAGCCCGGTGGGGAACTCGGATGGCACTGTGTCTGTATCCCCTGCCACCAGGCTGGGCACGATCCACGTGTAACCATAGCCTGTCAGACCCACAGAGTTGGCCACCTCAAAAATGTAGGTGGCCTCTTCCTTTGTGCAGTAGAGGAGGATAACAGGACTTTGGAGCTTCTTGAGCTGGTTCTGGATCTTTGAGTCCCCATCATCCAGGGACATGTCCAACAGGAGGACCTCCTCCAGTTCCCAACCCACAAAGCTGTGCTCAATTGTACTGCGGATCTTGTTCACAAAGTCCTGGTAACCAGGGAAGTAAGTAGTGACAATGGAGAAGATGTACCAGTCATATTCTTCCATGATGTTGAGCATGACAGAGGCTTGCTGTTCTATTGATGGTCCAAACTGGAAGAACATGGATGACTCATCCTAGAATAGGAAGTCAAAGAGAGAAAGAGAGAGAAAAAGAAAACAAGAATAGGTCAAAGGAAATAAACAGTATTCCTAGTCAACCCATTGAGCATGGTAGGTGAGGGACGCAGTCAGAATCTTACACTTCATGTCTTGGACAGAGCTTAAGGATTTTTAGCTTTTAAAAATTTAAAATTTAAGTGAAGTAAGTGAGAAGGAAGTAAAAGCCTTTTTATGACCAGCTGTCCTTACTTTATTTTAAAAGGCAGGTTGCCGAAACTACTTAAAGGTTTCAAATGTTAGGCATGATTCTAACAGACAAGGAACAAGTGATACACAAGTGAGGACAGAAAAAGATAATACATACAAAATATTCCATGGCTGCAGAAAGTAAGAGCTTTAATCCTGTGACTATCATAACCTTACATGTAGTATAAACAGGATACACAGCAGTTTTGATACTGATTTAGTTTGAGACAGTCACCCTAGTTTGAGTATCCAGACTGAAGCACAACCAGAGTAGGGAAAACCATCGGGCACAAATAGCTCTGAAAACCTCCACTGCAATCTCTTCTCAAAGCAAGCAGTAGTGCACAGAGTGCTACAACTGTGAAGGCTCAGTCTCAGAACGACATAAAACATACTAAAATGGAAAAAATAAAATTATTAAGTATCAGGGGTTTTGTTTACACCGGGTTTTAGAGAAATGTCAGTTCAATATCTCTCTTGGTATTGCTTTCATATCCTTCTACCATACCATGCTCCTCTGTGCAAGAATCGGAACTCGTACCATTTCATAATCTCCAATAGTCCAAAGGAGTTTTGTATAGATCTCAGTTCTCCAATGACATCTTTTTCATCCTGGGATTTCATAAGATACCAGGCTTTCCATTTATAACGGATCCAGTAAAATCCAGATCCCTGCTTTTGCCCAATTAATGATAGAAAGGAATGCACAAAGCTTTTGCCAATATGCTCTCTTATTAATTGTTCTGTTTTTTAAAATCAACTACAAACTCCTACTGACTTCCGTAGTGTAGGATTAGGTCACAAACAAACAAACAAACAAACAAACAAACAAACAGGCGGAACTAAATGATTAATCTCTGCAGAGATTCTCATTACAATAAGAAAGTTCTCCAAATCCAATCACCACTTTTAGGAATGAGATAGCAGCCCTGCCTTCTTTCAATGAGACAGAAGAGCTGAACCAGAGATCCAAAAGGAAGTAGTCAAGAGTTTTTAATCTGGAGAAACTCTTCGCACAAATGCCTCAAGACATCACCTCAAGATACTCACATTTAGAACAGCTCAATACCAAATTCACTTTCCTATAGCCTGGCAGGTAAAGCTGTTTTTAAGCAGGGTTGCCAGTTAATCATTCATCCATCCATCCATTCCTTCTTTAGTCATGGTTCTGATTACCTATGGCCATTTTCTCTGTTGGCAAAATATGCCATAGGTCAGCAACTCTAGAAAATAAGCTCTGATCCCGCATCCAGCCTTAAACAATTTGTTTCTCTTTTCTGAACTCCCTGTGGGTCACATCCTATACAAAAGGGTCCTTGCTCCCAGATCCTCATGCTTCTCCTATGAAGTTTGGTGATTAAACTTTGTTCACTTCCTCCACACAGCTCACCATCCACTTGTGAAAGCACTCTAAGGGTCACCTTTTGCTCACTGGAAAAACAAATGTACACAAAAAGAAAAAGTCAAAGGAGGCAGAAACAAATGGAGACAAGTAAAAAAAACCAGGAGCAACAAATGAGCTTCTCAATCTGTGGCAAAGAGCTCATACTTTCTATTACTGGAATACACTCCTTCTCCTAGAGCTGTGCTTAGGAAAACAACTTACTCTTCCAACAGAAAGATCATTTTGAACTTTGAAGCTTATGGAGAAAATCAGAGAAATCAGAGGAAAGATTAAACTATTGTCACAGCATTTTGCCAGAGTTTGAAGACAGACTGAACAAGCATCTCAAATACCCTTCATTGCACTGTGCCTTTGAAAGCCTCTTGCAGCAAACTAAAAGCCAGAGTGGGAAGACTCGGCCTTGCTGTAACACGAAAAGGCAACACTGATGACAAACATTTATTTTTATATTAAATTCAACAAAAGCTTTTCTATACTTATGCATAAGAACCTCTGAATCGGCTGCAAATTTCCACAGTTCCTAGCAGAGAGTCTAAGATCTGAAGAACCTGGCTATTGAATTACAGGAACATTTGACACACAGCGTCTTGAAGCCTTGTCTGAAAAAAATACTGTGTGCTTTCCTCGGTGACAACTAGGGGAAGGGAGATGATAAATCCGCTAGTATTTCAAGGCTGCGTACACATGCACATAGGAGTTGGTTGGCGTGATAGCAAGGTGCAGGAGGTACTGCCCTTCCTGCGATTTTAAACAGGGTCAGATGCTCTGGCTAAAGTGCCAGCTGACAGTTCATTCCACACGAGTGCACAGCCCAGCTGCTGAAGGGAATTCAGCCCCAAAGACTCCAGGAGAAAATTTGGAGCTCCTCACTAACCAGAGTATATCAGAACATCAAAAATCAATACACCAAATAGATAGCTTTATCGCAATCCAGCTAAACAATTCCTCTCCACTGAGAAATATAAGTACCCCTCCTTAAATCAAACAGCACAGGCCACTTGGCAGTACATGTAATAATTGCTCTTGAGCAACTGCTTGAATTTTTATTATAGAAGCAGCAAGAAGAGGCAACTTCTATTCAAAATGAGAGCATTAAGGAGGTGTAAGCTAGTCTAGATTCTGGCTTGCCAAGATGTCTCTTGGCAATTGATCACCCCAATACTTGGGCTAGCCAAATGTTCTTCATCACCTAACCAATTTAGCACTCAGAAAAGAGAGGGGCAAGGGAAGGACAGACAACAGTGTAGAAGAAAGTGTCCCCCTCATAACAAGTCAGGAGAATTGCTGATAGAGCTGGATGGGAGTCTCAGTGAAAGCCTTATGGGGGATAAAAAGCAAACTAAAAAAATGCCTGAGAGTCACAATTTCCTTCCTGTCCTTATTTTTGACCACACCTGACAGAACATCAGGGAAAAAAAGAAGGAGCTGAACTGTCAGAGAGTCACAGGGCTATCAGACAGAGCAGGAATTAGACCTCACTGTGGTGTTACAGTGAAAGCTTTTATGAGATAGATCTAAGAGGTTTTTACTATTTTACACACATATACCCCATAGAATCATTATGGTTTTATTACAGTCTAAAAACAAAAAAAGAACATTTTACCCCTCCAGACATTAATGGTTTTTACAGAACATTACAAGCTCTTGTTTTTCTACTGCAGAAATTTCACACTCTCCACCTCCCTTTTTTTCACCTTGGAACAGCCAAAACATGCTTCAACATTGCCATTGGGAGACACATTTAAGTTTGGGATAGGTTGAGTTCAAAGCAGAAGTCCCTTACATGGCTCATCATCCAGGCAAAATACAATTTCCTGGATACAGGAAAAAGATTGTCTTTCTCCTACAGCCTTTCCACCTGCAAGCTCAGGCTTTCCATAGCTAACTGCTGCACGGTGTCCCTCACCCCATCTGAAAGAGTAGAGGCTCCATTATAGGATCTCAATGCCTCCAGAGATCCTAGCTCTCCCACACTGTCACCCTGCAAGGTCAGGGATCTGTAGTTTGCAAAGCTGAGCTGGAGGTGGAGCTGATCAATTGACACAGCACCACTCCCCAGCTGACAGATGGCTTCCCACAAAAAATCTGCTCTGAGTTTACTGCTGCTGGGACAGCTATTGCCTCCTCCTCCTGCACATTTAACCCCTCAGATAAGGAGGCTGGATTGCACATGGTGAAGGTGCAAAAGCACTCACCATGAAGCCTCTTGGAGGCTGGTGAGTTCCTATGTGGATGGTAAAGGGTTTGCAGAGGTGGGACAAGGCTTAGAGAGAAGCCAAGTATTATTGCCACCACTTCTAAGTTGTGCAATACCTTCCATCCCTCAAGGGCAGGCCAATGCAGGTATTGCACAAAGGCGAAGTCTGACCCACACCTCACACAACATGCAGGCCCTTGGCAAAGCTGCAGGTGACTCTCCAAGGAGCTCTCCTGCAGCTGCACCATTTGAAACCAATCACTGCCATTTAACGAACCATTTACCTCAAATGTGACAGGACAGGTCCCTGGGGTGCTTTTCTCACAAGTTCGTTCCTAACAGCCTCTCTGGATTCCCTAGGCAAGTAAAAGCAATTACTGCCTTACAAACATCATCTTACTATCCACAGCAACTCTTCTCCTCAGCATGGGGCAGACTACAGAACATCCCTAAAGCAGAGGAATGCAAGATCCCCAAAAATGGTTACAGCGGGCCAGTCATCTTGAGGAACTAGAGAGCCATCCATTAAGCCATCATATAACTGCTGACTTGGGGAGTGAGGAGATCACCATGTTACGTTTGCTCCATGCAGCCTATCTGAACACAATCTGGTTCTGTGTGCCATGCTCTCTGGTGGTTGGGCCATGAACAGATTTGTGCTACTGGTGACAAGTTTCTATAGCTCTGGTCCAAGTGCCAAACCCCACAAAGGCCAGGTGTGTCAAGCTATGCACAAGGAATTTGACTGAGGAGCAAGTCAAGAGCATGTGTTTGTTTCTTGGATTTCGAGAAATAAAAAATATTTTTGCAAAATGCCTTAGGCTGCCATCTCTGCACAGGTGCCGGAGAAATACTATTTGTGCTGTTCTGGGAGTAGCCCCTTTTTATTAGGCTTCTGGGAACATCAGTATATCTAACCCCATTTGCTGCTTCATTAAGCTAACAGTGCAGTCAAAATTTAACAGCTGGGGTCTGCCCTTCCCTTCCTTTCCAGTTTGCAAAGAAGAGCCTATAAGATCCTGACGACTCAGGCCACTATCACTTTCAAAGGCCCTTTTCTCAGTTTCCTGATTTAAAAGAAAACCTGTTCATGTGTCTTTAGTACAGTCTTAATTTGCAAAATTCTTCCATGACTGACAGACAAATAACATAGGCCTTCCTCTTGTTTAGACTTCAGCCCTGCCTACCACACGTTTTGTGGGTGCAAAAAGGAGTGAACCAGCATCAAATAACTTCTGGGAAAACACAGACCTTAATTTCCCTACCTCTGTGTTTCTTTTCAAAATTGAGACACCACTGTGTACCTATTTGTACAGTCCTGGTGGGATACCTGATTCACTGAGAGTTTTATTGTTCCTGATGGAAAATGCCACAACAGTTCAAAGCCTTATAATTAAATTTTCTATATTTCTGAGTCCAGTTTGTTATAACAGATCTGTCAGGAAATCAGGATCTTTGTCGCTTAAGTGTTCATTTACTCCTGTTTATTCTTACCTCAAATGCATCGCTGCCTCAGGCTGGCCTGCAGTCAGGATCTTCTGCTTGTTTTTTCTCCCCACATTTAATTTTTTAATTTAGTTTTCAACTACTCAATACAATAAAACTCTGTTTTTCATATTACATGCTGCATCATCCTGTGCGAGTCCTTTCCTTGAGTGCTTGCAGTAGGGACTAGGAGAACACCGTGACACTACAGCCCTAGCACAGTGTCCTCATGGTGGGATTGGCATCTAGAACAGCATCTCTGCATCTCTCACATACATACACGCTCATATTTCCACAAATACACATATTCACAGCAAAACCTACTCGAAGTAAGGTTGGAGCACATTGGACTGTGTCATTTCTTAATGACTCTCTGCCTAGTTCACACTGTTTAGTAGGATTTCAAAATTTTCATGTCTTACTGGAACAGGTTCCCTGGGTTATTACTGATTTTGGCTTGCACAGCAGATGGAGCAGATGACCTCCTGCAATCCTTTCCCAGTGCTCTGATTCACTGCTGAGTGGATCATTCTTGGTGAAAATCCTTCAGACTGCCCTGGGAACGTGCTGTCAGTGGGAAGTTCAAATTCGTTAGATGCAGAAATGTGGTTTACATAACCATATCATTTATCAATTCCCTCCCTTGTTCATGTAATAACTACTACTGAACACACTGGCCTTCTTTGACTGAAGATACATAGCTCAGAGATTATGGTTACAGAGAGGCAATCCTGCATGGGAATGGATAAGGAGCTAACTGAGAGGTTATGGGTCAGGATTAAAGGGACTGTAGCGACAGGTGACATTATAGTAGGGGTCTGCTACAGGCCACCTGACCAGGAAGACCAAGTGGTTTGAGGCCTTCTATAGACAGATAGGAGAAGCCTCATGTTCATAAGCCCTGGTCCTCATGAGGGATTTCAATCACCCTAATATCTGTTGAAAGGACAACAGAGCAGGGCTTAAGCATTTCAGGAGGTTCCTGGAATTCCTTTACAAATGACAGAGGAGCCAACGAGAAGGGGTGCTATGCTGGAACTTGTTCTCACCAACAAGGAGGAGCTAGTGGGGAATGCAAAACTCAAGGACAGCCTTGGCTGTAGTGAATATGAAATAATGGACTTCAAGATCCTCAGGGCAGAAAGGAGTGTGCACAGCAAATTCACTGCCCTGGACTTCGGAAGAGCAGACTCTGTCCTCTTCAGGGATATGTGTTGTAAAGTACCATCGGATAAAGCCCTTGGAGGGAAGAAGGACCCAAGGAAGCTGGTTAATATTCAAGCATCACCTCCTCCAAGCTCAGAAGCAATGCATCCCAACAAAGAGGAAGTCAGGCAAAAATGCCAGGAGGCCTGCATGGAAGAACAAGAAGCTCCTGGACAAGTTCAAACACAAAAAGGAGGCCTACAGAGGGTGGAAGCAAGGACAGGCAGCCTGGGACGAGCACAGAGAAATTATCTGAGCAGCCAAGGATCAGGTTAGGAAAGCTAAAGCCCTGATAGAATCAGATCTGGCCAGGGACATCAAGGGCAAGAAGAAAAGCTTCTACAGGTATGTCAGTGATAAAATGAAGACTAGGGAAAATGTGGGCCTTCTCCAGAAGGAAACAGGAGACCTGACTACCAAGGATATGGAGAAGGTTGAGGTACTCAATGACTTTTTCCTTCAGTCTGCACTGACAAGTGCTCTAGCTACACTGCCTAAGATGCAGAAGGCAAAGGCAAGGACTGGGAGAGTGAAGAACTGCTCACTGTAGGAGACAAGATCTAAGATCATCTAAGGAACCTGAAGGTGCACAAGTCTATGGGGCTTAATGAGATGCATCTGCAGGTCCTGAGGGAATGGGCAGATGAAGTTGCTAAGCCACTATCTATCATATTTAAGTAGTTGTGGCAGTACAGTGACGTTCCCACTAACTGGAAAAGGGAAAATATAGCCCCCATTTTAAAAAAGGGAAAAAAGGAATACCTGGGAAACTACAGGCCAGTCAGTCTCACCTCTGTGCCTGGCAAGATCATGGAGCAGATCCTTCTAAGGCACATGGAAAATAAGGAGGTGATTGGTGACAGCCAACATGGCTTCTCTAAGGCAAATCATGCCTGACAAATTGGGTGGCCTTCTATGATGGGGTTAGTGTTAGTGGATAAGGGAAGAGAAACTGACATCATCTACCTGGACCTGTGCAAAGCATTTGACACTGTCCTGCATGACATCCTTGCCTCTAAATTGGAGAGACATGGATTTAATGGACGGACCACTAAGTGGATAAGGAATGGGCTGGACTCAAAGAGTTGCAGTCAACAGTCCAATGTCCAAGTGAAGACCAGTAGAGACCTGTTGGAGCAAGTCCAGTGGAGCTCCATGAAGATAATTAGAGAACTGGAATACCTCTCTCATGAAGACAGGCTGAGAGTGTACAAGTTGTTCAGCCTGGAGCAGAAAAGGCTCTGAGGACACCTTGTAGCACCCTTCCAGTACCTAAAGGGGACACAGAAGAAAGCTGGAGGAGGACTTTTTACAAAGGCATGTAGTGATGGGACAGGAAGTAATGGCTTTAAACTGAAAGAGGGTAGATTTACATTAGATGTAAGAAGAGATTCTTCACCATGAGGGTGGTGAGGCACTGGAACAGGTTGCTCAGAGAAGTTCTGGATGCCCCATCCCTGGAACTGTTCAAGGCCAGGCTGGATGGGGCTTTGAGCAACCTGGTCTAGTGGAAGGTGTCCCTGCCCATGGCAGGGGATTGGAACTATATGATCTTTAAGGTCCCTTCCAACCCAAATCATTCTATGATTCTATGACTACAGAAATTCATGGATGAGCGAAAGGGAGATAACCCAGTTCAGTGTTCCCACTGATGGAAAGGCAGGCAGGATATACTGGGATAAATTAGTGGTATAAATCAGCCCTCTCTTACAGGAGAGTGTGTTGCTGTCCTGCTGGTCCCTGCTATGCAGGACATACAAGTGGCCAAGAAAGAAGGTTTGTGGCAATTACAAGAATGGTTTTTGACTCTGTAGGTCTTCTCTGAAAGCCACAGTCCCTGGTGGCTACTGAGATTAGTTGCAATGAGGATCTAGAGTTGCTAGTGTAGTTCAGTTTTCTTACCCTGGTAAAGGTAAGAGATGTATCAAGATTCATATGTATAATGACATTGCTATACACTTAAGTATCATCATATACACAGATGCCAGTCGTGGCTTGGACATTAATCTCTCTGTAGCAGTGGAAACAGATCTGCTGCAAAGCTCTAGCCCAGGGGCAACTGTGTAAGTGCTCCAGCACCAAGGAGCTCCTGAGAGCTGCAATAAGAAGGTTAAAGATTACTCAAGAAGATTAAAGACTCAATGGCTGAAAACAGCTAAGTGATTTCCACTTTAGGGTTTACAGAAAACATCTATTTGAATTGTTTTGCAACAGAGTAAACACAAAATACCCTAGATTCTGTAATCTTGATTTGGGGATTGTTTCACTTCATATCACATGGAGTTAATAAAAAAGATGAAAGAGTCAAACATACCACAGCTATTGTCTGAAATACACAGTTCAAAGAAAAATCTCAGAAGTCCTTTGGGTAAGGAAAAGGTGCACCATTTGTGAATTTTATACACCATCACTGGTCAAAGCAGGCTAATATATGATGGTATGCCATACTAGCTTCTCAGAGCATCACACATGGATGCCAGCACTTTTCCACAGAGGGGAAATGGCAGTTAGCAAGCTGCCAAGATAAATAGTTTTCACACCAGGCTTGTTGCATTTCAATTTTCACCCCTGTATGTGTGTGTTTCCTTGTTTTATGAGCTTACATGGATGGATTAAACCACTGGTCACTCTGGGTAGATTGTGCTCACCAGGTGCCATGTTACACCATGCTGGCAATCTGAACAGCCCAGGACTAGCTCCCCTGTCCCACCTCAGACAAGCCTACTAGGTTGGCTTAATATACTGACATTGTCAGCCCAAAACAGTTAGAGGAAAATCAGACTCATCCATCCAATTACATGACGGTGTTTGCCTGGGGCTTCTTTTCTGGCTATCTTAGCCTCCAGATTAAGGACTGAATTTTGACTGTAAGCTGAATGGGATGTCATCAGTAGAGCCATATTAATCAATAGCAGCCATAAAACTCTCCAGCACCTTTAAAAGAAGTCCAGTCACAGTATTTGGCAAGATGACATTGAATAAATTTCTCAAATCAAATATCCAGGGTGAATTACTATTTCTTTTTATCATTCCTAAATTAACTGCACTTCCATTTCATCAAGTATGCCTTTGGTCTCTTATTATGAGCAAACCTTATTAAGAGCTGAACCTCCGAAGGTTCAAAGAGTCTATTTAGGTAAGCCCTGCAAGTTCAGCATTGCATCCAATGTCGTCTGAGTCTCTCAGGAGCTGAAGATCTCCTCTCACTGTGGCCCAGATGTAGACAAGTCAGAGTGTGTCTGTGAGGGCATCCATTCCCCTTCTGTCTCCTGAAGAAGCAATACCCCCTTTATCTCAAATTCTGCATTGCTTATTTAAGCATTAATCTTTTGCAGGCAAGGCTGTTAGTTGCTCTGCATCCTAACACATGGCACCTGCAGTCCTGGTGATGCCAAGGTCTGCTCTGCCTTTGTGGACAGAGTAAAGTTGGCTGTGCCTATGCTTTGAGCTGACCAGACCACGGCTGAAGCAAAGTAGTCAGTTTAAGGTAATATTGTGCCAGGACTTAATCTTTTCTTAGAGGCTGGCCTTATTAACCAGTTTAGATCATTTTCAGTGCATTGATATAGCTTTGGATCAGAGCTGGCTTGCCTCAGAGTGCAAGTAAGTGGCTGAATGCAAAGCCTCTGAAGATGTGCCCTCCATTTTCCTTAAGGAAAGGAGTAGTAAAATGCTTCAGCCTCATCCATTCTGTCAAAAAAAAAAAACACCACCCACCCACACAAAAAACACCAAAACCATTTAGAATGGGAGGGCTCTCTAGGGCTCTCTAGCAAGGGGACAACCAAGAACTGAGATTTCACTAGATTACACAGACTCCAGGTTTCTCCAGATTTCACCTGACTCTTCACTAGGAGGGTCACAATTGATGCTCTCAAAAAGGAAAAAAGGCCCTGTCCCCACGGCTTTGGTCCCGGTTCAGCCGCGGAGTTTCCGTGGCAACCACGCACGCGTAGCGCGGCCTCGGCCGCCAGCTCTGCACAGCCGGGTCCAGCCCCGCGTTGCTGCCCGCAGCACTGCGCACTGGACCCGGCCCGGCGGTGTCGGGGCTGTACTACCCACATCCCAAAGAGAGACTCATCCCCCGGCAGCCCGCTGGGACTGCAGAGATGCTGGGGAAAAGGAAGGGGGGCTGTCACACCACCTGCCTGGACCTCTTGTGTCAGGGAACTAGGGGCAGGCAGGAGTCAAGTCAAGATTTCCCCTCATCCTGCTACCCAAACCTCCTTCTCCAGGGCTGGTTCCTGACCACCTCTGTGGTCCTTGGTACTGTTTTACTCTGTAGTGTGAGAGGAAGGTGTGGAGTGTATGTGTCTTTGTTTCCTTGTGTTCACACACCACTCTGACCCACAAATTCAGTCCCACAAATACAGCCAGATTAATTCAGTTAGCCCAGGTCACTGCATCCTGCCATGAGGCTGCCCCAAAACTCAGAAAGCAGTGAGCCCACATTTTCTCCTCCTGACCCTGGGAGTAAGCATTCTGCCATTTCATACAGCTTTCTGAGACCACGAGGATCCACACTACCCTTCACTGTGCCCTCCAAATCAGATCCTATCACTTTGGAAAGGAGGTGCTGCTTGCTCAGAGTACATCCCCTCCTTGCCCTGAGCTCTTCCAAACCTGACTCACCCCAGCTCAATCCAACCTGTGATTTACAGTGTGGGCTGGGACCCTCGCTGTGCATCAGGCAAGAAGGCAGCTCTGTGTGGTGTGTTTAAGAGGGATTTTACCATCTTCCTTATGCTGCCAGGACAGTATAAAAGAGCCTGGGTATAAAATGAATAAACAGTAGTACTCTGGTCCATTTTTGTTTGGACATACTGCTGGCAAGCAGCTGCCTCATTAGCATATAACATGTATGTCTGCACCAGGCAACAAGAGGCACAGTAAACCATGGACTGGCTCTAAGGCATCTGTGTGCTCACACTGTGTGGAAACTCCAGCTCACATCCTGTAGAGCTGCCATGTCAGGAGAGCTAACTAGTTCAAATCCCAGCCTCCACCACCCTGGTGACACTCCTCCTGGTTTCAGATCTAGCTGGGGACTCCCTGAGCCTGGAGAGAAGAACCAAAGGTGTGTTCCTGGATCATTGGACTCGGACTCTGGGTTTAGCCCACGCCTTGGAAAGCGACTACCACTGAAATGTATTACAGAAGTCCTTGGCTGAAACAAGCAATAAAGATTTCAATATTCAGCCTCATTTGTCATACTTGACGACCCAGTCCCCATCAGAGCTGGCTTTGGCCATAGCTAGTTACCTCTTGTGCTCCAGGATGGATGAAAGCATGGCAGCATCTGCCTTCTTTCTACCCAGCTCTCCTTCCTCATCAACCAGTGAGCAGTCCCTGTCGGAAAGTTGCTGTCATGCCTGTCTTGCTCATCTAATTGATTCACAAAGTTTTAAACGATTATTGATTCTCCTCTTCCCTGCTGTGAAGACTTTGAAACCAATAAAGCACATGAAATTATTTACACAGATATTAGAAAGGAAAGAAGCTCCTTCCTCAAATGTTCTTCTTGAGCTCCCATTAAGTCTCAGAAACTCAACAGGAGGCTTCCTACAGCTTTAGAGACAAAACCACTCACAAATATATGAAGTCCCCTGCAAACACACATGTCCATCCAAACGTTTGTAGAATGTTCTGCCAAATCCACACCTGCTGAATTATTGCTTCCTATTATTTTGTATTGGCATCATAGCTCTTCAGTTCTTTTTCTTTGCCCTGTTGATTAACAGCCATTTGCCATTCCTCTTGGTGCTAGGAGACAGAGGCAGAAATTGTGGCCAACTTCCTATTCAAGGAAAAGCCATTTCTGAACTTCAATGACCTGGAAGCTGTTCTTAGTAAAAAATTGGACCATAGGAGAATTAAAGAGCTGGAGCTTGCAATCTTCCCCCTAGTTCCTGAAACACTTCACATTCACGGTTACTACAGTGACTGGTGCTGTAAGGACCATTATATCCATCTCCATGCTCTAAGCACATGAACATTTACACTTTTCAGAGTTTGATGAAGAGGATTTGAGAGAGGGAATCAGTCCACCTGACTTTGCAATAAGGGTGCTATAAGTTTCTGTTCTGTATCTTTTTTTGCTTGGGTGAGAAAGTCAACAAGCCCATTTCTAGTCAGCTTAACTCTGTGCTGGAGCACACATAATTGAATTCACTTTTCTTTCTATACTTACCTGCGCAATAATAGAAGGTGCCACCTATATGTTCAATATGCCCTTGACATAACTTAAAAGCAGCAGCATAATAAATAAGATGCTCTTTTTCTACTTGAATTCAAATTTTTCTATCTATATTAGGCTTTGTACTTCTTTAAACAAAACCCGAGGCTTGATTGAACTGCCATATCTTTTTCAAGATCACACACACATGAGGCACTGAGATTTCTGTCAAGGATCGGCACAGCAGAGAAAGGGATTGATGGAGCAGCAAAAGAATTTGCCTCTGCTGGCCGTTAATAATAAAAGTAACAAAAGCATCTAAGAGAATAAAAGCCAGGGTGAGGCATGTAAGGTATAGAAATAGCTCTCTGACTGACTCAAAGGCAAAGCCAATGCATCTTGTTTTCCTGCATCTCCCGTTGTCTGTCCTCTTTCTTAACCACACATTCCGGCACGACGGGGGAGTGGGAAGTAGATGGAAGCATCAGCAGGAGCTACGGCAAGTGAGGAAGAAACGAGCTATTCAGTCTGAACATTGCCTGGCCAGGGGTCTTGACAAAAGATGAACAAATAACCGTATGAGAGGGGAAAGAAAAAGCCATGTCCAGCACTGTGCATCCTGCAAGGGAAGAGCTGTTGGCTGTGATGCTTTGTCTTTTTTTTCCACTTTGTATCACTCTGTCTCATTATTTTCTGTCTTCCTGCACACAGCTGCCTCCAAGTTCTTCAATGCATACAGGTGTGTATATATATATACCTCCATGGGCATGCGTACATAGGCAATTCTACATGTAGGATGGCTCAAGACAGGAAAATTGCCTCATCTCCAATATGCCAGTTCCACCCCAACTCAGGCTGGCAGCACCTGAAGTGGATTAGCATCTGACAGTGATCCCTATGAAATAAGGTGATGGTGCAGTCCAGCCTTACTGAAGATTAGTGTCTACATCACCACACATGCCTTCAGAGCTAATTAAGCCTCTGGTTAGTGCTCTCAAAGAGAAGCCAAGGATTATACAGGCTGCTTCACTACAAAGCCCTGGCCACAGCCCAGAGGAAGAGAGCTTGCATGCCTTCAAATTGTGGGTGAAAGCACTGGAGACATGGTTTTAACAGACTTTATTCTTCCTGACAAAGTACAGTCCTTCAGGACTCATCTTTCACAGAGGAAAGCAGTCATCTAATTAATATACACCAAGAGTATCTGGGTTAAAACACAAATAAAACCAGAATCAAAACTGTCATTCCTTTAGGCAGGTCAGAAGAAGCAATACTTGTGGGAAGGGTATAGCCACAGAAAGGTTTATTTCAGGGTGCAGCTACGCAACTCTGGAAGCTGAGACAGAGTCATCAATCTGGTCATCTAGCTTCAGGATATTTATTTTTTGCTACTAGGAAGAAATGCCTTTTCTTCTTTTCATGCAAAACCTCTGAATATCTGCCTCCTGAGAAGTAATGAGCTGAAAAACCTTTCCTTCAATTCTGGTGGCTAGTGCAAGCAGCTCGACCTTTCCATTATCTCAATGGATGCAGGATGTGTACATTCCTACACCATGCGTCCATCTGCATTGCGTAGGAGCCTGCAGCAGTAGCTGTGCACCCTTCATCTCAGAAAAAGTTCTCCTCTTCTCTGTGGTAAAAGTAGAAGAAACAGAGTTTAGGAACTATATATGTTCATCATATTGTCATCAGCGCTCTTTACAGCATGCAGCCTTGCAGAGCAGGCATGCTTGGTGAATGAAGCACACTGCATGGGAGGTATCGACCCAGTGATCTACAGCTCATTTGGTGTCCAGCTGATCTTGTTATGTTACCCAGTAATCTCTGAGAGCTGACAATAGACCCAGGTTAATCCCACTAATTTCAAATTTATGCCATACTCTCTAGGTGGAAGAAAGAGTGTGGCCACGTTCCTTGTGTGTTCAGCAGTAGGCTATGGACACAATTTCTCTGTTCATCAGAGGGAAAACATGGCCTTTACAGATATTCCTCACTGGCCATCTTTCCCATGGAATCTGTCTTTAGAATGTAGCTCTAGGATATCCAAGGAAGGAAAAGTATCAATATTTTTGCATATTTGCATGTTTTAAAATGTATGTACTCCATAAAGGGCTGAGGATCCTAAATCTCCTTTTTTAGAGGGAGCTTTCTGAGGGCCATGAGTTCCCCTTCAGCTGTCTGCTGGGAGGGACTTTGCACAGCCCATTGATAACTTCCATATTTCATTGCTATGCAACAAGCAAGTTGTTGGGTCCTCAGAGGATTTTCACTCCATAAGCACCAGCATGTCTGTTTCAGCAAAGATTAATCATGTAAGCCCTCCTGGACTTGGACTCAGCCTTTCTCAGGGCTCCTCTAAACAGGACAGTTTACTTCCTACACAAGGTCAGTTCTGTGTCTTAGACTTCGATGAAGGAAGACCTCAGTCCTCTGGGCACACTGACAGCATCATCTTCAACAGTGCACAGCAATACTGCCCAACAGTTTACAGTTTAAACTAAAGATGAACAACATTTCACATGGAAGTGATGGGAGGACTTTAAGCAGGCTGGTCATAATCCCTCCAGCTGGGATGTGGACAGTAGACATAAACTGGTCCCATTCCTGGTGAGCCTTGGTAGGGGATTTTTCAGGACTCTAAGTGGGCAACACCTTCCATCCTACAGCTTGTACCAAACCATCTCCTCAGAATTTAACAGCATCTTGCAGTTTTTATGGACTCAGAAGGGAGATTACTGCCTCTTGAAGTGCCAAGAGCTTTTGCTACAGCTTCTAGGTTTTCCCTGAAGTACTCCCCTCCAGATATTGAATGAGCTAGGTATTAGAATTGAAAAGATTTTCATTTAGCAAATTTTTCTTCTCAGCTGAGGTACTCAATGCAGAGCTAATACAATAGACAGGACCTCTCTGCTCACCTGTATCTGCATAAGCTTGTTTTAAGCACATTGTATGATTGCTTCAGCTTCCCAAAAATAGCCTCCTCACATCTCCAGGCCTCTCAAAACCATGCCTGGATTGTGTAATGCCACCACTCTAGATAAGAGATGCCAGAGCTAACCTGGGCAACCTAGTAAGCCCACAAGGCACAGCAACACTTTGCAGAAGTATTAACTTGAATCCCTGAAGCTGAAAAGTGGTTTCAGTATAGTCCCTGAGCTAAATTTGTGATGACAAGATTATACCTCTCCTGAAGCCAGCCTTCTGGGTGCCACCTAAGGGTCTATACATCATGCCATGCAGCTATGACCTTCTCAAGACTCCCTCCCTTCCTGCAGTGCCTGGGCACCCCAGTATCTCAGGGTACTTCCCACTGCAGCTGCCATAGGAGGTTATTGTTGCTGCCTGCTCCTCAGGCTCCCTTTGTCCCCACTGCCTCAGCAGAGGTTGTTCTCTGCTTCCCAGGGGCCAGAGAACATCTTAAACCTTTTCTCTCAGGCCCACCTTGGGCCTCTCTCCTGTAGCCCCCAGCCCCATTGGGTCCCTCCATATGGATTCCCCTTGCACACACTGGGCGCAGGGCAGCGTAACCTGCCAGGACTGGGACAGCAGACGGTGGGTCCACATCCACATGCATGCACACATCCCCATTAAAGATCCAGCTTTGTTTCCATGGCAACGTGCAGAGCCACGGCAGCACAGTCCCCTCCCGTGCATCGGTGGCTGTGGCAGCCGCACTCTGCGCGGCTAAATCCTCCTGCTGCTCCCACCCACTGCCGAGGCCGGCCAGCAGCGACTTTTTAGGCGCTCCCCAAAACCCAGCAGATAAGGACTTGCAGATTTCCCACTTGTGACGTACTGTCCAGAAAAAGGCAAATAAGGGTGCACAGACTAATGCAAGTAACAGAAATATCACCACCCATCATAGTCGATCTGTAAATCCCTTAGAACGGCATTACAGAGAAATGTCTTTTCTTTCCTGAAAGCTGGCAATGACAATCAATGGACTGCAGTTCAGGGAATTACAATATTTTTTTCTACCTGCACGTAGCTCCTTAGCACACGGCCAAGCAGCCAGTACACCCCTGGATCTACTGCCAAACACCACTTGCAACCAAAGCTAACTCCACCTTTCAGGACAGGTTGTTGCACACAGCCCATCTTCCCATGGGTCTGTATTAATACTCCTCCTAAACAAGGATAAGCCTGGGCTGTTCTGCTGCTTTGCTCAGTCCCTGCAGTAGGGAGGTGAAGCACAAGAGGACAGCCAGGACACATGAGCTCATACCCTCCTCGGCACCTCTCCAGGGAGCATGGAGAAGCATGTTAGGCATGGCCAGATTTATCTTCAGGCCTCCTGCAGTCAGAAAAGCTACTTGCCAGGTTGGAGCTGAATCATGGGCAGGACCGAAGTGCTCATGATTTCTTGGCCATTTCTACTACATGTCTTAAGGGTTGTCTGCTGAGGAACGATCAGGAAAATTAATCCAAATTAACTAAAGTTGTGAGTTTAGCATGAATTCATTAAATCACATTAGCCTTGAATGGACACAGTTCTTTCAAATTAAAGCAACCCTTAGAAGAAAATTGAACTAAACTGAATTAAGGTCCTTTTAATTCTGAAGAACAGAGTGCCTACATGGGGTTTGATGTAATTAAGGAACAGCAGTCTGCAAGGGATGTCCCAGACCTGGTCTCCCAGACAGCCTCTCCATATCAGTTTTTTCAGGAATCTATCATGCTCTCACTGAAGAAGGGTTAGGTTTCTTTCTTCCCCTGTGTAGTTTGAAAGCTGGGGCAAAACCTCGCTGTACCAATTACCTTCTGCTGAAGCCCATTCCTGGACAGTTCATTTCTAGTCAATCTTTACCTTGGAGAGCAGCTACTGCCAGGGTATTTTCCCCTCACTCTTGTTTTAACAGAGGTCAGTCTTTTATATTCTCTCAGCTTGCATTTTGCAGGGTTAGATAAGCTACACTGTCTTATTCTGCTCTTATTCTCTCTTCTTTCTACCAACCAGATACTTTTCTGACTCCTTTTTGCTTTAATTGGAATAACTGGAATTATATACAGAATTGTACACAGAGGAAACTACAGGTGGGCCTTTTACAATGATACTGATACTTCCCTTCCTTGTCAGGGAATGTTCTGCCTGGCACCTAGAAACATAATTGCTTTTTATACTGATGTCTCATATCGAAGGTTCAGTCATCACATCAGTAAATAATACTCCCACTTTTTCTCTTTCTTTTGCTTCCAATTGATAATCCTACTGATTTTAGGATCAATCAGTAGGAGTAACAAAGAATCTTCCATACAGGCCAGCAGATTGTGTAAAGTCACCCAGACCAGCCAGAATAAAAAGAAATATGTTCATGATGCACTCTCCAAACAATTTCTACTGCTCAAGTCCTCCACACCTAGTGGGGGTTCCACCATGTGGCTCCAAACCAGGTGGTGTACACTTGTCTATCTGCATGTCCCTGGACTTCGCACGGGTGCATTTCAGCCTGTTTCTATACCATAGTCCTCAGACTGTCCAGTTCTTCCTTGTTGTTCCCTGTTCTATTTCACGTTGATCACACGAGTCCCAAGTGCGCACAAATGTCTTCGTGAACATGATCGCTTACACTCCTACTCCATAAAACAGAGCAAGACATTTGGAAACATTCAAAATACTGTGGTTTAGAAGTTTCATATTAGCCACACTACACTTAATCTCATTTCTGATGTAGGAGGTGAGGGTGAAGGAGATAGGTTAGAAATGGGTAACTATCGGAAGCAAGACAGCTGGGTCTCCCATTCATATAAGCACTACTCATTGAGGGCCTGAGCACATTTACAGCAAGTGTTAGTGAATACAGACAGATTACAAAAAGAAAAAAAAAGAAAACTGTCTCCATACAATATATACCCAGGCTAGGGACAATATTACTACAGAAAATCTTTTTCCTGAGCAGCAGAAAGATGCAAAGAGGTAAATTGTTAGGTTCTTTTTAGGTTCTGATTCAACATGCCATTATTGCCATTCAAGATGCCATTTACTGTGGACCAGGTTACTTTGCTGTAAAATTGGACTTTTGTCCTGGTAATTTAGGCCATTTAAAAATATTCATTCACATTTTTAATGCAAAATTGCTTAGACCTGGCTTGTCTGTATTTGTTTGCTGTCAGTGTTCCTGTATAGGAATTTTATCTGCATATTCATGTATGGAAATGTACAAAAGCTTCCAGAAGTGTATATCATCCATGTTCATATGCAAGTATTCAAGCTAGAAGTGCTTGTGTGCTCATTCAACAAGGGAATAGAAACAATACCAAATAGATCTCTCTGACCAACCATGATTAAGTAATGCAGCCTGTATCAATCCATAGAGTAAATATTTTCCAAGAAGTTCACTGAATAAATTCAAATAAATTTGAGGAAATTATGATCCACACAATTGATATTCCATGAGCAGAAAAAGAAGCTAAATTCACTGAATAAATTATGTGTTGTGAATTAGTCCTCCAGCTCTAGCAATTACTATGGCTGGATTATTAAAATGGATGGATAATTTAGCATCAATAGTACTATTTTTTGTTCTGGGTACTCAGATAATACTACTTAGGTTTTCTATAGCAGTGCTTAAAATAAAATAAAGGACAGTGTCTTTTTTTTTTTTTTTTTTTACAGAGGAAGAAACTTAAGTAGAGAAACAAACTTTCTGTTGTCAGTGTGTACCAAACTTACTGGTATATACCAGCTCATCAGGCTGGAGGAAATAAAACCCAGTTCCCTTAACAGCCAGCCTGACCCACCCTCCAACAAACCGCAGCACAAGAACTAGACAGGACATGATCCCTTATGCACATGCACATTCCTCATCCCTCTGTACAAGAAGATGACTACATTTGGGATGCAGGAAGAGTAGGGATCCTATTAGCCTAAAGCAACAGGCAACAGTTATTGTTTGAAAGTGTCTCACCACATTTAATGGGCTAGTGAGCACTAAATTTGCCCTTTTAGAACAGGTCCTTTGGGAAAATCCATTATTAATCATGATCTGTTCTGTAGTGTCACTGAACTATGATGTGCAGCAAACCATGCTCCCATCTGAGGGGTAAATTAGTTATTTAGAGAGCTAGAAATGAGACTGAAATCAGCCCATTACCACAAAATAATTCAGGAAGTAATCTGCCAGGATTTTTGCTGACCTCCCTATTGATCTCTCTGACTTGCACTTGCACAACTTGCACAATCACTACCCTGTCACAGGAAGGCAAAGGGTGGAGTTCTGATCTGCCCTCTGCCTACCAGGGCCGGCTTTCCTGGAGCAGGACTGAGAGACTGGTCCAAACCAGGGGAAATGGGAGGATGGCTGCAGGGCAGCCTTCCCCCATGCCCTACCTGGGATGACAAGTAAGAAAAGAACTTCGTGGTACAAAAACCATCAGTTTGGCACCTTGCACCAGCCTCAGAGCTATTCTAGTTAAAAGAAACAAGGCAATTTCCTGATAATTTCCTTAAAAAGAAAATCCTGAGCCCTCCTGGCCCTCATGTAAAGCCATGGGCTAGTGCTGTCCATTCCTCCATTCCCCAGGTGCTGTGCCGCTGCCACACGCGAGATTAACAAGGAGGTTATATTTAAACTTCCAAGAGGAGCTGCTGTGTGATTATGGGTCTATTTAAAATCCTCCGGGCAGCTGCAGTACATAATAACAAGTCAGCAGGAGGGAGAGAGAGAGGGGAAGGAGGAGAGGGAAAGGAGGGCGGTCGGAAACGTCATGGATTGTCTCCGAAAAATTGATTGCCAGAAGATGGCAGGGGGTGCAGCCAAGTTAAAGATGCCCCCCGCAGGGAATGAAAGGGAGAGGGGGGGACATATAAGAGAGGTGCCAGCACCAGAGGAGCACGATAACGGCGGGGGATTGGAGAGGCCGGTGTGGAAAGCTGCTAGACCTGAAACCTCGCTGCCTCGGGCAAGGACGTCATTCCCTTAAACCCGTTCGGCTCGCTCCGGAGGCTTCTGTCACACACCACTGGGTGCCTGTCCAGGCTTCTTCAGATCACAGGCGTTTGAATGAGTAAATAGCTATTATTAGACTGTCCTCTCCAGCCTTCCCACACACACACCTCACCCTTAGACCAACACAAAACTACCCTCAAGAAAACAGCACCGCAGGGCTTCACCCAGTCCTAAGCTTCTCTGTATCCCTTGGGAATTTGTTCCGCTGTCAAAACTGCAACTGAAGAAGAAGGGTTTCCTCATGAGCCCAGATCAGGGACCCAGCTATTCCTGCTTCACCATAAGTCACATTTTCTGTTGTGTTTTGGTTTGTTTTTTTCCCACCAGCTCTTTGTTTTCTCTCACCAGCTACGTCCACCCTTCTCTGTCACCAGAGAAGGGACAAGATGGGCTGAGGCCCCCAATGTGCTCACTGACAAACATTTTCATCTTGTGGTGACATCAGAGCTCAGTGACATCACATCTGGCAAAGTCCCATGGGCAGCCCTTGGGCAGATGAGGCAGCAGCAGTGGCTGGGCAGGTAGAGAAGAGCTGGGTCCCAGCACTGCAGGAGGCTGTGCTGCAGGTACCAGCTCTGGCTGAGCTAAGGAAAGGGGCCCTCAGTGCTCCACATCACCGAAGGATGAAGGCTCATTCATTCTTAATTGCAGGAGTGAGACTTTTCGGCCACAAGTGTGTTTCAGATAAGTCCCACCCCATCACATAGGCTCTCATCTAATGATTTCCCATTGGTGGTATCATAGCCTCCCGCCTGTCCTCTCCTAGTCAAATTTCCATGTCCTTTCAAAGTCTTGCTGCAATCCAGCCAAGATGACTGCATTTCATTGCTGACAGGAGTCTTTGCAATACAGTCTATAAAACACTTTGGGAGCTTTCCAGAAGAAAGACGCTTGAGAAACATCAGTCATAGCAGTCTATACACCTTCTCTGATACTGTCCTTTGTGACCCTTTCTTACACATCTTTTCTTATTTCCCCATCCTCCAGCCCTTTCACAACCATTTTCAGCACTGGAGAGTGGTGCTACCAGGCAGGGAAGGAGTGTCTCTCCAGAATGAGATTTGCCTCAATTTCCATCAGCAACACAGAAGAGGGGAAAAAAATGTCCAAATTAAGCTGCTTGATTACTGAAATTAATCCTGTCACTTAGCATCCCTGTTCCACAGAACGGGGCCTTTGATTAGCCTCCTTGTTTTGGAATATTACAAGCAGACGTTTATTAAGCAGAAGGCAGTTCTCCGCAGGGGGAGAGGGGCAGCTGATTCCCCAGGGAAGGATGCTCTCAGGATAAGAGATGGCCCCAGCTTTGCCCACAGCCCTGGCAAGTGAGGGGGTGCTGCTCTTATTATACAGCCTGGGCCCTCCAAGGATTCTCCGAGATCCTCCCTCCAACATATGACTAAGGCCCATCCTGTTGTTACTGTCAGAGGCTTGGTATTTATAAGGCTGACAGCTCTTGCAGCAAGTTTTCGCTTATTATTACTGTCACCCTGACAGCCCTCAAAGGTTGTGAGGTGCTGTGTCCCCCCTGCCTGGCTCTCTCTGAGCACTAAGAAACACAGCTGGATAGGGAGCACTCCCTGAGGTGACTGTCGGACCAGTGGACCTGCACGTGGGACCTTCAGCACACTCATTTCCCTCCCTGCTTCCTCTCCAGTTCCACACAGCATCACAAACCGCACGGCTATGGCTTTGCACATCCACGCCATCACAGGCGGCTCTGTGCTTTCCCAGTCCATAGGGCACACACTCAGAAACTGATGCCTCACCACAAGCGTGGGCTGCACTCACTGACCTGATGTGCTGTGCCATACTTGCCAGGATGGCTGAAGGGAGAGCTCGGAGGGGGCAGCGGGATGCCCCAGGGATGCTCTCGCAGCACCCAGGGAACTTCAGAGCCCACCTTCCCCTAGGAGATGCCATCCAGGAGCTCCCAAGCCAAGAACTGGCACTGCTGGTAGAAAAGTGGAATGAGAGAGGGTAGAAGGTTGCCTCCTATAGCTTATTCTAACTCTGACCCCAAACCGTTGAAGGGTGCTTGTACATGGTTACTGGCACAGGGACATATGAACCAGCATCCCACGGAAATCACTGGCAAATTTTAAGCAGGCTGAACTGATTACTGGGTTTCAAGCTACACTGGTCAAAGTCAGCCAGTACTGAAAGGCTGTAAAATCAAAGATCGACCTTTACGCTATCTTCCTTTTCCTTCCTATGCAGGGCATGGGTTTGGTACTGCAGGCCTAATGCTCCCAGTATTGCTACTGAAACAAATGTATTCCAGTCTCTGTGTGCTACTACATCACAGTGCCAGTGCTCCATCCTACAAGAGAAATAGATTAGAGGGAACATGAGGTTGAGGCCTGTATAAGCTTTAGGTACAACTTCCTACAGGCAAAATTTGGCAGTTTTCTAACTACTTTCATCAGAGGACTTCAAACTACTTTCCAAACATTAGCTAAGTTGCACAGTAGCCCAAATCCTCCAAGTACCTGCTTGCATGCACTGGTGAAGTCAAACTTGCGTAGCCTATGGGTAGGTATCATTATCATCTCTGTTCTACAGATGGGGAAATTGAGGCACAGGGAACACAAGTGATTCAGAGCAGGTTGTACAGATGAGCCAAGAGAAGAAGAGAGCTTTTCTTGCTTTGGGTCTTCCTTCACCCTCTGCATCCCCACTCTGCAATACAACCACTCAGTGTCCAGACTGTATTCAGCAGACCACATATAACAGCAGATCAAAGATTATAGAGCTAATCAAACTTATTTCAACCTTCAAAACTATTCTGAGGGGCCCAGATGGAAGCAGGGACACAGATGTGTAGCGAGCTCTAAATTTAGCTGATTTGGGCTTGCTCGTCCTTTCCTCCCCCAGGAGGGGGGGCAGAGCATACAGGCTGAATGAGAAACTGTGCTCTGATGAGGCATCTACAGGTTTGATGAGGTTTTGTTTGTGGGTTTGCTGTTTCTTGGGTACCAGGGCTATGAGAAGCATTGAAATTCCACTCTGAGCAGCAGTGAGCGGCAGAACCTGGTTTCCATAGCACTGCCATGGAAACTGCGATCTGCGAATCTGTGCCTTCGGGCCCCTCTGCGGCTGAAACATCTCTCTCCTCCTCCCCAGCACCCACCTCCATGTTACAAGCCCCCAGAACTCCTTGTATGTCTTGGGTGATTAAAGAGTGCGGGGTACATAGGAAAAGCAGGACCCTGTTCGGCTCCTCCCCGGATCATAATCTATAAAAGCATCCTTTGAAGAAAACACTAATAGCAATACTTCTTTCCCTCCCTTCTATACATATAAGTAGAAAAACCTACAGTTAGAATTCCTCAACTTGAAATTGCACAAGCAAAATTTTGCTTGGTAGTGCATTAAGGTGCAAACCCAATAATCTCATGCAATGGATTCTTTTATCTTCCTTTTGTCTGCCTGGAACACCAGCTCCTAAAAGTGAAGGATTTAATTAACTGTTAGAATGTAGAACAGGCTCCCCTTAATCTTCTCTTCTGGTTTTGTGGTAGTAGTTTTTTTTGGGGGGGGGGGGAGGTGGGGGCGTGTTTGTTTGTTTGTGGGTTTTTTTGTTGTTTGGGGTTTTTTTTGCTTCCCATCCCATGGCTCATACTAAAAACTCTCATGGCAAGGGCTCTATAAAATGGTGGGAGAAGTCAGACAACAGGTGTATGCAAGAGCTGTATTATTTCCGCCCTGCATGCCCTGACAGCTTGGGAAGTGCAGACTGAAGCCATCTCCACTGGCTGGGAGGCCACAGGTCCACCCAGCAGCTTGATACATCAGTCTAAAATAGCCTTGGTTGTCCTGAGTAGTTTGAGTTGCGGTGCTTAGACCCTCTACCCCAGGCCAGGCTGGACAGGGCTCTAAGCAACCTGATCTAGTTGAAGATGTCCCTGCTCATCGCAGAGGGGGTTGGTCTAGATGACTTTTGAAGGTCCCTTCCAAACCAAACTGTTCTATGATTCTAGGAAAATGAAGGTCTAAATTTCAGAGGGACAGCACCAGATAAGCAAGTGAGAGTCAAGACCTAACTGACAGGAAGCAAAAAGCAAAAGGTTCATCTTATGACCCTCTACCATGGGACTTGAGGGAAGAATCATATCCAGAGAGAGAGAGAAACCTAGTTCTTTCTGTTTTACCAACACCCTGTTTTCTGGTACAATTATGGAAAAGGATATTATGTTACCAGGACAAACCATAAAAATGCTCCAAGGGGGTTAGAAATCACCCATAGCCCATAATACAGAGCTGCTTTATGTACTGTCAAAAATGGCAGGTCTCTGACATGCATGGAGCAAAGTGAGCCCCTGCATGGAAGAGGGACCAGTTCTAACTGGCTTAGGTCAGAGTCCTTCAAGGGCACAGGCCCTCACATCTTCCATTCCCAAAACATGTGTCAGAATAATGACAATCAACAAATATCAACATAATACCAAATTTTGCATATTTATAGCCTGTCCACTGACTGCTCAAACACACACATTGTGCTACTCTCTGAGGCGACCTGTGCTGTCATGTGAACCAGCTCTTCTCCAGGTGCAGAGCAGTGTTAAGTCTGTAAGTCACGCCATGACCAGGGCCACATCTCTCTCACCTGCCGTGCCCATAACACATCTGAAGCCTTGCTGAGCAAAATGACTGATTTGTTGCATTCTCTTGTGGAGCCTGAAGAAGATCACCTGTCTTCCATCACATGCGTCCACCTGACCTGACAGTTTCCTACAAGAACAGAGTATTTTCCCATGTTGCCAGCCCCACCCCTAGCTTTTCTTCTCAAGCATCTATGTGCATAATATCATTTCATGAAGAAAGGAATTTTCTCAGACCCAAAATCTTTGAGCTTTTTGTTTCGCCTTACTTGTCCCTTCACATAACTAACTACAAATCCCAAGTGACTTTGAGCCCTGTTCTGGACTCCAGTTTTCTGCTGAACAAAAAAACTGCAGGAGGCAACTCTCACACCATTGATGTCCTGCTGTGATTTAAAAGAGCTTAAAACAGATGAAACTATGACCCCCATTCTTTTTACTTTCTTCTTTATTATTTTAATGGGATTTTTAACCCATCTGTTAAATCATGGATGAAGAAAACTAGCAGTTACATGACAAAATCCATGCAAACTACTTAAAATTCATGCCCACTAAACTGGCCTATAGTCAGATGTTACTAAGTCAGGTGCACCATGTCTGGAAAAACAAATTTTGTATGCATGATCACCTACTTAGCTGGAGTGTCTTCTAATAAGGTTGACTTCAGGAAGTGAGAATAATAGCTTAGGACAAGTACATACTGAATTGTTTAATTTTTGTGTTGTGTTTTTCAGTTGTTTTGTGCTTGTTTAGTTTGTTTGTTTGTTTGTTTCCAGACCGAAGGAAAGATAAGTAGCTGCTTTGCTGCAAGGGGCCAGTTTTCCTTGTACCACTACCTCTTGTGCTTGACACGGTCTACATTTTTGGTATGTGTGTGAAAAGCTTTGACAGCCTCTTCAACATCACTGCTCTTCCGAGCTCAGGATAAAACCTCTTTGGCCCCTCTCAAGTTCCTTTTAAATGCCTAAATTACCCTCATATAATCTTCAGTCTCTTATCTCGTATTCACTGGACTTCTTTGCACAGAAGTGCTGTCAAGTCCAGGGCCGCTGAACCTAAATGAGGCACTGATTTTTCTTACAAAGATCATGGTACTTTTTCCTTGTCTGTGGGGCAGTATTGGTGATACTGTGATCTACCTGCATTAATAAATCTTCAAAGTACGTCATTTACACTACATTGGTACTGGTTCTTCACAAAGCTTCTCAGATCATCTGATAATAGCTTTATGGAGTTTTAATGCAGCTCAAAATCTCCACTATCTTAATGTTCATGTCCTCGATATCAGAATTCCTCTCCTCGCAGTAGCAGGAACTCATCTATTTTTAAACATTTATTTACTCTTTTAGATCCTGTGTGTCCAGCTTTATACACTTCATCACCTAATGATTTCCAGAGGAATAAACTCTTTGATTTACTATAATCTCCACTTACTGAAAGCTGAAAAGGGAATATTCGAGGGTTGTGAATCATGGGCTGACTTGGCTCCTACCAATCTACTCTATAGCCAGGCAGTTTCCTTCACCCCAGGAAAATATCCTCAAATGGTAGCTTGAGGAGACCTCGGCTTAGCTGATCTTGAACCTTACAATGTTAGCATTATGGATCATTGCTTCTCCAGTTTGTCGGGCTTTTAGTCATACTTTGAATTCAGCCACTTTCCTGCAAAAGACCAACTCACTCCCATACATCCTGAATTTCCCTACTTTATCACTTCCTTCCATTAGTTTTTATTTCAAGGCTAATGTCACTTTTTCTGGCATCAGACTAATGTGCTCCTATGCAATTTCACTTCAAGAAGTATCCCACTTGCTTTGATGCTGACAACAAAATCATCTGCTATTGCAAAACTGTCCTTTGCAGCTACAAAGAGCTGCCCAGTTTTAATGATGATGTTGGCATCTTCTTTAACTATATTGGGAATGCATTTGCAAAGTAAAGCACAGCACTGCAGTTCTTACACCCTTTTCTCAAATGTCGGCACAGTGTTGGTTGTTGCTGTTTGCTGCAACATCAGTAGTTCCTTGTGTCATTCTTGGTGGATGCTGACTTTGAAATAGGAAGGTGGCCAGAGTGCTTTTTGCAGATTTCTCCTTTTGCAGCATATCATATTTCTCACCAAATTCAGGCTCTCTCTGGACTCTGTGATTCCTCCCCTCAGGAGATTCAGAGTACCCTTCCAAAGTTTAGCATGGAAAGTCTTAAGCGCCTGTTCTCTCTCTGGTCAACCTCACTGAGATTTGTCCCCTCCTACCACCATCCAGTCTTTTATCAGGGACTGGTTTAACCTCTCAGAAGTGGCAGACTGGGTCTTCATCTTTTCAGCTTTCACAAGCCCTCTTGAGTTTTTTGTCTTCTTTTTAAATACTCTGGTTCAAAGCCACAGTTTAAATTTGCACTGACTGCAGGATCACTCCATTTATATGCTCCCATTCCAAATGAAACCTAATATGGTTGAAATCCCCTGAGAAATGCCTATGTTCCTAGCTACCCACACTTTTAATTTTGCTTGCAGGCTTAGAGTCAGTTATGAAGCAAGCATTCCCTTGCATCACCTGCATTTCCAGAGAGACTCAGCTCTGGCAAGGCTTTTGTCTGCTCTGTTCTTCTACTCAGCATGTTTTCTTAGCTCATTTTACTCCTGATGCCATGTGCTTTCCAGCAGCCGCTCAGAGCCAAGGAGCCAGCTTCATTCAGTATCCATTCACAGGCTGCTCAACAGGAGTAAGGGGAGCATCCCTGTAACACAACAGCTGGCTACAGCTGGCTCCTGCCAAAGCATCTTAAAGTTGCATGTCCCCACAAGCCCTGGAGAATGTGTCCTCTGTGCAAGGACTTGCAAAGGCAGCTCAGAAATTACTTATCAAAAGCCACTCAAAATGAAGCATGCATTACAAATCAACATTATTAAGTGTAGGATTTGCCCATGGATGGCCTGTTTTATAATAGAATACATTTCTGGAGATGGCTGACCCTTTCTTAGAAAGGCCTGGTGATCACTCCATTTTCTAAGGGCTTCTGGTCATGTAGAAACACAAGCAGATGCTATTCGGTGAGTGATTTGCCATCCTCACTACAAACTTTGGAAGTAGTTTCAGTCACCACTCTAACATCCACATCTGGCTCAGTTATTTTATAAGCTATGCTCCTCACAAAGTTGTCATTTTTGCACCTCCTTATTCCCTGGATATTATCCGTAGCAACGTGATTTGGACTGACATTGCTTTTCAGGATGACCAAGAAGATCCACAAAGGTCACCCTGCTCACAGTTGCACAATGAGTCAAGCTGCAGATAAGTCCAATTGCAGAACACAAAATTATAAGTATCCTGGGCAAGCACCATGCAGAGTCCAAGCAAAGCACCCCTCCTACCCATTATGCTACTCATAAAGACTTGGACAGAACACAGATCTATATGGGAAAAGGACATAACTCTTTCATAGATGTGGTTTAGATACACCAGGTCCAGGCAGCAGCATAGAATCATAGAATCATTTCAGCTGGAAGAGACCCTCAGGATCATTGAGTCCATCCATAACCTAACCTAACCTAACTCTAGCACTAAACCATGTCCCTAAGAATCTCTTGATGAGTTGCAGGAGAGCATCTCATCGCATTAAGCACCTTACACCCTCACTGCTTATCATAAGCAGTAAAAAACTTCTGGGGCACCCCTGCATGTTGTAGCAAAGTCAAAAATCGTCTTTTTTTTTAATCTAGACTCTCCCAAATATATATGTGCAGACACAAGTATGAAGACATGACATCTTGGACCCATACAAGCTCCTACTGAGTGCAACACAGTAAGATGTTACACAAGACATCAGCACTGAGCACCAAGCACAGCCCCTCTCTGACATACCATGCACATGTCCTCAGAATGGAGATCTCTTGCTTCTCTGCCTATCCTGCCCCCCATCCCACCTGCCTTCCCCAAATCTGTGACAGCTTCGGCTCCATGTCCCCTCACTGCTCCGAGCTAACACAGCCTCTGTGTCTCTAGTATCGCTGTCACAGACTGCATCATCCTGCATTTACAAATACTCACTGCCACATGTCCTCCCCTCTCTCCCTGCTACAAGCCCCACAGGCCACTGCTACCCCTCGGAAGCAGGGTCATGGGTCCTCAGACCAAAGTGAGGACAACCAGCAGAGAAAGAAGAACCAGGGGAACCATACATAGTATTTTTCTATCATTCTCCTCCACCCTCCATGCTTTCTGTAGGTAGACAGCTCTTCCCATTTGCTCCATCCCACTGTATACCCTGCACCTAAATACGTCCTCAGGATGGGGAAGCATCTGTGCAGTAGGTGGTGATGAGGGGGTGAGGCCGAAAAGGCTGCAGACTACCAGGATTAAAAGAAAGATTTGATAGCGATGGGCTCTGTGTGTTTTGGGCTTGTGCTGATGAGAAAGGCACCAGAGCAGCTTTAGGGGCAATTCCAGTAGTGGATTTTGTCTGAATGGGCACACGTGGGTAATTGTGTTGCAATTCTTGAGCTGGCATGAAAATAGAATTGTTGTTTTGTTTGTAGTCAGAGGGCAAAAAGTTCTCCCATTATCATGTACAAAAAGTCAAATATATTTGACATAATTTACAAAAGAGACATACCTGAAAAACTCCATTTCGGGACATCACAAAACCATTTTTTTTCAGCCTGTCACCTACTCAGCTGACAGGCGAGGTATCTAGAAGAGCCACACAGCCTCTCTGCAGACCGACCAACCTGCCTCATTTCCATCCACAGTTGTGACAGGCCTGACACGTTCCCAGGGGACTTTTCAATACTGTAGAATCAACATTTTCCAGCAGAAAATTGTTCCTCTGGAAAGACTTCCAGGCAGCTCTACTATACATTTAGAAACATTTCGTATACACCAGTGTGCTGAGCGTATATTCAGACACTATTCACATTCTATAATCTCTAGATATTTTAAGTGCCTGTCTCCAAACAAAGAACAAAGTAGAACATGTACCTTCAAATGCCAATCACAGTTAGAATGACAAGTGATCAGCATGAGCTTTTGCAAGAGGAACTCATAAGTAGACTCTAATTTTCATTCTTTCACTTCGTTTCCATCCATACACTCTGGTTCCCTCCTTAGTTTTAGTTAGCAGTATATAGCTGCTTTGGGCTCTGAACTCACTTCTGATTGCATAGAGATTTCTGCCATGTCTGTGAAGAGCCTCACTGCAGTCCAGAAGGATATGCTGAGGAACTGGAGACACATGCATTATATCAGCACACAGAATTCAAGTGTGCCATCCCTGTATGTTTTCTGTCGCACAGAAGTGTACGGATATTGCACACACATACTGGATTGCAGTATCAACTTAATCTTTTTTTGAAGGCTCTCTTCATCCCCATGAGCTCTCTCCTGTGGCACTCTACAGCTGGGAAAATTAAAATTGTCTTTCCTTGAAATGCTACATCTCTGTTTTTCCTCGCGGCAGCCACAATTCTTCTTCTGTGAGTTGAAATTGCAGCAATAATTATATTTCCTATTTTGCTCACTGTAGTTGACTGCACTGGCAGTCATCCTGTAGCAGTAATCCACACATAAAGAGCCATCTTGCGTTTTTCAATCCAATTTAAAGGGAATTGTTTCTCAAGGAAAGCAAGGGGGTGAAAATGTTCCCCTCTGGCAAAAACTTCAAGTACTTGGGTATTACATGCAAGAATTTTACCTGTCTTATTCATCATTACATTTTACAAGCACTGATTTAAATTCTTTGCACTTCTAGGGAAGCCTGAGAGTTTCTTCATGTTTCTTTTCCTTTAGTCCTCCCTCAGTTCTCCTAGCCACTCAGAGAGAGAACTTCAGTTCCCTCTTCCCAGATGATGCTCAGAGCACCAAATGCTCTTGTTTTGTTCTGGGGCTATTTGTTTATTCTAGACCAGGGGAAAGAACGCAGTAGAAATTAAGGCAGGAATGCAGTAGGAGGTAAGGGAATAATTATTCATTCTTGCCATGAGCTCATTCTCTCGGATTGATTTACACAAGTTGTCCCAAAGTTTTCCTTCTAATTATTAATATTTTTGCTGAAATACCCAGAAGCCTTTAATAATGGCATTTACATGTATAATGTAGCATTATTAATGTTAAACAAAGCCTTTGAAATCCCCTCCATTCTGCAAGCCCCATACCCTTTCAGAACAAATTATTTTCACAACAATCTCTCCCAGACACATACACCCCACTGCTATTTTGTTAAGTCCTAATACTTTGTCCTGTTCCACATTCATTTTCAATCTTAATATTCTCTAAGTCATGAAGATATGAGAACACCACAACAAAAAAGATACTGGAGCCAGAAACAGGGTCAGGGCAGAAATAAAATAAGGTGACTAGAAATACAGACTTTAAATCCCACACATTGCAACTGCTGAAGCTATCTCTGCATTCCAGACAGGGCAAGCACCTGAAATAATAGCATTATCCTGAAACTTGTCTTTCTTTTATCTCAGAAACAACTAGGAAAAAAAAAAAATTGTACTGGAAGTTTAGGGAGCAGAACTGGTGTTTGGCAAGCACCTTGCCATCACACCCTAGCACATCTAAGTTTTCAGCCATCTTTCCAGCTTGCACCACCAAAAGCTGCTCATCACCTGAGGAAGCTTCAAATACATCTGTTGAAATTACAGGAAAGCTTAGGAGCTTTTCTCTGTTCTTTTACATTGTTTTTTTAATTGGCGTTTCCCTCTCCCAGGCATGCAATTGTTCAGGTGTCAATTGTTTCTACAAGACCTATGCTGTATCCCCCCCCATCACCCGGCTGCTGCTCTGCTCAGCAAACCAAGCTTGCTCCAAGCTGTGCCCAAAGCCTCACTCGCTGCTAGTGGGGCTCTGCTCCAGCATCCCTGTGCAGCTGGGTAGGCAGTGCTGGCATGCCACAGACAGGAGGCTGATGGTAACATCAGGGCACTTCTACATCAGCTCTTAGGCATATTGCACCTTCCCAGGGATGCAGGATCCATTCCTGGGTCAGAGAGTGCTACATACCCACCTCCTCAGTGTTGCAGCCCAAAAACTTGCAGTGTGCTTGCTAGAGGGATGCAGCAAAGGGATAAAAACCTAATAGATCAATGCCAATACAAATTGAAATCACAGGGGAAAAAACAGCCACAAAGATTTTTTTTGTACTGTAAGGGCAGTTCTAGAAAGTTTCTACACCTCAGACTCATATCTCGCTTCTGGAGCATCTTAATGTCATGTCATGCCACCACAAAAATGCTAGCAGGACAGGGCCTTGAAGGATCCCCTCACAACAGCACCATCAGCAATGCTAGATCCTACCAGCTGTGGCTACAGTTCTTCCTTGTTTCCACTGGAGAGTCTCTGTTCAATTCCTCCCCCAAAGGGATGCAGAAGAAGGAAGAAAAAAAAAAAAAAAAAAAGTATGAGGGTATGAGATGAGGATAGATGGCACAGCTGAAAAGGTCTTCCTGCAAATCAACTACATAAATTATAATTCCCCTTCAAAACAAGTGAAACCTAGGGGGGCAATATGGTAAAGACTTCTAAGATCAGGGGTTGGATAGAAATGGTGAAGAAGGAATAACTGCTAGCTATTTTTTCCAGTAAAAGAATGAGGGGATATCAAACAAGAATGCCAAGTGGCAAATTTCCACCAAAGAGAACTTCTTCATCCCATGAGCAGTTGAGTGGCAAAACTCCTTGTCTCTTGGATGCTCAAAACATGCTTAGGTTAGCAAATGCCAAGAATTTGCATGTGGGTAAGTGTATGGAAGAAAAATCCACCCGGCACTACTAAATACAAAGATACACCAACTAGCTTAGAAAGTCCCGAGCCATAACTCAAAGGATGCTTGGAGAATATTCAAAAAAAGTACCACTAACTCATCCTCTATCAGTTGCTGTTGGGTGCAGAATGCTGGGCTAAATCAGCGTTGAACCTAAGCCAGTTCACACATCATTACAAAAAGGTTTCCAAATTAACATTTACTGGACAACTTTAAGTCTACTGGGACAGTACAGCAAAGTCCCTACCACTATGGTCAAACCAATTTACAAGTTCCACTCACCTCTTTTTATTTAAATATTGCATCATTAAACAGAATCAAGACTTTTGGCTTTCCAGGAGAAAAGGAGTATGCCTGATCACCCCATCAGTCCAGCGAGACATTACTGCCGTCCCATGGCAGCCAAAGGTGCAGAGCACCTGGGATTGAGCCCAAGGACTTCAGCCATGGCAGATCATTCTGCTACAGTCTTCACTTCACAGCCAACTGCCCCCAGCTCCAGAGCATCTTTTATAAAAAATAGCAGCACCGTACCATGGCCAGGATGGAACAGGCTTTGAGGCCAACCATCTTCTCAACCAAAATTTACACTTTCATCTCCACTCCAGATATTCACAATCCATTATTTTTGCCCTGCCCTGATTTTCTGCCCTCAGCTATACAAGTCCCAAAATATACCACAAGGTTAAAAACTGGTCTTGGGATAGTAGTAGCTCATTTGGTCAGGGGAAGAATGGGTGAGGAAGCCTCTTCACATCACCTTTTCATTTCTGCCCTCATGAAGAAGGCACTGGACCATACTGCTCTGCCACACACCACCTCACACGGTCGTGATGACACTTTTCTGGGAGTGTCGTTTCCCAGCCACCTGAACCTGCCCACTACAGGCATACCTCCATTTCTTCAAGTGTCTAGTGATGCCTGTGCCAACTCCTTTCTCTTCCCACTCTCTCAGTTTGGAGGCATAGCCCAGGGAAGACAGTTTGGCTGGGGGCATTCCCGTGTCAGACTCATCCCAGCTGCCACAGGGGCCCTGGGAGTCTGTCAGCAGCCAGAATAAACCAAGGTGGGTCTGACTCATGCCGAATCCCAAGCCAGCAAGGGGAGCATACAGGTTCAGAAGGGGTGTAAAGTCACTTGTCTGCTTCAGCGCACTGACATGTATCAGGCACAGCTCAGCGTATCCAGGGGACAAGGCTCAGCAGCACAATGCCCTGAAGAGGATGGGGCCTTGGGGAGCCAAGGCTGTCCAGCAGATTTGTGCATGCCAGCACATTTATGTTCAGCCCAGGTTTATTCCACTAGCTTTTTTAGTCCTAAGATATATTTTAAGCTAAGCAGCTCTCACCACAGCACCTAGCTCCAGACAGCCCTGGCAGCACCCAGGCAGAGATAAGGCAAAGGTATACCAAGAAGGGAATAAGCCACAGTCTTAGACATCCCCTGCTAACCTCACCACCTTTACACGTCTCCTACCCCTCCTCATCCTGATCCTGCTGTGGGTTCGTTGAAGAAGCAGAAAGTTGGTCCTTGCAGAGCCGGCACACGCCAAGCTGGCACGGGCTTCAGAGGAATTAATTCAGACGGGCAAAGTCTGATCCCTTTCAGGGAGCGTGCGAGGGAGGAGGCAGCGCTCAGCACTTCAGACATCAAGGCAGAGTAAGAGAAAAAGAGATGAGAGAAAGCCTCGCATAGAAAAGGCAGCAGGAAAAATGTCCTAATTTGGAGAGACAGGCCTCATTGCCATGGCAACCCAGAATCGCTCCAGAGCTTCCAGATCCTTCATTGTATGTGGTGTTAAACGATTCAACCATTAAGGAAAATACGAAGGGGAAAAAAATAATGGGGCTGTGGAAAGTAAAGTATTTGGCAACAAAGAGTTTTCCTCTGGGGGTACTCGGACAACTGAAGTAAACCTTTTGAGTCTTATGTTGTATTATTTTTCCCCCCATCTTTAGACGTGGACACATTTTTGTGCATTTGCTTCGTTTCTGGAGAATGAGTCACTCCTTCCTCTCTGCACTCCCTTCCCTCCCCAGCCTGGTACTCACCAACAGTGGGGGCAACAGGGCAAGAAAAATCAAACAGGACCCCCCATTCCTTTCTTTAAAGACCCCTACAAAGACCTCCCAGGACAAGGCAGACACTGGGAATGCATGGCAAACCACATGGGAACAGTGCAGGGTGGCAGCCCATGTCACCAAGGAGGTGGCAGCACGATAAAGGGTGACAATAGCAACCAGGAGCTCCAGCCTCTGGTCTGTGGCCTTCAGAATGTACATAGGGAATGTTTGCAAGAGAGCTGAGGGCTGCTGAGCACATCTGGCTATGGGTAAGTGAGAGAAGTGGCGGGAAGGATGCGCTCACTAGAAGTCACAAGACGCACGTATTAGTGGCTGAGAGATGTAAATGTATCCCTGCAGTCATTAATTAATTATTTGATCTCACCCTGAGACCTTTGCCTGCTTTAATCTATGAATTACTCTGAACATCATGTCAAACCTGCTCTTCCCACAACTCTCATGTCCTTCCACCCTCACTCCTGGGGTACATTAAGTCCTTCCTCTGCACTGCTGCTTCTCATCGAACACCTTCATTTAGCAGCTTTCCTCATCCTTTTCTTACCACAGCACAGTTCTGCCACCTTTTCTCAGCCCCCACAAGAAGTCCAACCCATTCTACAGGGGTACCCCTCAAGGGGTGCAAGCACATGGAGGTGGACCAGAACAAAGAATATAATAATAAGGCCATGTGAACAGCAAGGAAGGAATATCAGAATATGACTCTATCCTCTGGAGGATCCCTCCTTGTAACTGAAGGAACAAATCCCAGAGGACAAGTTCCCAGAGGACCCATCCCCTGCAGATTCCTAAGTGCAAAGAAGTAAATTGATTGTCACAACAAGATCCTTGTCACCTCTTGTCTAACCTACTCATGTCAGCTCATTTCCCTATCCAATTTATTAATCAAATAGCAGCTAAACGTTTGGCCAAAAGGATTCCTTGATAGCAGGGATGCATACGGTGTGGAGGAGGACAGGACGTGCTTCTGCGTGGACATGGTTACAAAGAGACACAGCCACACATCTTCCACATGCTGTTACCCATTCCCATACCAAACTACTTCTCCTTGGCCACAGAAACACAGACACGCCAAGCATGAAAATCCTTTTCTTAGTAATGCAGTATAAACTAGACCAAGAGAAGGGGAAATGGAAAAACTAAACTCACTCTTCTACTACCACACAAAAAAGCCATCAATGTATGATTTGAGAGATTTGTGCATTTTATAGCAGTGGCACAGCAGGAGCTGCTGGCTGGCTCCTGGCACTCTGAAAGCACGAAATGCTTCCCCACAGTTTGTATTGTATATTACTGAGTATTATTATAGGCATATCTCAAGACACAGAGCAACACACTGCCGGAACAGTAGACTGGCCAGTGAGCAACACTGTCAGACAGAAATGTGGCCCTAAGCACAGCAGGAGACAAACACCACCCACAACCTCCATTTCCTCTCCCGGTGGTCAGTATCACAGCGTGTTTTCACCAGCTCATTTTACCTCTGCTGAGAAAGCTGCCAGCCACAGCTTTAGTTTATAAAAATTAAGCAGATGAAACTTAAAATCCGCATGTGTGCATAAAATCTTTCAAGGGAGCTCAGGCAAGAGCAGAAGGATCAGATAGAGAGAATGTCCGGGACAAGCCCTGGTGAAGATGAGCCCCGTGGCCTCACACCCGGAGATGGAGACAGCGAAGGTTAACGGCAGTATGGCTCATTGGGGGAGAACGGACCATGGGCACGAGGAACAGCACAGCCTGGTGAGGTCTCCAGCCATTCCCTAAATGAAGCTGTTCCACAATCTGCCAATGAGCACACTTTCGCATTAAACTTTTTGCATGAAGGCCTAATTAATGGAGCACAAGGTGACTTATTAAATCTAAATTAAGGAACCAACTGAGTATCAAAAAAAATGTGTATCTCCAGCCAGGTAATGGCTGTATCAAATATTTGGATGTGCCCAAAGCCCAACAAAACTCACCTAGCAGATTCCTCATAAGCAAAAGCTTACCAAAAGATAATCAGAAACTTTTAAAACAAAAGAAAGTGAGACCACATTAGTTTGGGGAGTCTGCCAGATAACCAAAACTAGCAAAAAAAGAAGTGTGGTTGGTTTGTCCTGTGTCCAGTTTCTCCCTGTCTCCATCCACCTTAGCAGTGCTGTCTCCTGCAGGCATGCACATACTCCCAAAACTTTGTCAGTCCCATTATAAATTATTTTGGTGTTAAGACTGCAACTGCAGGAGATTAGTCCATAGAGCCGAGGACTTGCTGCTCAGAGACATGTTTGCTGTGCCCCTCCTCTAGACCAAAATATACATACTCCCTTATTTTCACCTTCAGGCTGGCTCCTCCTCAGCCCACCCAGAGCAACCACTGGTTAATGTATGCCCTGATCTCCTTCAGTGTGACTTGAGGAATGCAAACCACCCCAGCTTGCTGTAGCATTCCCACAGGACTAAGAATAAGGCTAGACAGAAAGCTCAGCCAGCCCAAAGGCAGAAAAAAAGTGGGGCAGAAAACAGATGTCTGCCTGCCAGTTATGAAGAAAACTAAGGTGCAATTCACATTTTGAGTGCAATTTTTAAGCGTCTGCATTGACAATATAGTTCAAGGCACGTGTCCACCTCTTTTGCAGACGATACTAGTGGAATAATCCAATTACTGCTGCTGTCATCAGGTTAATTTCTTTTCTCAAGAGGTCCGGTTTTGGGTGGAAATATTAAAATCTCCAAGCCTTACGCCATGTTCTCCTTCAAAAGCTACCCGATAGGAGCACGTGACACTGAGCAAGTGCCTGCTCACGACTATGTTTCATGTGCTGCTGCAATCCAAGCCACCGCGGTGCAGTAATGTGAGTCACAGAGCACACACATGTGCACTGAGCACAAGTGTGAACCGAACACTCAAGCCTGAGAGACAGCGCCACGCGCATGACGTGCTTGTCTATACGAATCACAGAGCTGGACTGTGCCGGGGTGAATCAGAGTGAGTCACAGTGGGAGCATGTGGCGGGGAGGGTGCTGCCAGTGTGTTGGGGACACACTGTGCATGGGTCACTTGTGCAGAAATCACAGCTCCCAAGACACTCCAACGCAGGGCTTTACCCACCTTCTGTGTGCATTTTTAGCTTGTTTTCTTTAGGAAACAAGGAAGGCTCTTGCAAACCTGGTGTGTGTGTGTTTATGTGTATGTGAGTCAGGCTTCCCAGTAACTCTTGAACCTGCTGGCCAATTTCTACCTGATTTGACAAAGGGGCAGAGGACTCAAGGAGAATTAAATTGTTCCAATGCTGTACAAAACACAGCCCACAACTGCACGCAGTCCTGAAGCCTTTGTCTGGCCCCACAGCACTGTGTATGATTCACCCACTCACAGTCAAAGTCTCACTAGGCAATCGAATAAGCCTCATCCTGACCTGGCAGCATGCCTGTAGTGGGCAACCCCTATACACAGAATCCCTAGGGCACCACTGTACATCTCTCTTTTGCCCAGCCAGCAGGTATAAAAGACACAGCGGAAGCTGGGAAAAAAGCCATAGGAGACCTGGGGGAAATGGGATTATTGTAGGGAGGAGGTATAGCCAGCTCCTGAAAAATTTAAGCTGCTTTGGGCACACCCACTTATTCTGGGTGTCTGGACATCTTCTAGTTGAAACAGGGCTGTAGGTAGCGAAATAAGATCCTTTTATGCCCGTGATCCTCACCACTAATGAGTTCAGCTCTTCTGAAATCTCTTCACCCAGCTCAAGTTCCCTCCTCCGTGGACTCTCTGGTGTCTACTAGGGGCTGAGCTCACATTACAGTCTTAGTATTTAATTGAGTTAAAGAGTCAATTAACCATGAGATGTGAATCCACTGAAAACAGGATTCATTCATTTGGGAGCTGACAAAATTACTTGTTCCATCACCCTTCCACTCACTCTGTCTTTTCAGCAAGCTGTTTCAATGTCAGGTCATAAAATTCACTTTCAAGTGTGCCAGATGGGGGGATGGGGTGGGAAGAAAAGCCTCTAGTGCAGATTTGCAAAAGTGATGAGGGATTCTGGGTGTCCATTCAGAGATAAAATGTGAAAGGCCCAACTTTCAGAAGGTGGAGATGCCCAGCATTTTTTCACATTTGGGCTGCTTTAACTTGTTTCATGTTGGATGTTGGAAAAAAATAATAATAAGGCACCTATAATCACTGTCCACACTCAAAGTGCTTTAGCCTACTTTTTCAATTGCCATCGCTTCCTGGGAGGTGGGCAGAGCCCATCCAGACACCAGGTGTCCTGCGCCCAGCAGCTTGGCAGGCAGCGCCAAGTGGAAAAGGCGCTTCTCCAGCCCTGATGCCACCTGTTCCCAAACCTCCCACCACCCACCCAGCCCTGCCGAGGAACAGGCTGAGCCTGGCCCACAGCCCAGGCCGTGAAGGAACCCAAATGGAGCCAGGCAACTTGGAAACACACAAGGCAGGCACTTCTGAGAAATGCTTTCTCCATACACCATTATCTGACAAATACACCATTATCCACGAAAAGCCTCTTTCTCCACTTTGCAAGTGACTGTCTCCTTTGTTAAGAATCCATTCACCAATCCTTTTTATCTATGGTACCTTCAGAAGAGGATCGTCTTCCTTAAGTTTCTCCTGAACTCACTTAGGTGGTTTGTGGGGTTTCTTTAAATTGTCTAGAATAGATAACTACAAGCTATTGGTAACCATAGGCTTAGTGCATCCTTTGAAGGAAAGCGCATACTCTTCTCTTTCAACCTCCTTCCATACTGCACCAGCAACAGGAGATTCCCTGCTCCCCACAAGCCTTCAGAGCTGGAAGTCATGGCAACACTATTTCCAATATGGGGAGTCTCAGCAAGAGGAGGCCATCCCCTTTGGAGGAAAAACTCATGTATTTCAAGAGGGTCAGAGCTACATGAGGCCACTTGCAAGGAAGAACATATCTGGCAATAGCAATTTTATTTCACATTCAGTCACATGCAGGGTGTGTGAACCCTATGATTTACTAAGCTTAAATAGAAGTTAAGACAATCAATCCCTCACAGGTCTCTGAGGTTTGATAATTGTGAAGAACTTGTCAATGCAACACACCAAACATGGAAACTCCAGCTCAGGTAGGTTTGTGTTGGAGGGAGCCCCTGTCAGCCAAGAGCCATGAACCCTCACTGCACACCACATCCTCGTGGGCAGCTCTGCCCCAGCTGAGGTGGCACCACACGTTGCCCATGGCCAGGTCCTGACTGGCTCAGCAGCCTCGTCCCTTAGCCCGATGCAAGTAACCAGCAGCATGCAAGGCTGTAATAAACCTTTCCCCAAGCTTCACCCCCCTTACCCACCCATCCATGACGTGGTATAGACAATGCTATATTGTGTTCAGCAGCGGTGAGAGGATCACCAGCTTGTCAAGCTGGTGATGTGGAGAACAGTATTAACTGAGTAATTAAATCATTTCTGTAATTACTTTCACACAGCTATAAATAATGTAAGCCCACACGTTCTCTCTGGAAGCCACAATAGCACAAGAAGAGAAGGTAAGGGATGCAAATGAAAAAGGAGAAATAATAATAATAATAAAAACACTTAACATTTATACATCATACTGCATTTTCAAAACACAGTGCAAACAATAATTAAGAAATGGGTAGCATGACAGGAGAGACTGAGAGGAAGGGAAGCGGGAGAAGGGAGAGGAGGGGAAGGGTGGCAGGTGTGGAGCAGGATTCGAGAGCCAGCAAGGTGGGCAGCCGGGTGGACACACTGCCCAGCCCCATGGCAAGGCCACACTGTGTGGCTCTTCAGCCCACACCTCTCTACTGCTGCAGTAGGGTGGTGGGTAAGGACACAAGGGTGCAGCTCTGCCTCTACAGAAAGCAAGCAGTGAAGCAAGCGCTTGAGCAGGAGCCAGGATGAAGCACAACACTGCACAAGCACACACCTGGAGGAACTAGCAACTCCATCACAGAGCATCCTCCTAGTGGCTTCTGTCTGTCCTCTCCAGTGCAGAGGCTTCTTGGTGGCCATGCTGGCCCCAAGCTAGGCAGCTAGCGGCCAGTGGAGGCTGCAGGGAGCTCGTCCCCTCCTCCCAGGAGCTTTTTTCTCTCCCCACCAGGCCTGGGGCCCCAGCACAGGGCACACTGGCTATGGCGGGGCACAGCCAAGCAAGCCCCAGGCATGCTTTGAGAGACCCGCTGGCCCTTCCCCAGGAGGGAAGCACTGATGCCAGTGTCCCTGTTACCCCCAGGAGCCATTTCTGACTCCTTTTGTGGCTCAGTGCAGAGCAGGGAGGGAATATTTCTGACCGGAGGGAGAGGCAGTGCTCACAAGGAAAGCATTGCTGCCTGATCCCACTGCCCTGTGCTCTCCCTCAGCCCAGGCGCACTCACCTCACTCAGTTTCCACCCAGCAGCTTCCTACCCTCATTTCACACCCCATGTCCTGTTTGCTCAGCAGTTCTGCCACTCCCTGCACTCCAGCTCTTGCTCCCATGTCAAGCCAGGCAGCATCGCTTGTGCAGGTACATTTCCTCTTTCCTCTCTACCTTTTCCTATACCCCATCTCCTGCTTCCCCACTTTTTCCAGTCCCCCTCTCCTTCTTTCCAGATCTCTTCCAGGTGTTCCTTCTCCACACTGGCTCCTCATACTCCCCTGACGCCACCTCACCCATGCTCCAGCTCAGATCCCCAATGCACAGTGTGTTTCTCCCAGCTGTACCCCACTTGGACCTCACAGAACAGCCCTGGCTCCAGGATGCCCTGTGCAGCCCTCAGGCCCGAGTGCAGTTTTGAAGCATGGCTTGTAAGGACAAGATGTCTATTAGAGATACATGGCAAACATCTAAAAAGACTCTGCAGTGTATATACAATTTCTCACACTTACAACAAGGCCAAACTTGTGGCAACCTATGCAGTGTTAGCACAATATTTCTGGTTAAGTGTCCTCCTCTGCAAGACACACTCTCCAGGTGGGGGCCCTTGCCCTGAAGACCACTGGTGGTCAGGCAGAAACTTCAGAGGAAAACATGCCAGCACTTGCAACACAGGTAAGTCACATAGCTTCTCAGCCACATTTTCAGAGAGAGCTGGTTTATTTTCTAAATAAATAGTGAAATAAATCAATCAGCTTGAGGCATACACCTGGCACAGGAAACTTTACTCAAACAGTCATAGTCTGGCAAAGTTACAGCAAACCCCCAAGAGGGCTTTATAATGGGGAATGCTGGGCAAGCTTACAATTGACAGTACTATCAGCTCTGCATACAATAAGCTCTCCTGCATGCTGCAGCTATTCAGCCACCTCTAATGGGGGTTACAGCTTCTCCTCCTAGAGTCCAGATTTTCATATCAAGCATGATATTTACTTCTGCTAGAAAAACCTATTAATTGCTCCCTAGCAATGAGGTGGACTTTGCCTTTTGTAGAGCCCAAAGTCCTTTAGAAAAACATTGTTATGGTCTTCTTGCAAAGGGCAAATTGCTGGAGGCAGAAGCTCAGCAACTATCTTAAAATCGCGTTTTATAGCAGAGCTGCAGTGAGGACTCAGGTCTACCAGATCTGCTTGATTCTGCTGGCACCCTTTACATCACTACTCCTCACTGTGTGTGCCTGCCTTTTTGGCTTTTATCCTCCCTGCCTTTACAATCTCCATGTCCTTCAATCCCTCTTCCCCCCATCCGCTGAAACATATATTTATTGTTATTATCAGGAACCTCATAGATACACAACTAAAAGCTATTGCAAAGCATAGAGAAAAACTGTCTTGACAGAATCTTTAGGGTAGCTTGTTTTTTTTTTTCCCCAGTCATTTACAGAACTTACTTAAATCAAGCCCTCTTTTCCCACCCCCACCCCACCATGACCCTAGATTCAGGAGAAGTTTTCTTGTCTGTCTTTCATCTTGTTCATCCTCTTTCTCCTCCACTCTAGCTATATAACATACTCTACAGCGCTTAGTTCAGTCCTGCTTGAAAATAGCTGAAGCAACATGGTCTCCACGCTTTTCCCTAAGGAGACAAGAGCACACCCTAATAAAACTCAATGTCAGAACTTTTTTCTTGATATACATATATCATTTAGTATTATCATTTAACATATCGTAATATATCATTTAATATCTTTTCTCAAATTTATCCTGTCGTTTCCACTGCCTACTTCTGGCAGCTACACCAAGCATTATTTTCTCTAATCTTAGCCTACCTCTGTTCACAGAGTATATAAATCACACCCTGACTCATTGTTCAGCCAATCTACAATATGCACATATAGCTGTTTCTGACTTTCCTCATATATCAGTTCCTCCAGACCCTCAAAAGTGTCACAGACTACAATTATATCTTTTTCTGTACTCTGTTTTTTTTCCAGCCTACGTATATGTAATTCCCTTAACTTCCTTCATAATCCATCCCCTCCAAACTTGGTTAATGAGGCAAATAAAAGGCAAAGAGAATAAGATATTCCCTGGAAAGAATTGTTTCTCTTTGTCCCACGGTTACTGGGGAATGACACGCAGATCTAAAGCGGCAGCATCGGGCAATTTCACACTCCGTGTTTTCAATTTCATTTTGAGGCCAGTTTAGGGTAAGGACAAATTGGAGTGTAATTAATTTAGATTTTGTGAGACAAGTAACCGCTTGGGGTTGTAATAAAGGACTGGCTGTCCCAGAATGAAGAAACTAATCTCCTTGTCCGGCTGGGGATGGCACAAATTGATTTAATACTTTTGTGTTGGGCTTTTTGTTTTGAAGAAAGGGGTTATAATAATGATTATAAATAACTATGGGTCAGATCTCATCAAGCTCCCAGATTTTCCTTAGGTAAGTGCTCACAGATTTGGAGATGTACCTAAACATGATCAGTGTGAAAATCAAAGTTAGAAATCTAGCAAGAAATAACTTTTGAGAAAAAGTCTCATTATTTGCCAGGTCCAAGCTGGGTGGAAATCAACGTTTTCCTCACAGATATTTCAATACTTCTATTTCCAGATAGACAGTGACAAAACCACATTTAAACACTGGTAAGAAAGGGCTCCTCTTCCCTCAGGTAGGTTGCAGTGGTTGCATTCAGAGCTAGGCAAGGAAAGGTCTTCTGTCACTCCATCACCATAACAACAGAAGAAAACTAACTCAGTACTCCTTTAAGAAGAATTCTATGACCCAAAATAAAGCAGCTTATAAATAGCAACAAAAGGCTGATGTAAAGGAACCAGGCTTCAGTTTTGCTTGGTGTTTGTTGTCTGGGACAACTGCTGAGGGAAGGCATCTGCACCTTCACGTAGTTGTCTTCTCCTTCAGCATCCTACCCTTGCCCCATCACTGCCACTACCCAAAAGTGCCCCAGGGCACCCTGGCAGAGTGTGAGCCTCACCAGGGCCCCTCCAGGTTTTCTCCTCCCCAACCCTGTGACACTCAAGCTCAGATAGTGCCTTTGGGCTTCAGGTGTCCAAGCTTCTGCATTTCCAAGGCCTGAGACAGACAGGAAATGCATCCAGTAGAAATTATTAGGGGAGGGAAAGTGATGGGGGCATTTCAAGGAAGGTTATGTTCCCATAAGATTTTTTTAGAAGGGGATTTCTTGTTGCGTTTAAGTAAAAAACAAATAAAATAAATAAAATAAAATATACAACAACAACAAAAACCCCACTTGTGATTCTTGAAAACAATGACTCCAAAAAAAGTAAAGGCCTTGAAACAGAGTTACTCCCAAGCAAATGGGAGATAAAGCAGAGGACAACACTAAAAACTAAAAAGCAGGCTATTTTAATAAGATATTTAATAAAAGAAACAATACTCTCTTTTTTGGTCTTTTTTATCAAAAAAAATATTAACGAGAGTACTTGAGCTCATGTTTAGAAAATGAGAGTTAACATTGAAGGATTTAATGGCCCTGGGGAGAGGTTAAAGCTCTTAAAAGTTCATTTCCAGGTTTCCTAATATCTGAGGGATTTTAAATGCTGTAATTTATTTGTAAAGTAATAAAATAGTTCTGGGGAAATTCTCAGATGTTAATTAAACTCCACAGAAATATGCTACCTATATTCCCTTTCTTTATATGAAAAAATGTTATTTTGTAGAGATGGATTAGACACAGATGTAAACATAAATTACAGATCCACCTGGCCTGTTATTACATGTGTATGCTCAAGGGAAAAACAACACTAGCATACAATATTGGCTTTTATCCTCTCTATCTCTGTGACCTACCTTTCTTTTGTCTCCCCAACTTTTGCATCAGACTCATAGTTTGAGGACACATGATATTTAGTTCGTTATTCGTGAGCTACACAGAGCTCTCATTTGGCAGCACAAGGAAAATGAGCACTAAAAGCTAAAGAAGTGTATTAATCATGTCCTCAAGAAAATTATTAAAAGCTTGAAGGGAAACTGCTACTTTTTTTTTTTTTAATCAAACTTATCTTTGCTAATCACTAGATTAATCTAAGAAACATTTAAATTATTACTGTCATCAAATGCAGTTTCAGATAAATGAAAATGCTTTGTGAAATTACATGAACTGCATATAATTTCACTCTGGAAGGAAAAAAGGGATTGAAATAATATGGTTCAATGTTAGAATATTTCTAAGTTTGCAGGCTTTCCCCCTTCTAAGCAACATTTTTTAAAAATTTCCTTCAGTTCATATAATCCATTCAAAAGGAACTAGTTTTTTGTTGGTTTTTTTTTTCCTGATTTTCCTTCACACAAGCGCTCTAAAAATTTCAGATGTCATCCGTAATAGAAATGAAACAAATTTACATCCAAAAAATGAGGTTTGCATTCCCCATGCATCTCTATTATTTAACCTTTGGAAACCTGAGAGTGAAAGTGCTTTCCTTTTAGTTACAGATGTTCTTCTTTTAGCAGCGCTGTCCCAGTGTCTTTGACTTTGTCCTGGTTTCAATGTGTATCTAGGTGCTCAGCTTATCCAACTAGTTTTGGTTTCCCTCTACCTGCAGCATCACTTTGCTCACTGGGACAAGCAGTTAGTTTTCTTGTTTTACACCTATTGACCGAGCTTGGACTTGCTCCCACCATAATACCAAAGAACATCATTGCTGCAGCTGCATGTCCAAGGCATGAAGCAATCACAGCAACCTTCAGCATTAAGAGACTCAATGTCTTGGAAACCTTGACAGAAAACAAAATGAAAAAGGACAGGTATTTATGAAGAAGAGCAATGTAGTGGAGGAGCACCAGAAAAGTCAGCTCTATGCTGTGTAAGAAAAAAAAAGGAGAATCTAGCCTAGGATCAGGGGTTTCACATTTCAGGTTAGCTTCATGCAGCTTTTATACAGATTTTATTATGGGCACAGCCCAATTTAATAGATCGTTCTTTCCTACCATTTTATTTCCATCAGTATGGCTACCCTGCATGGGCAAGCCCTAGAGAAAATAGCAAGGGACACAGAGATAGAGAAAAATGATTTTCAGATAGGATAACAATAATCTTCTTGTTCCAATATTTTTCCTGGGTGCTGCCTGTGCACTGCTGAGTTACTATAAAGCCGCACAGGAAAAGAAGCCTTGGTGAAATAACATGACTTTGGAAAAATAGCGAGGGACAGGTCCACTAAAAATAATGGTCACAAGCTGTGCTGCAAGAGAACCCAAAGCATTTTCTACTCTTACCTTTTCTGCCTTCTATATCACTGAGTTGACTTTTTCTGTTATTAAAAATAAATAAATAAAATAAATAGCCTATGATTACAAAACAGACCAGTCAGCCAAATGATGTGGTCATTTTTTCGGCAAGAAGCTGAATCTCTTTCAATATGAAAAGGGTCCCAAGATCACCCTTCTCTTAAGGTACCTATAAATGGACATTGTTACTGTTATTTGCTTTTTTGTGACTGCTCCTTTACCTCCTAGCTCTGGGCAGAAGAGGTTTTAGGTAATATCAAAAATATAATGAAGAAAAGCCCAGCCCAGATTTCCAGTCTCAGGTCTGCAAACACAAGATATTAGTTTGTGTGCTTATCTGAACTGAAGCTTGGTTTGCAGACTTGAAGGTTTCCTTCCACCGTCAGTCTCCTAACACAGAGCATCCTCATCCATCAGCTATTTCCACACTGTAATAGGATTGAATTTCTGCTTTCAAAACTACTGGAAGAAAGGAGAAATTATTTTAAACACTGTAATGGGAGCAGATATGCTCACCAGTCATGAGCGCATTGCGGTCCTCTGGACAATACAAACTAATGCTTAAGATCAGGCAATACAAAGCTATAAAAAGAAAGGTCATTGCAGCAGCTTGAGGCAAACTGAAGAGACCAGAGAGCCTCCACAAGCAAAGTTCTGGGATCACAAGAACCTAGCATTGGTGGTGGCGCAAGCTTCTCTCCATCTCAACTAATCCAGATTAAATCCAGATCCTCAGTGATTCATGCTATTCCCTTTCTCATCAGAGGTCCAGGTGAGATTATGCTATTATCCTAGTCCCTTTTCAAGGTGTCAGCACGAAAACAAGGACTAGGTGCTTCCCTGTAGTGCTGAAACAGTGCGGTCACCCTTCTACCCTGCCCCACAGCTGCAGGGCTTGTTCCTCGGAGAAGACCTAGCGCAGGGGCTACTGGACCTCCGCAGCCCCCAATCCCAGGCCACCCAGCCCCGACGGAATGACTGCTGCAGTTTGTGCTGTTTGGTGTCACCGCTGGCACGTTCATCAGAGATTATAGGGACTGAACTGGCTATGACGAGACCCTCTCTCAGCAAAGTGGTCTCTCCAGAGCTCAAGTGAGGCACATCGTGTGTCTGTGCTTCGCTGTTTTCCTGGAACTAAACCCAGATCACAGTGTGCACACAGATCATCTGGTCATTTCCTTATTTTGCCAAATTAGGCAGAGATTAAATGTAACACTTTGTAACAGCTAAATCAGTGTGATTAGAGACATGAGCACTGAGGACAGAAATGGCAAAACGATATGCAAATTACTATATACTTATTTTTCAGAGGAAAAAGGCAAAACAAGAAGATACAAACGTTATCTACAACATATAATTGCATGCAATATTAAAGAGCATGAGTTTGAACAAAACAATCAGGAAATCCAGATGTTACACTTTCAGCAACATACCTCCACCTGCTATGTCAGACCTACGGCAGGATTCATGGCATTTAACTCAAGGCATCATGAGCAGGATACAGCCTTCTTCAGTAATCAGTGGGGAGACACAGGACTATCCCATGAGCATTTCACTGCACCCTGAGGTGGGTGGGGTGAATTGTCCTCAGGTGGTGCCTCCTTCCCCACCAATTGTAATGACGCCTAGACCTTCAGCTGACAGGCAGCAAACTTCCAGATGCATGTTAACTGAGATGAAGCCAGCCTATGGTGCACATTATACAATATTTCTGTATGTATATACAGGAGAAAAGAAAATTCAGGCTTGAAATCCTCTTTTTTTTTTTTCTTTTTTTTCTTTTTTTTTCCTTTGCCTGCCCTTTCGTGTCTCAATTTACCAGTTTCACAGTATATCACAAAACCCTTTTTACACACGGACCCAAATTTTATCCCAGACACACTTATTAAACCCTCATTGAAGGTGAAATAGAATTTCACATGCTACTCCAGGGAAGGTGGTTTGATTGAGGAGGTTTTCTTTGCATTAACCTCCAGAGAAGAGGGGCTTATCTGTCACACCAAGGAGTTAGTGGTTTGTAGCGTTCTTTAGGTTTGCATTGGCGCTACTGATCACAAATGCACAAGGAGCACAACAAAGCCCTAAGTGCTGGTCTGAATCTGTGAAATGCTGAGCAAGTTCAATCACAGCTGACTGCTGTGGGCTTTGAGGGGATGCTGCAAGAAGCAATCCATGCTTACAGGATCAAACCTCAGCCACACAACTCATCTGCAAAGAATATGACCAAGAGTCACTAAAAGCAAAGCCTCTGTCAAAGCCTTCTGTGGAAAATAGATTGTTTAAAGACTTACCAGGCTGACTTCAGTGTTTTTAGTAGAATATCACTGTATTTACTCTTACTATATTCAATTCATCAAATAAGTATTATCCATTAAAAATTATGCACCTCTGAATCAGAAGCTGTAAAGGTCAGCCTTTTCATTTACATTTAAAAGAAATCTTGGCCTTTCCTAAAACTGCAGATCTTTGTACATAACCTGCTTCTCCCTCTGCAAAACTACCAAAAAAAAAAAAAAAAGAAAAAAAGGAAGTTGGATAAAACAGAGGTCTCCATTCATAAGGCTTCCAGGCTTCCACCTCTGAGCTCCCTGTGGCCTACCTGCCCGCCTGCCAGAATGCTCTTTAGAAGCAACCCAGTGGGGTACACAGGGCAGTTGCGGGAGACGCTGCCTTCCCAAGGAGAGGCTAGAGACAGGTAGAAAGAAAAGCTTTTACAAAGTTCAATAGGCCAAATTTCTCTTTGAATTACAGCAGTGTAAATCTGATCTAATCCTGCCAAAGGCAGTGGGGCTATGCTGGATTTACACTGCAGGAATCCAAAATCAGAATTTGGCCTGCCACGTTCAAAGTCACAAGGACCTTTCCCCAGTGCTTAGGAGGCCTGGCATCAGTAACACTTAAGCTTATTCAAAGAGGATGTAAAATGCCACCAAAAGTGTGAAATGCGGCACAAGTAATGCTTCAGACCTCTTTTGCACAGACATCGGTAACCACACAACACAGCAGGCAGATCATCAAAATGCAGCATTGTTGCCTGACTGCCCTCCAAGACAGAAAAGCTTTGTTTGGGGTGGAATGGGGCAGAATGACTTTAGCACATGTGTAACTATTCAAGGAGGGCAGGAGGAAAGAGGGCAGGAGGAAAGAGGGCAGGAGGAAAGAGGGCAGGAGGAAAGAGGGCAGGAGGAAAGAGGGCAGGAGGAAAGAGGGCAGGAGGAGTCCTGTGTTTATTTTATTCAGTGACTACTTTAGCTCAAAGGCTGATACAAGAATATAACACTGCATATTAACTGTATGTTATTTGGCAACTGAACAGTTGGTCAAAGAGTGAGAAAATAATTTGTGATTAATTTATCCCCATTTACTCACCTACGATAACCTGCACTGGATTATTTATTTACAAGTTAAATAAAACAGAAAGTGTCTGGATTTCTCAGCCCCCTAGATCTCTTTCTGAGAAAAAGCTGCCACTGTGGCCAGCTTAATTCTCCCCTTTCATTCAATTAGACCCAATTCTGCCCAGTTAAATGTCGCAGATTCACTTACAAGCGACCTGTAAAACAAAAAGGCTGCCAGCTTGTGTCTCTGTTTACTTCTCTGCAATGCACAAAGGGTGGTCAAGAGGGTCTTCCCAATAAAGGGGGAATACTTTTATCGGGTCCAGCTGCACCCCATGGGGGCTCCTCTAAGCTTAGACTTATCAGCTGGCCAAAGATGCTGCTCTCTCTGCAACCTGCCCTGTTCAAAATCAGTAGTAGGAACATTTGTTGGTGTAGTGATCCCCTAGAAGACTGGCTAGGGCCTGGGAAAACAAGGAAAAGTCAGTGATAGGAAGGAACAAAGTAGTGCAGTGGAAAAAAGGAAGACTGAACTGGACTGGTTCAGACTGGTTAGTTGCTTTAGCTAACACATATTTAACTTCAGGAGCTAATGAACACTTCTGAGAAAGGATGGCTTTATTAAAGATTCAATTATTTTCCAATTAAGATGTAAGAGCTGTATTAAACGTCCCTGAAAATACCACAATGTCCTCCAGCTGCATGCAGGAAAAACCCAAACTAGCATCCTTGGCTCTTCTAAGGTAAAACACAGGCAAAAATAAAATCTTTACTAAAAAAAAAAAAAAAGAGTCACAATTGTCAGGGGCTCTTTACCCTTCCTAAGAAAAAACAAAAGGGCTGATTATTTTGCAGCTCTCTTCTACCCGCTCCTTTCCTTCCTGGGTTTTTCTCTGTTGCAGATAATTCCACATGATTAATAGGCTCCTCTCAGTGGTGCTACACACAGTTAGCTCTTTTAATCTCTCTTTGAATCTGAGACTGTCTAATCCCCAAACCTTTGGCCCCATGAGACTACACCTGAGGATCACAGAGTAAGATATTTCTTTCTGTTTTAAGCTTCGATCTGCAAGTATGCGATAGAAGGAAGCTCAAATTTACCTTATCTGCCATGATCATAGAGGAGCCTCCATGGATGCCCAGGATGGGAGTGAGGGTCTGGGCAGAGATGAAGTCCAGGATCTGGGCAATGGCTTCCTGGTCTGTGTCGTCAGCAAATACTACCCCTTGAATCTTCCGATCTGACATGAGGTCACAGATGCGGGTGATGATGCTCTTGGGATCTGTCTCATTCATGGCCACCAGCTCCACCCGAGGCACCACTGAGAGGTGGTGGAAGTCATCTTTCTCGTGGGCATCTTTGATGGCCACTTCGTCTGAGGTCCCCACGAGGATGACCGCAATGCCAATGCTCGGGTGGCTTTTCTGGGCATGGGCCCCGCTCCCTGTTGTCGCGAGGACTGCCAGCACCAGCCAAAATCTTGGAGAGTAGCACTCCACTCTGCGCCTCATCTTCGGCTCTTACACTCCCTGAGCAAGGAAGGAAAAAAAAAAAAAAGGGAGGAAGTAAGAGGAAAGGAGAGTGATTAATTGACAAGTCAGGCACGCACTCAGCCTTCAAGGCAGATTCATTGATTTTCCTCAGCCACTAGCCCTCCTCCCACCAGTCCTTCTTGCCTGATGCCCAGCCCTTTGGCTACATTCAAGGACCTGTTAAAGTCAAGGGGGTCAGACCAGACCAGCCTCTACTTCAGAGTTTGGAGTCACTTCAGAGAACAGCTGTCAGCAGAAGGTGGGATCAAGTAATCTCTCAGGTCCCATGTCACTCTGAGACCCAAGTCAAAAGAGAGAGAGAATTGTCTTTTGATGGCTGATCAGCTGTCTTCGTGAAACTAATTGCTTATGTCAAGCCCATGTCTAAGTGTTCACCCTCAACACAAAGGAATTACTGGTGCTTGTGATCAGTTTGACCTTCTGCTGGAGGTATAGGCATGGAGGCTGAAGGGACCAGGCAGATAAAGACTCCCTTTTACTTTCTTAGTGCACCTCCTCCAGAATAAAGTGAGGACAAACGGGCAAGGCCATTGGATGTGTGCGTATGTGTGTATCCATTGCATACTACTTTCCTACCACGAGGACACACACAGCTCCAGTCTGTAGTACAGCCAGCCATATCCCTTTCACACATATAAGGTTCATTTCTTTTTAAAAAGCCAGGAACACAAAATTTCCCAGAGGTCATGGCCAAAACTGAATCAGTGCAGTGTGGGGAAGACATTCTCTCCAAGCCTATCTAACAGCTACTTTTGCCCAGAAGCAGAAAGACCCACAGATCTTACAAAGGTTCACCCTTGGCTACTACAGCCAGGGATGTCACACCAATCTTTTCCCTGAACATGTCCACTTTATTTTGTAATCATAACAGCAGAAATGGAAAAACCCAATGAGGTCATCTCTCCAGCCCCTGCCTGAGCAGCACTATTCCCTGCGGAATTGTTCCTAGCTCTTTCTTTATTCAGTCTCCTTTTAATAACAGTTTGTATTTCCACAGCACTTTTCATCCTCAAGGCAC